>NC_059427.1:52549709-52898923 GCF_021028975.2 Sphaerodactylus townsendi | reverse complement strand
TAGATCCTACACTAAACTACTCTGCATCATATTTGCTTAAACAAAATACAGAGAGACATCTTCAAGACACTACTTACAACTGCAAATCCCCACCAGTCAGTGCAATATATAACAGAACACACTGAAAAATCTAGATCTCTTAGGGGCTATAAAATCATCAATGAGAACTGACAGAGAGAATCAGTCTGTGCTGTACTGAGAGTGAGAGACTAGAAAGGGAGTCAAATTTTAATATGATCTCATCTATGTAAAGAAGAAGCAAAAGAACTGATGCAAAGTGAAAGCAACCTCACCAGACATTGTTGACTCAGTTTGTTTTATTTATTGCAAATTATTTCTTGACATGCTTAAGCCAAAGGACATATATAAATAAATTTTTATTTTGTTAAATGTGCCCTGGAATCCCACACCAGAAATTTCCAAAGGACGACATAACCCTTTGAATCCGCTTTAAAGCTCGGACACACTATTTCAGGGGGAAGTAAAAAGGGGTTTGGAATTAAATTCTTGGTGGCAGTGAAATATATATCGATAAAGAAAGGAATAAATAAGCATTTTACACCTATATTATATCTATTTGTAAAGAAACAAGAGTGGGCATCGCAGTCATGTTTTGCCAGCATTAGGAAACCGTGTAGCTTCTTTGCTCTGCCCCACAGTGGCTTTGGAAAGAGCAAAATACAATGCATAAAGAAAAGTCTATGTCAAAGGAAAGGTTCGCTAGGTGTGAGGCAGAACGCATGTGCATGAATAGCCTTAGTTTCAATATTTAAATGTCATTCACACAGGAAGAGGGATAAAGAGAGTTGACTGAATTTCAAAAGGTGACAAAGCAACAACAACAAAAACAACTAGTAGGATGAATTTACATGTTATCACTTTCTGACATGAAATGTAGGAATAAGGCAAGTTAAACTTACTGTACAAGTTGGTTGGTTTGATTGTTCAGAAGCTACACGAAAGCCATTGTCTAGAGTGGTGATCTGTGTCTCCGGCAGGCTATGTAGAACCTGGGCATAGGATGCAGTGCTTCCTCTTCTTGTCAAACTCCACAAGGCTGGCTAAAGAGATGTCTACTATCAAACCACAATTCATAGAACAATGAGAAATCAATGATACACACAGAAAAAAGTAACATAATGGAGTTAGAGATGGATGGTAAAGCTTTACTCATGTAATGACGTTTAGGATTACGGAACACTGCTCGATAGACTAAGTACCATTTAGACACCATGTAAATATTTAGAAAATGATCTCTAAAATAAGAAAAATAAATATTCCAGCTCTGCCAACTGAACATCTACATATGCTTTGCACATACTGCTATCAAACGCAACAAAAAACACAACAACTTTCAGACTGCTCCAGACAAATACTGGACACTCACAACACAGAATAAGAGTCCATGGTTCTCATGCAGCTTGATACATTCTACACTAAAAAACTTTCTTTGAGGTTAGAAAGCAGCAGCTTTAGTTGTACTAATCAGAAAATGGTTCAACTGTTTTACTAACACAAGAAAAGCACATTTAACTAGATTTTAACTGAACTGTAACTTCAGTTCAGTTAAAATCTAGTTTTAGTTCCTTAACTTCAGTAGCCTTTGGTGAACACTGAGACTATGTTTCCAAGCTACTGACTCCCAAAATTACACATAAAGAGTAGTAGTGAATCTATCCTTTGCAGACTCTTCCAAGTTTGACATCACCACTCACATTCCAAGAAGCACTCTACGAAAAGAAGCACTAAAAGGCCATTCAGTGGGTGCCGGAAGTGCACTATAATATAAACTAGGAATTGATGGCTTGAGTTTGGATATACTGTACAGTAAAGGTATTACAGAAGTGCCTCACTACAGAGACCTGCATCCTAATATTTTGCCACACCTCAACAGCTTCCAAGATCAAAGCTTCTGCTTTAGTCTGACAGGGCACTTGTGCTTTTAACTGTCAAAACCAGGCAAAAGTTAAATGAATGTTGCTTGCTTCATCACTGCAATTTCATTCCATAAACACAGCGCCTATTGGATTTGTATCTATCACACAGCTGTAAGGAGCTCAGAAACCCAAACAGAAAAAGATGGTAATTCTGTATCAGAGCAGAACAGAAATTGTTCAATTTACATTGGAACGTTAGGAGCCAGCCATGTGATTGCTTTCTCACGTTTTTAAATCCAGTTCATGCTTCTGTCCTGCAAATCAACATTAAATGTGTACAAGGCACCAATCTATTCTGCAGCACTCACAAATAGGAAAGGATTAAAAGGTGGCATTTTCCTTTGCCCATCTTACTGTTCAACGGCTAATGGTAAAACTAAGCAGGCACAGTCGGGTAAAGTACCAGACTGAGGCTTAGTTATGCTGCAGAAACACTTTTTAGGACTATGGTCTCATAATGCCATCAAGGGAAATACACAAAGTACCTGATTTTGAAGAGAAACAGCTACTACGGATCAGGCTTACAAGGAGTGATTTCACACACCATATTTATAACGATTGCAACTCGTTATAAGTATGCAGTGCGGAATCAAAGTCGGTTGCAGCAGGGCCGGGCCTGTTTCCCCTTGACCTTCGCGGGCACTGAAGGCGGCTCAGCAAGGCTCCTCATTCTTTTCTGCCGCTCTCGCGCTACCCCCTTTTCTCCTCAGGATCCCAGCCAAACGGCCACTCACCGACAACGGAGAGCCCCGCAGCAGAGCCCGGCTGGCAACACAACCCGCTGCCCGGCATACAGAGGACGACGCCATTTTGCCACCCACAGGTAGATAGGCGGAGAAAAAGAGTAGCGCATGCGCAGGAGGAAATACCCCTCTGCAAAAGCTGCAGCCGCTGCACCTCTCTGCTGTGGGCGGAGCGACATTTTCCATAGAGTTGCATTACAGAGTGGTCGCTGTGCTTTACACCATAGAGACTTGGCTCACGAGTGGTCTTTTAACGCTCAGTTCCAGAGCCGTGGAGGGAAGCGAGCCAGTCTTGTAAGAATTTGAAAATCTGATGCTGCGATGAACCCCCGAGTCTTCAAATACACCCCCCCCCCCGCTATTATTATTTCCATGGAGACAGAAAAGCTTAAGGATGATACCATCCTGAACTTCCTGTGAAAACGCTATATATTGTGAACTGGAAGTCAATATGGAAAACATGTTCAGTTGCTGTGTTTAGATTCAACCCAGAGGAAGCTGCGAGTCCTGCCCTTTTCCTCCTATAGAATAGTTTTGTTTATATTCCGAGTTGGATTTTATATTTGTTAATATTCTGAGTTGGACTTGATGGTACTTGTGGTCTCTTCCAGCTCTGTGATTCTAATAAAATTATAGAAACAAGCTGTTCAGTTGTATGCAGCAATTGCCCATGTGAGCTGTGATGTGAACTGTTGTCTTTTTCTACCTGTATGGGGTTCTGCCTGTTTTCTAGATGTACAAAAAAAGTATGTTTCTCTCAGGGACATAGGTATAGATTTTTAATGGGGTGGGTTGGGGGGGGAGGGGCCACTCCCCACCAGCCCCTGGGAGCGTGGCCGTGTCTCCCCAAGTGCCACTCCCAGCCTCAGTGCTTAGAAAAGCAGCTTTCCGAGGCCAGGGACAGCAGACTGCCCTGCCTGTTGCCCCTGCCGGACTCCCAGCAGCAGTCACTTCTGCCCTTACCTCCAGGCAGAGGCGTAGCTAGGGAAAATGGAGGCCGGTGCAAAATCTGAGTTTTGTGCCCCCCCCCCCCCCAAATGGGTGGCTGCTGTGATGCTGGAATCCACCCCCAAACGACATCATTTTCAATGGTGTTTAAACTAGGGAGCCCAGATTCTCCTTTTAAATCCACCTTAAAGGGAGAATCTGAGGTCCTCAGTTAAAACAACATTGAAAGTGATGCTGTTTGGGGGTGGATTCTCCCCCACCCTGAAACAGCATCACTTTCAATGTTTAAACTGGGGACCTCAGATTCTCCCTTTAAATCCATGCCAAAGGGGGTGGATTTATAAGGAGAATCTGGGGAAATTTGAGAGGTGCCTGCTGTCAAGGGTGCAATTCTTGAGCTAGCAGCACCAAACTATCAGGGTATCTTTAGGAGACTCTCCTGATGATACCACCCAGGTTTGGTGAAGTTTGGTTCAGGGGATTCAAAGTTATGGATCCTCAAAGGTGTAGTCCCCATTTCCAATTAGCTCCCATTGGAAACATGGGGGATGGGGGCACCCCATTTGGGAGTCCATAACGTTGAACCCCCCTGAAGCAAACCTCACCAAACCTGGGTGGTGTCATCAGGAGAGTCTCCTGAAAGATCCTTGAAATGTTGGTGCTGCTAGCCCTGTGGTGGCGAACCTTTGGCACTCCAGATGTTATGGACTACAATTCCCATCAGCCCCTGCCAGCATTCATTGAAAATGCTGGGGGGAAGAATTAGGACTAATAAAAGGAAACACATCTTCACGCAACGTGTGATTGGTGTTTGGAATATGCTGCCACAGGAGGTGGTGATGGCCACTAACCTGGATAGCTTTAAAAGGGGCTTGGACAGATTTATGGAGGAGAAGTCGATTTATGGCTACCAATCTTGATCCTCTTTGATCTGAGATTGCAAATGCCTTAGCGGACCAGGTGCTCAGGAGCAGCAGCAACAGCAGAAGGCCATTGCTTTCACATCCTGCATGTGAGCTCCCAAAGGCACCTGGTGGGCCACTGCGAGTAGCAGAGAGCTGGACTAGATGGACTCTGGTCTGATCCAGCTGGCTTGTTCTTATGTTCTTATGTTCTTATGTTCATGGCCAATTGTAGGGGCTGATGGGAATTGTAGTTGATAACATCTGGAGTGCCAAAAGTTCGCAGCTAGCCTAAAAACTGTTGCCCCCTGCAGGTCAAAAACTGAAAAAAATACAAAACCCCCCACAAACGGGTCGGAGAACTGGAGCCCCCTCCGTCACATGAGTGAAAGAGTCTTTCCAGTGAAATGGATTTGCTTCCCTGCTCCTCCAAATGAAGCCTGCTAAGTGACCTTGGGCCAGTCACAGTTCTCTCAGAACTCTCTCATGCCCACATACCTCACAAGGTGTCTGTTGTGGGGAGAGGAAGGGAAAGGAGTTTGTAAGTCATTTTGAGTCTCCTTACAGGAGAGAAAGGTGGGGTATAAATCCACACTCTTGTTCTCCAACCAATATGGCTGCCCTCTGGAAACTAACCCTTGAAATCTATTTACTAGGTGCAAAATGGGGATGAACATGTGCTTCATGGACAGCAACCTGTTTCAATCCACTCTTTGGGGAAAAGCATCAATAGCCTTTGGCTTTCTGAGTATTTGCATGTACTTCCGCGTTTCATGCTTAAAAAGAGGGATACTTGTGTATCTGTAATTTACCTATCCTCACATTTTTGCAGCTGTAGGAATAAGAAAATTAAAAGTACAGACTTGGAATTTACTAAAGTAAATAGTCTTATTGCATCTTATAGACTAACAAAAATTATTTCAGTGTACATTTTGTGGACTAGAATCTACTTACACGGATGTAAAGTGTTTAGCTTATGCTGGAATGAAATGTTGAGTCTTGAACTCAATCCATGTAATGATAGTTTTTAAAGATAGAGAACAGTTATTTAAAAAAGGAAATAAGTCTCTCAGATTGCGGTTATGAAGCATTAGGGTTTGCTTTTACAGTTGGGATACTAATAATTGCATTATTACTGTGTCCTGGTAGCTTTCCCTCAGAGAAAAAAAATGGTCCCATCTCTCCTGGGTGAGGGGCAGTTTTATCAAGGACCTTCTTCTCACCTAGATGCGTAATGTCTACTCTAATTCCATCCAGGCAAAATGATCTTTTCAGTCATGTTAGGAGCTAGCAATGCCTTGCTTTGGAGAAGGTGAAGTAAAAACTCTTCTCAGACTACGACTATGTTAATGAGTGACCAAAACCTTGAATGATTCACTGATATTGTTTATTTTTCATAAAAACACAACTATATAAAACCAGTTAAACAGACAAAAATAAGCACTAAGTACAAAACTTAGCTTAATTACAATTCTAAATATAAATATGATGAAAGAGCCAGTACAGTTGTACCAATTATGTGTTCAACTGATATTCAGTCATAATTATTATTGTATTTTAAACATTTCCCCCCAAATTATGAACTCTATTGAATTATGAACTTCCTCTGTCCTCCTACACAAATATAATACTGACACCTTCACATACTAATAATTTTTGCATCCATTTAGCTATACATGTTTTTACTTACTCTGTTTCTGTATGTTTCAGTAAAATTTTATATATTTGTTGTAATAAATGTTCCTTGAGCTGCAACGTTTCCCTTCCAAATTTTGTCAATGCTCTTATGTTTCCTTTCTGTTGAGTTGATCTCTCTTCAGCCTTAAAACAAGCTGAAAATATTACCGATTGAATTTTTTTACCTTCGTCAATAATTCTTTGCCAGGATTTAATTTTATCTTGAGCATCTGTGATATCTTGATACATTATAATATTTCATCACTTTTTTGTCATAATATACTTTAATAACTTTATACTTAATGGAGATGACAGAGGACTAATTCTTCTCTTATGATATCCCATATCTTTACTAGTCCATCTCTTATGTTGTGATTATTCTTTACACCATTATTTCTTCTCTTAACCAGATTTTCTATCTACAGTTGATTACCGGTATGTAGACCTTCTTCAAGTCCAGAGTCTTGATCCAATCTGCAATCTCTAGTTCAGAGTCTTGATCCAATCTGCAATCCAAGATAAACATGCTGCTTGGTTGTATAATTTAATCCTGGTAACTGCTAATCCTTCTCTCCTTTTCTCATCTTGAAGAGCTTTAAATCTGATTCTTGACTTTTTGTCTTCCCAGATATTTATCTCTTTTTCCCATTCTTTGACTTAATTTGATATCACATCACAGTCACTCTAATTTCTTTCTCTTCTTCTTTTGATACAAAATTCAATATTTTTGTCTTCTTCCTATTAATCTATAGATCTGAAAAGATCCAAATTTGGAACTTGTTCCATTGTGTGTTTATTGAACAACTTGGATTTAAAAAGATCATTACCACATCATCAGTGTAACATTTCATTTTAAATCAGTGTTTATTCCTTTGATTGTTGGGTTTTGCCTGATTTTATTGGCCAGCATGAATACAAGGTTAAATAGCAATGGAACTAATGGGCATCCTTGGTATGTCCTTTTTCAATTTTTATTCCTTCAGTTATATAAAATTTAAAACCGCATGATAAATTGCTGATGGCATATGGTTTTTGGAACTCTAAATAATTCAATATACATTACTAATTATGGGCCTGGACCAGGTTCAGCCCCAGCCTTCCCACAGCCCTCTGGCCAGGAAAATTAAAATTCTGCACCTTTGATTATAGACAGTTTGCTTTTCATATCAGCTAGATGACAGCTCCAGTTCTCACTTTCTATACAGTGTTTCAGTAAATTTGTCATACAGCTAGTTTCCCCCTAGTAGTCACCCCTGCCTCTTTTTCTCAGAGAGCTCAGTTCTTCTGAATGACTGTGAGCTGACCCCAGCCTCTTTAAAGAAGTTCTTTTCTCCTTGTTCTTTGGCATGATTTCCTCATACAAGTTGACCACTATAAACCCTTACCTCCCATCCAGGAGGGACTTTTGGGAACTAATTATATGGTGTTGGGGGGGGGGGGGATGGCTCCCCATAAAACCTAATTTATCCACTCCCCCCCACCTCTTGCATTACTGATATTTAGGGCTCCAGGGTAGAAAATATAAACTATCTGTCCTCCCCACTTCAACAGCTTCCCACAACTTCTCAACTCATCTATTATTATATATGTGACTACCTTCCGCCCTGAATGCAAATCAAGCTGAGTTCACAGCGATGTATGTATTTTCCTAAAGCAAATGGCTTCCCATTCTCTACAGCATTTAGACCTATGAAACAGAATAACCTTTCTGTCAATTAAACTAATAATGAACCTGCAACTTAAGTCAACACCTTGCTTTTTTAATTCCAACCCAAGAGAGAATAAAAAAGTAGATATTCCCACAGGAATCCAAGTTGGTTTTCTGTCTTTACTTTGTGACAGAGTAGTCATAAGATACTGTAGGCAAACTTGCACAGTCAAGTGATAGAGCTGAATGGAAAATCTATTACCTTTTATTGACTGAAAAAGTATATCCCCAACAACAAATGAAATATATACAATATCAGAAAGTTTTTTTTCCTTGGCAGGAACTGTAGTGCCTGAAGTAGGTTCAGACTTCAGATGACTATATTTTTTGCCTCCAACATCCAGAGTCAAAATTCCTCCAGAATTTGATCAAACTTCTACACATTAAACTTCCAATCTTCACAGTTTCTCAAACACTTTATAAGTAACTTCTATCTTCAGTAAATTCACAGTGGTGATGAACCTTATTTTTTCCACTTTTATCAACAAAAACAGTTCAGTCAGTCATCTCAAAATGTGCTGGAGTATTTTCTGCTTGAGAGGTGGATTCACTGGTTACATTTTAGTGTTGGTCATGACCTAAGAAGAGAAACACAGTGTTTTCTTCTGAAAGTACTTTATGAGGTTTAAATAGAAGAATGAAGAACCATGCATGCCCCCACCCCCACCCCCTGAGGACTTTGAAGGAATGGTAGGGTAAAAATAACTTTGGCTATATTTGTTTTCATATGTTGTTATGTTTTTATGATGTAAGCTATCCTGAGTACATTGTAGAATGGATGAATGCATATTTAATTTATAAATAGATTTACATAGCACTCTTTACAAGAACTTGGTAAAGCGGGAAGTGGGAGAGAGTTAAAGGCTGAGAATTAGTAGTCTGTCTAAAGACATCTAGTGAATTTACAGCACAAGTAACATTTGAACTTGAATACTTACTAGCTTCCAGCTCAGTTAAAAATACTATATCAGCTATGGTGTGGTTTGAACAAAGACGTTTCCCCACGGACAAAATATCCTGTGATAGACCCGGGATCATATATCCAGGATGTTTTTATCCCGGTTTCTCCCTTCCCACGGCTGCCCATCAGTGCATTCAGGCCAGGAGGAAGAACTCCAGTGAATTATGGATGAGCCCCCAGTTTATTTTCATTTTCCACATGAATGCTTATGTTTATGTAGTTTGTGTACGTTTACGTAGTTTTACGTAGATTCAGTTTTTCTGATGTTCTGATTGTCTGCAGCTTAGGAACGGGGAGAGCAGGCAGCAAAGCTGGCAAAGTAAACCGGCCCGTCTCTCGCGGCATTTGCATGGGAGTGGGATTGGCATGGGCTTTTTAAAAAGAACCACTAATTCCATCGTTTTTTAAAAGCCACAGGATAAGGAAAATCTCATGGGGCAGCCCCGAGTTAGGCCCGGAAGCCATGCAGAAATCATGCCCGAACTGGGATGTTTCACCTTATCCCAGGATATTTTGTCTGTGGGGAAAACGCCAAAGACATCTTATAATACATGTTCTGAAGAGAATGCAGTGGTTTGGCATTGATGGGGAGAATCTTCTTACACAAAATATGGAGAGTGTACTGAACATACAATGCACAGAAGACATGCAACACAATCCTAAACAGATTAACACCTTTAAAAGTGCACTGACTTCAATGGATTTAGAAGGCTATAGCTCTAGTTACAATTGCACTGTAAAACATTCTTGTGATGGAATAAAGAGATTCACTGAACCAGTTATGGGGGGAAAAATATGTGTATGAGACATGAGAAATTATTCAGAAGAATAACGTTTAATAAATGAAACCAAAAAGGCAGACTGCTTACTGTGGCAGTTTGGGGCAAATTTTCTCCCTGATTCCTAGTGACATAGGTAACAGCGTCATTCACCGATGCAAAAAGGTGGTGCTTGGTGATGGTTTCACTGAAGAAGTTGCCTCTTTCCATCTGTGTAATGACTGAAACTGTGGAGACAAGAACAAAGCATTGTCATGGACAGATATGTTTTCAGGTGCTGATTGACACGACAACTTTGACACGACAATCCCACCCAACTAGGGAAAATAATGAGGGCCACAATCCATCTATCAACTAGATTTCGCCTGACCTAAGGAGTTTTCTTGCTGGATAAGACAAAATATTTTTCTCATCCACTTTTCTGTCTCCAGCAGTGGACAACCAGATATCTCAGAGAGCTCAGAAGTAGAGTAGGTTATAACAGACAACAATTAAGCAGATCTCCAGTTCAATTTCTACAAACAGAAGAGCCAATTCAATTGGAGAAAATCTTCTTAGGTTGCAAGAAAGATGTGGTTGGTAGAAGGGTAGGATAGTGGCAGTATCCACCCTTCTATCTGTAAAGGATTCAATGGTGTTGAGGGTGAAGTAACCTTGAGTGCATTCCACAGCCCGGGCGATGGGCCAGATGCATCGGCGGAGACTTTATCTTTGCGCGGGAGATGAAGACTCTGTTCCCATGGGAAGCAGGAAGGGGGGATGGGGTGAATGGTATTATAACCTGTGCTTCTGGCGGGAGCCGCCATTCCTGCCACTGCGTGTACTTGAGCTTTCTAAGATGTCTTAATAAATGGACTTTTACTCCCAAAGCCTTTTATTTCTGCGTCTATGGAATTCCTTACATTGTGGCAGGAATCCTAAATCATCTACATTCCTGTGCAGTGGACCTCTGTCTTGGCGAGCGGAGAGGTTGAATGTCATGGAATAAAAGCGGTAGCTCCCCAAAGAGGGTCCGACCTTTCCCTTCTGGATCTGGAGAAACCGCAGGAGAACGTGGGCTCGCTGGTGGTTCTTTTCCGCCCTCAGATCAGCACGAAGTCTTCCTTTTACCTCGCTGGAACGAGGGACGGACGACGACAATGGGGACTTCCATGAGTCGTTGGGCGCTGTCCATGGATCGAAAAGCCTGTGGATCGGATCTCTACCCGCTTTCATGTGGATTACAAACCTCAGATGCAACCTGTCATGGAAGAGACGGGTCTGACCACCTTTCATGCTGCAAACCCAGGAATCCATTGAACGCTTCCTGGACTCAGATTTTGGTGATGCTCCCAAGGAACCACCGCGGCACAGCACTGGGGCCCGGCCCAAAGGACACCGGACTCAACCTGGAATTGGGAGGGTATCCGCATCGCTTCCCAATCGACCCCTGATCCCGTCCGACGCACCGCACCTGAGGTGTACCGAGGGGCCACCGGTGGCTACGGTGGTTACCGGTGCCTTCTAATGCCTCGCTTCCTGACGCACGAAGAGTCAGAGGAAAGCCTGCATTCCCAGCCGGATCGCTCTCCCATCGAGAGGACTGGGATGAGGAAGTGGGCGATCAGCAGAAGCCCAAGCGCATGGAACCGCGTGGAACGCCAGCTATGGGAGGAGGAACGGGCACAGTTGCAGCAAGAGCGAAACCCGGCAGAGGGACCGGGAACAGCAACGCTAAAAGAAGTCCAACTCGAAGTTGGACCGGGTACAAAAGACGCTACTTCCAACGAATAATATGCCCAGAATCTGTCAGTCCATGATAAAGTCCTGGAACAGTCCAGACTGGATTTACAACGACAACGCCGAAGCCGCCCAGGCTTCGCGACGCAAAGTGAATCACTGAAGCCCTTAAACGGGACGAACTGGTTAAATTAGAACGAAAAGCTGCTTTGCATAAAGACTCAAGATGCATTGACTCGCAAGGAGAGGGAGCTGGTCATGCGTTGGAGAGGGAACTATGAGGCAGCAGGACCAGGGGGCCCCAAGTTGGAGCCTATGCTGTTACTGATCATGCCGGTGCCAGGGGCCACGCATCTAGGTCCTGCCACCCAAACGCCAGCTGCACCGCCAGCGCTCGATTCGCCCTCGCATAACAGCTGCCTGCCCAGCCTGCTCAACCAGCTTAAACCACCTTCCCCAGCTGCAAGCGCTAAGAGCCATCCAACGGGCTACTATCGCCCCCCCCGATACCAGCCCGCTTTTGATGGGACCGCCTTCCAAACTTCCCTACTTCATCTTGCAACTCAATGCCCACTTGGAAGACTATGATGATCTATACCGGGTCTGAACGCTTAAAATAATGGACATCGGCTCAGTCCTGGATGGGGCAGCAGTCGACTGGTTCGTGACTGTTTTGATTTGCAGGATGAGGACTCTCGCACAGTGCCCGCCGCTCCTCCAAGCTTTTAAGAGCTACCAAGATCCAGGTCGGAATGAAGCTATCCGCACCATCAAAACTATCCAGCAAGGCAACCTACCGTTTGCAGAATTTGTCCAGGAATTTCGCAGGCGGGCTGCTGCTCGACTTCCTCCTGAGTGCGGCCTGAACGCATGAAATGCTAATACTTCTCGGATGCTGTGGACAGCAAGCTACGGAAACGGTGTTTTAATTCGGGTTCCTCGTACTCATTGCAGATTGATCCAGTTGGGGTCTCAAGTGGCATCTCGCTTGGAATACGCTGCCAAGGAGGCCACGCCTCTAAAGCCACTACTGTGTCCACCAAGTCGCTCTTCCAGCCAGCCCTACCGAAACCATTCTCTGAACGCTGCCGCCGAATTTGGGTTGTGTCTTTACCGCGAGGGCCAGGTCATCTAGCCGCCAACTGTCCCAAGAAGCAAAACCAACCGCCCAGCTCCGCCAAGACTGGCCTGCCAAACCACCACGCAGGTCGGGTCAGCCTCCCCACTGGCTCGCCCAAAGCGTGACCGGCACACCCAGAGGAGGGGAAGCAGCTGTTTGCCTTTCTTCCAGCCCCCATGGACATGGGCCCTACTCCTGACGCTGTGAGTGAAGGCAGCGCCCCATTACTGTTCAAGCATTTCTGGCCAACCCCGCTTAAACACACACTCAGATTATAGCCTCGGCCCTTGTGGATTCCGCCGCTGCTCCCACTGCTTAATGCGCCCCAGGTGGCAGAGGAGCTAGGTCTGGACCTAATTCCTGGCTAAGCCCATACCATTCACTCCAAATGGACGGCAGCCCTCGAAACGTAAGGACCGCCCAGTTCAAACACAGCCGTTCTCCTCCGCTAGTACCACCATTGGGGAGAAAATTAGTTTCTGCATTGTAGTGGCCAAACACTCCATAGTTTTGGGCATGCCTTTGGTTATTGTTACATGAACCAAAAATTCATTTGGAAAGAAAGGATCCTAGAATTCACTGACCCTCCCTGGCGGTGAACACATGAATTGGGAAGAAAACCTAACGCCTCCTGACACACCCCTCTCTGGCTTCCTTCAGTGATTGCTCCCCATTCTATTGACATCCCACCTGCATATCAGATTCTAGCCAGAGTTTTTTCAGGAGCAGGAATGCGATCAGTTGCCACCCCACAGACACTGACTGTAAATTGTCATACAACCAGGGGCTTAAACTACCCAAGCGGGTAGAATCTACCGCATGAGTCCCAATGAGGAGAAGGAACTTCGCGGCTCTTTAGACAAGAACCTTGCTCAAGCCTTCATAATGGCGGCTACCAAACACACGCGACGCTGCTCCCCGCTTTTGTTTGTCAAAAGAAAGATGGGTCTTTACGGCTTTGCACAGATTATCGAGGTCTCACGCGTCTCCCTGTCCAATAAATATCCTTTGCCTTTGATCAAGGACCTCTTAGATGCACTCGGCAAAGCGACGCATTCTTACTAAATTGGACTTGAGAGAAGCTTACTACAGAGTCAGAATTGCTGGAAGGATATGAACACCTGACTGCTTTTAACACAAAGTTTGGACAGTTTGAATATTTAATAATGCCCCTTCGGGTGGGCCCCCCGAGTTTCATGGTCTCTTATCAACGAAGTTCTTCATGATTTACTGTACAAGGGAGTTGTTGTATACTTAGATGACGCTTTTAATTTACTCAAGCGATAGAAGAGCATGAAATATTGGTTCGAGAGGTATGAAACGCTTGCTTGACAACTCTCTTTGCCAAACTCTCCAAATGCTGTTTTCATCAGACCTCATTGACTATTTGGGTTACCGGATCTCACCGAGGGCTTAAAATGGATCCTGCTAAAATTGACGAGGTCCTCCAATGGCCTGCCCCACCAACCGCGAAGAACTCCAGTCAGCTTCTTGGTTTTGCTAATTTCTATCGTGATTTTATACCCCAATTTGCTGAACTGACTCTCCCTCTCACAGACCTCTTACGCACTAAGCGGGTAAAGATCCACTGTCCGCCAAGCCCGGGCCCCTTTGTCTGGTCTGAGAAATGTCAAACAGCCTTTCAACTATTAAAATCTGCGCTACCACCTAACCTATTCTAAAGCACCCTGACCTCGATCTCCCGGGCTTGTGGTTCACGCGGACGCGGACAAAGCACTTGGGCAGCCCTGTTGCAGAAAAATAAAGATGGTAGACTGGTTCCGCGGTAAGCCTATTTGTTCAAAAAATTCTGGTGCCGAGCTCAACTGGACTGTGGGAGACAAAGAGACCGCGGCCATCAAAGTAGCACTCTCCACTTGCTTTCACTGGCTGGAGGGGCTAAGCATCCCTTTCAAGTTTGGTCGGATCATAAAACCTGCAGCTCTTTCCACCCCCCCCCCAAAATGTCCGCAAAACAACTTCTCAAGGCCGCATTTTTTCGCTGCTTTACAGTCCATTTTTTCCCTGGGAAAACCAACAACTGGCTGACGGCCACCACGCTTCACCGGGAGGGTGGGCTGCCCACTTGGTGACATTCCACGACTGTTCTTTCCCTCTCCCAGTTGGGGTTGGCTGTCACCTCATCTCAAACGCCCACTTCTCCTCCACCGCTCCCAGTCTCTGCCTCCTTTTCCCGCGGAATTGGAGGAGGCGGGCTGCACGAGCCTCCAGCGGCCAAGGAGACTCCCACCGCGCTTTGGAGAATGGAGTTTGGCGGAGGGGAATGTTGGTACGCGTCTCCCCTCCAAGTAAGCAGGTTCTTGAAGCTTGCCACGATGCCCGTTCGGGCTGGACATTTTGGCTTTTTGAAAACTCTGCACCCAGTCTACCGCAGTTCTGTGGCACGCAAAGACATTGAGGCATTACATTAAAGGCTGCTCGGTTTGTGCAGAAGCTTTCAAACCATCCCGGAAAGCCCTATGGACTATTGAAACCTCTCCCGTAGCTTCCTTGGGAAGTCATCTCCATGGATTTTCATTACAGATTTGCCCGAAAGTCATGGCAACACGGTTTTATGGGTGGTGGTAGACTTATTCTCTAAGCAAGCCCATTTTATTCCATGTGCTTCCATCCCTCCGGCCCTAAGTTGGCACGGCTATTTATTCAACATGTTTACCGCCTCCATTCCTACTGCTAAGGTGGTCTCCTCACCGCCGCCCCAATTCATCTCAAAGTTCTGGAAAGCGCGGCTTGTTAGCCGCCGGGCCGCCGCCGCCTCTACCACGCTCAAAGTGACGGGCGGTGACGAGAGAACTAACAGAACCCTAGAGCAGTATTTACGCTGTTACACCAACTACCACCAAGACAATTGGTACGAAGCTTATCCCGCTTGCGGAGTACGCCTACAACAATGCGGTTCATAGTAGTACAAAGAAAAACCCCTTTGAAATTGTGTCTGGTCGCCTCCTTCCCACAAGGTTACAATCCACCGCGAGTTGCTGGACCCCCCAGAATTCCAACAATGATTTCATCCCTAGCCGAGGGATGGAAGTCGGTCCAGACTGCCTTACAACAAGGTGCGGATTCCCAAAACCGTAAGCTGGATAAACACCGCCGATTTCCGCGCAGGGGCTCCTGGGTGTATTTGTCTACAAAAATCTTCAGAGACGTGCATAAATATTCCAAACTTGGCAAGAGATTTGTGGGACCTTTCTAGATTACTAAAGTGATTAATGATGTCACTGCTCAGCTTTAGATTTGCTCAACTCTTTAGTAACATCCATCCTGTCTTCCATTCCAGCTTGCTCAAGGAGGCTCCCGCCCGATGTCTGGCACCTAATTCACCGGAGAGGCCCCCCCACCGACTATTATTATTGATGGCCACAAGCACTACTAAATTGACGCTTATCCTGGACTCTCGCACCGCAAACGCTTGGTAATACGGTAGTTTCTGCGGGATATTCCTCTGGGTATAATCATCAATGGGTTTATTCCTAAACATTGAAGCCCTCTAATTTTGCTTCTGCTTTCCACCTTTCCAAGCATAAACCTGGGGAAGGGGTCTTCTTTAGGGAGGCAGAGTGTAAAGGATTCAATGGTGTTGAGGGTGAAGTAACCTTGAGTGCATTCCACAGCCCGGGCGATGGGCCAGATGCATCGGCGGAGACTTTATCTTTGCGCGGGAGATGAAGACTCTGTTCCCATGGGAAGCAGGAAGGGGGGATGGGGTGAATGGTATTATAACCTGTGCTTCTGGCGGGAAGCGTCATTCCTGCCACTGCGTGTACTTGAGCTTTCTAAGATGTCTTAATAAATGGACTTTTACTCCCAAAGCCTTTTATTTCTGCGTCTATGGAATTCCTTACACTATCCTTAAACAGGATTTGTATTCATGCATCTACAGGCTTAATTTGTACTTTGTTTATGCCCCAGTAGACAAGGGCTGCTAAATCTCGGCTGGAAAATTTTAGGGATTGATCCTGGGGAGGACAGGGACCTCAGCAGGGTACAATCAGTGGTGGGATTCAGCAGGTTCACACCACTTCAGCAGAACCGGTTGTTAAAATGGTGCTTGTAAAAAACCAGTTGTTAAATTATTTGAATCACACCACTGGAACCAGTTGTTAAATTATTTGAATCCCACCACTGCGTATAATGCCATAGAGTCCACCCCACATAGCAACCATTTTATCCGGGGGGATTCATCTCTCGCTTCGGGAGATAAATTATAATTCTGGGAGATCTCCAGGGTCCACCTGGAGGTTGGCAACCCCCAATATGGTCCTATGCATGTCATCAACCCTGAATATGTATGTCATCAACAGTTAAAACTTGATAAAATAGCAGATAATGTTGTGGGTGAAAATGAGGGCCAATTTAAAAGGAAATCAGCAGGAAGAACAAAGCTGTGAATCCAAAGGCACCAGGATATCATTGAGAACGAACATTCTCAGGTGATGGCTTGTTCACTGCAGCTTGGTTGAACATGATTTTCCAGGCCTACTTACCATGGCAACCAGCAAGATAGACGTTTACTTCAATCTCCCGGAAATCTCTAAATATCTGCCAAAGGTAACAAACAAACAGTTGAGACAAGAAACTCTTCTGAAACAATTTTCTTGCCTATCCAGTCAGGGGGGAAATGTGGGTGTTGTGGGACAACTATTCCACATTATTCCAATGGATCCTATGATCCATCTGCTCTTTGACACCAGCAGTTACCTTTGTAGATGGAGTCCAGATACCTGCTTATCATATTTTTATCTTGCTCTTTGTTCATGGAGCTCAGGGTAGCAAAGGTGATTTTCTTTCACTTTATTCTCACAACAACCCTGTGATATAAGTTATCATGAGAGAAAGTGACTGGCCCAAAGGTATTCTGTGAGCTTCATAGATGAGCAGGGATGTGGCCTAACTTTTGCCCAACCATTGTATCACACTGAGACTCCATGCCTGCCTAAGAAAAGCTGGGAAAAGATGCCATGTTCACATATGATTATCACGGTTCAACAAAGTATGAAAACATCAGTTATTTCCATTACAGATGAAATTAAAGAGTGGGATTTAGCAGACAGATGAAGCCAATGGGAGGGCTCAAATGGACAAGTCAGCCATTGAGAGCACAGTTGCAAAGTAATTTAGATCCTTCTTGGAAACATCTTGGCAATATTGCTATTACAACATTGAACTCTGAACATCTGAAAGCTTTTCCTGTATAAAGGTTAGCCTTTTACAAATTCATATTTTTATGTTAGAGTTACTCTTCTCTTCTTGTTGCCTCTTACATTTTTTAAGGTCTTTATGCAGACGGTGTCTACAAAATTGACAGAAGTGAAGTCAAGGATGAGAGAGTGAAGAGGAGGCTTTTCGAGCCCCAGAGATTCTAAGGTAGGTTTGCAGCATGGTTGTGGATGGATGTTAATTTGGTGCTTCAAATCCTTCACACCTCCATTATGTTCAGGCACTACTATGTTACCACCTTTCTGATCATCACCTGGCTCCTGTGAGAAAGGAAAAAAATGTTATCCAGCTAGTGGCAGTTTACTTGTCAGAGGGTATTCCTCTCTGCCCCTATGATACCCAAAAAATGAATAGAGGGCTGGAGCATTTCTTGTGGAAATGATGACTTTTACCTGAATGTCTCCTGTCAATTTACAATGTGACAGAATTTCACCCTAGATTGTAGGTGACTTCTGCATTAAGTCAGAAGTCATTAGCCCAGTAACTTGCATTTTATTTCTGACAGAATCAATGTACCGTATATACTCATGTATAAGTCGAATTTTTCAGCACATTTTTAATGCTGAAAAAGCTCCCCTCGACTTATATGCGAGTCATTAAAATTTTTTTTGTGTTTTTAATTTGCTGGCCAGCAGGGGGCGCAGTTTTTATGCTAGAGACACCAAAATTTCAGAGTACCCTCAGAAGACTCTCCTGATGATACTAGACAAGTTTGGTAAAGTTTGGTTTAGGGGGTCCAAAGTTATGGACCCCCAAAGGAGGTGCCTCCATTCCCCATTGTTTTCAATGGGAGCTATTAGTCGATGGGGCTACCCTTTTGAGGGTCCATAACTTTGGACCCTCTGAACCAAACTTTACCAAACCTGGCTGGTCTCATCAGGAGAGTCTCTTCATGATACCAGCCAGGTTTGGTGAAGTTTGGGTCAGGGGATCCAAAGTTATTGACCCCCAAAGGGGATGCCCCATCCCCAATTGTTTACAATGGAAGCTAATACTAGATTTTCATTTCTGATAATATCCCTCTTAAAATCTAAGTTGGGTTACATTTGGACATACAGATGATGATGAGGAATCCAGTTTTGAAGGATTTTAACTCTTGCGTTTTAGCTTGGTTGCTGGTTGAGCTAAGGTTTTTGTACTTTTAAAGTTATTGTTGATACCATATTGTTCTTGTTGACCCTCTTTTCCACTTACAGAGCCAGTTTACTGTTTTTCTTTGAAATAAATATTCAAAAACATTTAACCTACTGATGCCTCAATTGATGCTGCATTTCCCACCCTCAACTTATATGCGAGTCAATAAGTTTTCCCAGTTTTTTGTGGTAAAATCAGGTGCCTCGACTTATATGCGGGTCGACTTATACACGAGTATATACGGTAATTGTCTGGTAAAAAACTACACAAGCTGTCCTTGCAATGATAGTGTCAGTATCTCTGTGAAAATTGCAGAAAATGGGACAAGTATTCCTACTCAGACAACCAAGGGTTTTGATGCCTGAGGCAAAAAAATCAAATGGTGCAGGCTGGGGTAGAACTATAATAACCTCCCTAATAATATTTGGGTATTGCACCCTGGTAGATGGTCACATTGAATACCATGGCAATGTTGACTGAAGCTTCTGTTTTTTAACATACAAACTGATAATTACCTGTGATTTTGTTTCCATGTCTATATCAACAAAGCCAAGATTGTTGTTCCCAGCGTCATATCCGTTTATGGCCTCAGGAGCTATTTTCTGTTACCAAAATAGGAGGATGACACAAGTTAAAAAGAACCCATGACTGCTTTGCTGCATGACATTTTAAGAGCCATTGTATAGCAGGTGACAGACATACAGAGGTCGTGTCTTTCCTCCGACTGTGCTGCCAACAATGGCATGTATCCTTTGGTCCACTTCCACAAGTATAATTGACCTCATGTTAAAAATCTGTGGTATATTGTTATGCAAAGAAAATTTCATTGTATTCAAACCACTAAATCCACTTATAGGTTATCTAAATTTGTGTTTGTACACCTGTTGCTTATTTAATAATGTACCGTATGTGATTGCAGTAAATGGCTAGCTCTCATGGTTGTACAAGGATCATGAGCAGACCATTCCACACAACACAAATAAAACGTGAGTCTGATATATAAAATGTTTTCTGCTGGAATCCTGCACAGCTTTTTCCTCCAAACATTTCAAAGACTTTTTAAATTTTTCCCCTCAAAGCTTTTTATTCCGAAAATGCTAAAGAGTGATTCTTTTTCCCACCAACATTTTCAAGATGTTCCCTGCTTGCTGTGCAGAAAGCAAGAAACATTTTATTTTCTCCGCCTGACTCAACAATTTCCACTTTCATATTTTCTTCAGTTTGCATCTGCCATTTTGTGCTGATGCAGAGACTCTATTGTGTATCCGCCATTTTCTGACAGTTTCCAACTGAAATTTCCTCTGCTTATACCTCATCTGCCCACGATTTTGCTGTGTAAAGTACATGAATAAAGTTAGTTTGAACTGGCAATCCAGCACATGTGTTGTTTTTCCTTTCTTTTTAAAAAAGAGGTGTCTTTGAAGCTATGATGACTCAACATAATCGCATATTTCAGATCATCATATCATGCCATCGTAGCTTCAAAGACACCTCCCTCCAAAAAAAAGTGACATGTGTGCTGGATCTCCAGTTTAACTAATTTTATTCATATATTTTACAAAGTGAAATTGTGGGCAAATGAGCTGCAAGCAAAGGAAATCTTCGTCAGAAACCTTCAGCAAATGGTGGGCACACAGAGAATTTTTCCAGCAGCACAAAATGGCTGGTACAACAGAACAAAATTGACATGCTTCAGTTGGGCGGCAAACAGGAAAAAAATAACTGTTTTGGACTGAAACACTTTATTTTCCCATGCTGTGTGGGAAACAAAAGCCAAAATAATTCTTTTAAAAATGTTTGCAAGACATTTTATTTGTGTTGTATGGAATGAGCCAAACATTTGTCCAACAATCCCTCCATTAACAGAAGCTAAGCTGAAGAGGAATTTTGCACACATTTCATTGAACATACACTTCTATTCCAAAAGGTGTTCTCACACATGATATTAGAAGACCTTTTTGCTTTTCTCCCTTGTAGTATAAGAGATACCTTCTTATATTAATATTCACTTGTTCACAAACAGCACAGACGATGCTCAGAAGTTATTTTAGTATCAGGCTCAAAGATTAAGATGATTTGGACTCTTTTTCATGATTTTTAATGGAAAAAAACATGTAGGAAACTTTCAAACGTTTATACCTCAGAGCAAATACTTACTGTTTGCTATATTTTCATTATAGTCCAAACCAAACCAGCAAGATAATTAATATTTTATGTCATCCTATTATACTTCACAACGCTGAGCCGCGCAGAGCTGTAGAAAGTTTGTTTTGAGTGACTATCTAAAATTGTTTTAGATATTGATGTACATATTACTTCTCACTGATTAAGGGTTTACAAAGTTCTAGGCCCTCTACTGAATAGGAACCCAACATGGAAACGACTTGTATACCATTGTACAACACAAACATTGATTAGATTATTGTAGCTCATTCCACATGGGACTGCCCTTGAAGATGGTTTGAAAATGTTAATTGCTGCAAAATGCAACTTTTATTTGCTTGTTCCAGACATTTCTGGAACTTTTTTTAGAACTGCTATGACTTTAAAGAATTTACTAGTCTGAAACTGCTGAAAAGCATTATAAAATTATCACAACTAAAAATAGAGCCCAGCATGCGGATCAGACTGAAGAATCTGCGCAGGGTTTTGAAATGAAGGATAGAGAGGTTAGATTTAAAATCACTAGATGCTAGATAGATGCACCTTATTTTTCTTGATTTCCTTCTTGGCTTTCTTTTCTGCTTTCTTCAAAGCTTTTTTCTTTCTTTTAATTAGGTTATCCACATCAATGCCACACTGCAAAAGAGACAGATATTTATACTCCAGAAGCTTAAGGTTTTTGAAAACTCTAGTGATGTTCCCTGTGTGCTCCTTGAGCATGATAGTAAGGTTACCAAAAGCCACAATCTAGAGGTCCCTTTCTTGCTTTAATCTTTGACCAAACTGCAGCTGTCCTTGGGAACAAGTGATTGGATTCTCAGACATGTAATCTGTCTGAAAAAAAAAAACACACTCTCAGTTGAAGTCAATAAAGGCCATGGGGCTGAGGGTTTCACTCTTTGCTTCTGAGTTGTTTCCCTCAGTGAAAATGTACTGATTGAAAATGTCCAACATCATAGGTGTGCAGCATCACAATTTAGCTTTATGTCTCTGCCCAAGTTTATATAAGCCAAAACTGTACTGTTGGAAGATCATCAGCGTAGTTCAAAGATTTTGTCTCTCTTTCTTCCAAATGGAATAATGCCCAGTACATTTTAGAAGTCACCTTACAAGAAGTGAAAGTTTCTAAAGGGACTTCAGGACTTTCTTACCTTCTTCTTTAGGGCTCCTGCATACAGTTCAGCATTTGCAAAATAAACTGTAGCAGAGGATTGAAAAATTGTCACACCTGGGATCAGTTCAGCCTAGAAACAAAATATAGAGAGGAATTAATGTGGTGCTTGCTTTAAACTGGGAGATCTGGATATAAACACTCACTGGGTCTATTATTATGTGTAAGACCCAACACTTATCACCTAGACAATAAATGTTGCGTTTTGTATATTGGGATCTCAATTCAGGACAGCATTTCAAAAGAATGAGGGAGAAATAGCTCTTAAATGAGAAAAAAAGTCTTTATTCTCCTAAAAAGATACAGAATGGCAAAACAAGACAGTAAAGCAGTTGTATACAATAAACCCTTTGCATAGGCCTACCGGCCTATGAATAGGATTGCTTGGTCTCTGTTGGCCACCAGTGGGGATTTGGGGTGGGGTTAGGATTTTCAGCTCCAAGTTGGAAGCTTCCTGGAAATTTGGGAGTGGAGTTTGGGGAGAGCAGAGACTCCTGTGGGGTACAATGCCATTTTTCAAAGCATCTTTCAAAGCATCAATTTTCTCCAGGGGAACTGATATCTGTAGATAGGAGATGAGTTGTAATTCTGAAGGATCCTTAGGTCCCACCTGGATAATGGCATCCCTATGTATGAACCAGTGGGGGAATAGTTTGAGAAAATGGGACCAGCTAGCAGAAGATAAGTGTGGGTGTTCTGGGGAATAAAGTGGAGAAAGAGCATATACGATCCTGAAAAGAACAGAGTCCAGGGGTGGAAGATGAAAAGCAAGTGAGAGTCCAGGGGTGGAAGATGAAAAGCAAGTCCAGGAATGAAGTCTCAAAGTTCAGATGGGGAATTTCAGTGATTCCAACCAAATTGTGGGGGTCCAGAAAGTGAACCAACCACGAGATTGGGGAAGCAGGCTTGAGTCCAAAAACCATCTACAGAGTTAGGAAGCATGGAGGGTGATTTTTATTCCCTTTTAATTATATTAACAGAGAGGCAGTGGTGTTGCTGGAATGGGATTAGGCTTAGAGAAAAAACTTGAAATCTAATTGAGAAATTTGAAATATCTGCTAAACTTGTCCCACACAGGGAACTTGGATGATATGACTAGTGACTGCTGTAAAAATGAAGACAGGATGAGCTAAAGAATTAAATGAGTATGTCAGTGAGATGTACTATGGCTGGGGCAGTATTGGGAGTTATGTCTAGGGAGCTTGATTGAGAGCCAAATACACATTACAGAGGACACAGGTACAGTCCATGCCTGCCTATTCATTTTAGGGGGAAATGTAGTAATTTTGAAATGGCTGCGAGGACCTGATCTTGATTGGGCTGACTCTGCAGCGACACTAGAAGCTCTTGTTCTTACCCCCACCTTTTCAAGTGCCAAAATAATCATGCGGGGTTGTCTAGGAACTTGAAAGGAAGTGTGTGTGTGTGTGTGGGGGGGGGGGGGCAGCAGAGACAAGATTGCTTAGTGCCACTGCAATTTTTAAATGACTAAATTGTCCTCCAAAATGGTTTCAAGAGCCACAGGTTGGATCTATGTCTGCAGTAACAGGGAGTTTGGTGCTGAATCAAGTTGGGGAGCTGAGGAATTTGGGCAAGCTCAGGAGCCTCAGTTACTGCCCAGTAAACTTGAGTCAGTTATTCATAGGCAGGGTGAGGGAGCTCCAGAGGCTTGAATCAAAAGGCTTTTTATCAGTGTACTTGATGGAGAATTAGAGGTGTACTACTCCCACACACCCGGCCTACTCTCTCACACCTTGGGGCTCGCAAGCTAGATATTTTAAGGGTTATGTCAGTAGGAGTTAACAACAATGGGTCCCTCTGATGGGGACTTTTTGGTATTACCCTCTGCTTCTTGGAGACAGGGTGGGACAGAAATTTGAAAATGAAATAAAGAAGTAGAGACTGTTATGATAAGAAAACTTTGGAACTATGCTATAACTTTCGAGTGGCTGAGCATCTGGATTATTAACAGCATTGGAAGGAATTTGCTGCCTGTCATGAGGACAGTTAAGAGAGTGCCTGGGGACGTTTTGAAATCTTTTGTTGTTGAGGCTGCCATCATTAGAGACAGTCTCCTGACTTGGCCCCACAGGAGGAAAGTACTGCATTTTGCTTGAGCCAATTGGAAAGCACGACCTTATATACAATTTCCCCCACAGTTATGCCCCTCAGTCACTTCCATACCACACGTTTACCTTGTCATACTCAGCTACATCTTTGTAAATGCCTGTCTTGGCCACTTGCCCCAAGATGGAATACTGGGCCCTTGCGGAACACAGAAAGCGAGAAAAAATTAGCAAAGGTTCCTCCAGTCTTAATAGCAAGCAAAATATTATATCACTTGGATTGGTGTGATGTTACATTGATACCACAGCGCAAGAACAACCAACAATTTTAAAAACACACATGCTGTCACAATGCAATGCTACTATCTGTCCATACCAATGATGTTGTGTTGCAGGGGATGGGTTTACCTAAATCATGCTATCATGTTGGAACCAACTTATGGCAACCCCAGTAAGGGGTTTTCAAGGCAACTGAGAAGCTGTAATGCATGGATGAGCTTATCCAAATATATAGTGTATTGTCATGTTGGAACCAACTTATGGTGACTCCAACTTTCAAGGCAAGCGAGAAGCAGAGGTGGCAGGCTTTTGCATCCCCCTGCAAAGTCAGCCTTGATGGTCTCATATGCCAGGACCAGCCCTGCTTGGCTTCTCAGATCTGACAAGATGGGCCACATTAAACTATTCCACATCCTAAAGAATATATATATACAACCTTGCATTAAGAAGCATAAAAGAAGCAAATATGTATCCCTAAATCAGCACTATACCATCGTAGATTCTGGCAATGGCACAGAAGCTAGCAATTCTATCCAAGATTTCATATTAAAGGGCTGCTAGAAGAAAGGAGGTATACTATTCCTCTGATCTTCCCAAGATTTATTGTTTGGAGGACAGGTGTTCATAAGCAGCAGCATATGTTTTTCCAATTTCCCCAGTAGCACAACGGCATGAGCACTCATGGAGAAGCACACCACAGTATCTCCCTTGTAACGGTATTACTATACTGTAAAATCATTCAGTAGCCCCACTGCTGGGCATCCTGTACAGCTGTACTGCCATGTAGTTGTACTGCTCTCTTACACTTGCACCAGTGTTAAGAATTGGATGTGGTGCTTGAGGAGACAGTTACATCCTCCACACTTGGCAAGATAACTTTTGACCAAGTGATACACAGATGTTCCCATTCTTTCTTCCGACCACTGTTGGTTCACCTAGCCCATGCTGAGCAGATGACAACTGCTAAGGCTTTTTTCTCCCTCTAAAACCAAGGGAATACTCACATCTGGGTCCGGAAGATGACAGTGAGAAGTGAAAAGGCCACAGCGACCCCCAGCCCCATGTCAAGGTTGAGCACGATGGTGGCTATGAAGGTTACAAGCCAGATCAGCTGCGGGGTGGGGGTGGAGGGGGAGGGGAACAGACAGCAAAGACATCATGTGATTATAATAAAATTCCAGAGGAGTCCTGAAGTCAGAACGACTTGAGGAAAACTCACTGAATTACACCATAGATATGTTTTGAGCTAAATTAGCCATCCACTGCACCAGCACATACAAATGGATGTATTCTAGGCTTTTGCACAGGCTGTGGCTCAGGCAATGCAAACTGGGCCTCCTCCACTAGATTCTGAAGGCTAAAAAACTAGCTATAGGTCACAGTTATAATTCTGACAGGGCATTCCCTGGGGAAAATCAGACTCTGGCATAACAAATGAGGCATCTGGAGAAATACTGAAGTAGATCCAGGTTATTTACCAATCAGAGCAGCAGAAATTACATATTTGAATGCTTCCTTTTAATAATGAAAAAACCCTCCCATACATAACCAACTATCATATTATACTTGTATGGTCATTTCTTTGCTGTTCTATTAAGTTTCTTCCCCTAGGAGGCGGTGTTTAATCATACAACGCCTATCAGTTTTGTTAGCAAATAATCTGAATTTACTGGAATATTTTTTCCTGATGTATGCTAGATGTCTGGTTTGAGCAAAATCATGCAGTTCCAGAATGTGCTAGAATGAAGGCAGCAAACAATTTGGCTCCCCTTTCTTCTTAGTCCCATCCCCTTTTCCTTACCAGGTCAACAAAGTTGGATCTCCAAAGTTCAGGAATATCTTTGAACTGTCTGAACATGCCCTTCAGGTTAACAAGAATAATGGCAGCTAAAATGGCCTGAAAAGAAACACCATGGATAGGAAGATTTAGAGCATGAGTTATTCCAAGTACCATAGCAATTCTTTCTCAGACAATAACTTAACAGCCTTTGCTTAACTTTAAGGGAAGACCTTTGATCTGTGAGCCGGGAAGCCTTAAAAGAGATGTTTGCTCATTAACTTATAAACTGCCTTTCAGTTCACAGATATGGGTTGTTCTTGTCTTTCACAGGATATATAAGATTGTGATGTCTCATATAATGCATGCAGAGTACTATACTAATTCCTCCAACAAATGAAAGGAAGCAAAGATAGAATATTAAACATACTTTGGGAAGTTCATAGAAAAGCTCGCCAATCTTCAAGATGGTCACAAGAATGATGATGCAAGAAACCAATGCAGCTACCTGCAGACAACAAAATAGAGATAACTGAGTGCAGGGAGAGAGGTGAAGATTTGAAATTGCAGTCTTCAAATGTGTTCCACTGTGACTGTCAAGTGTAACTTGTGTATTGTGTGTTGTGTCCTTGGTTCCCAGTCCGGTTCACACCTAAAACTCCTTTTAGCAGGCTGCCTAGAGTTCCGGCTGGGACATATTATCTAAGACTGTCTGCTATCTTTCTATGACTACTGACTGTGAGAATATGTCTTGTTTTTTTATCTGAGGAAAAGTATTTCTGCTTTTGTATTCTTGCTGTAACTCTGCGGAGCCAGAGTTATCCTGCCTTGCTTTCGAATCATCTTAACCAGTGAATAAAGAACTTTTTTGAAGTTACTTTGCCTGGACTCAGTTTGTTCGTTACAGTGACCTTTAACTATTTCCCAATTTAACTCTCTGATATAACACTCTGAGGCTTACTAGTCTGATAAGCAAATAATGGTCAAGCAAACTGTCTGATAGATGTGAAATGGTATAGTATAGCTCGATCTTGCCAGATTTTGGAAGTAAGCAGGGTTGGTACTTGAATGGGAAACCACCAAGGAATACTTTGCAGATGCAAAACTATCTCTGCTTCTCAATTGCCTTGAACACCCTAAGGGGTTGCCATAAGTCAGCTGAGACACACAAACTCACCAACACATTCCCTCATCCTGACCCTCCTATACTCTGATGTCTGCTTTCACCAGGGGAAAAAATGCATGTCTACCTGGGGCTTACCTGGCTATTGCCTCCCGTGCTCTCCTGCACTAGGGTGCGGGACATAGAGCAGCTGATGCTGAAACATTGGAAGAAGGCACCCACAAAGTTACTGAGCCCCAACGCGATCAGTTCCTGCAAGAGATTCCCCATAGAAAAGGGATGCAAATTTATATAGGTCGGTTAGCCCAAGTTCAGAGGCCTGGATCTCTCAGAGATTGACAAGTCCAAAACACAGATACTCTCAGAGCTAAAAAGCCACTTATGTTTTACCTTAAGCACCCAAATATCAAATCAAATGAAATTCCCAGTGCACTAAGCATAAGCATCTACAAATCAATCCACATTATAAATAAGGAAAAGCATTACTCAAAGTTTTCATCACAGCTTTAGAATACTAGATAGAAAAAACCAGATGATCTATAATAAATGAAACTTAATGATTAGAGTGAATAATAAATAGTGTTGCAATAGTGTGAGCCTTCAGCTTTAAAAGTCAAACAACTCTCAGTGTTACAGTCACTCAAAGGATTATGTAAATATGACTTTGAATGGATGGGAGAGATATGATAATATTTACTGCCATCCTCTGGACTTCCATGTGTTTATTCTCTGCGCAATGCCCACTTGTGCATAACCTATGCAGGTGTGCATCTCTCAGTGCCACTAGGAAACTGTTTTCTGGTTGCATAGAGAGAACCCTAAAGACATGGAGTTGATAGGATCTGTGTAGACAGTCAAATCCACACTTGGATATCAGGAGTGAGGACAGATTTTGTGACCCCCTTTTTCTCACTATCAAATATCTGCATGATCTTAATTGCTACACTCCTTGCATTTGCAGTGCTGACTCACACTGCTTAAGCAAAATCCCACTCATAAATCCTTCCATTCATATCTTATTCATAAGTTTCTGATAAGCAAGCACAAGCCAAAATGCAACAAATGCCACATTCTAACTGCATCTGTAAACAGCCAATTCATGTGAATAAAAGTGGCCCTCTTAAGTTCTTCCCCAGTGCGTCTCCTTTATTTTATGAAATGAGAATAATAATAGAAACAAGGACTTTTTACCTGGTTGCTGTCCACAGTATAGCCATGTCTGAGGGCAAAGATCTTGCCGAGTGAGATACAAATGACATAACTAACCATAGCGATGGCAAAAGCATTGCCTACAATCTGCCCAAAATAGTCTATATTGGGGGCTTCAGGGGGTCTCATCCTGTAATGAAAGAAAAAGCTGAGCTTCAACAAGAGATTTTGATTTCTGACATAAGAAAGGCAAAGCCAAGGAGGAGAAATCCAGGGCCCAGAGTAAAACTGAAAGAGCCTCACATCAATCTGGAAACAAGATGGTTTTGCAAAGCATCTCCACAAAAGGGATGGAGCGGAAGTGGGAGGGGTAAGAAACAGGAAGAGGTACTCACCCACTGGGGATGTCACCTACAACGCTAACCCCAAAATTTGCATTCAGTTTAGCACCATAGGAGATCCCTGTGGAGATGATAATCTGAAAAGAGGAGACAGGGTGACATAAGGCATCTCTGTTACATGGTAAGCCTCTCAGTTTTCAATGCTGTTGAAAAAGGGCACAGGCAAAGGCAGGGTGCCACCAGCATCACTGGGACTTGGCTTCCTCAAGTGTATCTGGCCAAGGATTCCCCCCACCCTCTCCCCCTCCCTTGTTTGCTTCACACCAGCATCCTCACAGATGGATACTGCATGATTTCAGCACTTGAACCAAAAAGGCTGCATATCCTGTGTAGATAGATGATCATCTCCAATGAGCCAGAATTAAGTTGAAGCCTGACCACCTTCAGAGCAGACTCCTTGTGTTAACTCTACACCAACGGCCAGCACTAATTGGGTGGGGGGAGAGGCTATCTAAATGCAAAGAACATTGCTGTGTAGAATCTCCCAATTTCCAGGAAAGAAAATTCGGGTCCCTTGCACAATTGCCAAGAGTTATGATCAAGGAAAGGTATGTTGCTTAGAATGTTTGACAAAGTAGGCCTAGAGGTTTTCTTTACTGTACCAGCTAAATTGCAGCTTGCAGCCTTGAAAATGATAATATAAATAAATGGCTTTTATGTACCAAATACATTCCAGAACAAAGGGAACAGAATTTGAAACAACTATTCTTTGGGAAAATGTTAATCTATGCCCAGAGGTGTCTTACTTAAATTGTGTCCTTAGAGGAAACAAATATGGTTTAATAAAGTCATGCGAGGCTCACATAATTGGGTCTATATATAGTAGCCACGCCCTAAACCCCCAAATCTCTCAAATGTGGGTTTCAGAAAGGCTACATCATCTCTTCTGTGAAGGTTTTTGGTAAGAATATTAGAAATTGCATTTTATTCTCCAATTTCAGCAAGGAAGAATAGACCTGTTAACTTCCAGACTCATTCACATATGCTAGTATTCCCAGTATAATTGTGTTTCTTGTTTTCTTAGTTAAAAATAATAAAGATTTTAAAAATCAAGTTCTTAAAATATAACATTGACTGACTCCTGTCTGGAATTAAAGGTTTTCACCAAGACCTGGAATAAATAAACTTCTAACCTTTCTTCAGTCAGAAGACTGGTACTTGTAATGAGTGATCATTAGACAGACTGATCTTTCATCACACAGCCTTTTGACTTAATGGTTAATGTGTTGCTTTAGAACAGTTAAAGAGACTTTGGGTTGCCATGTACTTGTTTTAAAGCAACAACCCCATCAGAGGGACAAAATTCCACAATGTACACAGACAACTGCAAATAATTCTTTCTTTAACATAAAGGCTCCGACTTTCGCCCTGCTACCCTGCATTACCGTGAGCAGTTCAACGGGGATAGGCAATGGAATCCTCTTGGCAAATCTATCATTGAGCATCTTCACCAGCAGAATGCAAACCATGGCAACCAGTGAAGTGACCAAGGTGCCTATATTGGTTTTTGGCACTCGTTTGCAGATTTCCAGAAAGGTCTGTAGAGAAAGAACAAGGCAGAGGAAGTTATCTATGCATGAGGAGCATATTGAGGTTAACCTTCCCCCCAGGAAGGCTGTTTTCCCTGTTTCTGGAAGCCTGTTCTAGTACACATCAAGATAGGTACATGGCTAAGCTTAAGTCATGCTGTACTTTGCAGTACCCGGTCTATCTACAAGATTCTCAGTTCAGCAGAGCTCTTGGGAAATAGAAGCAACACAAAACAGAAATGATGCTTTGGTACAACTCTGTGCTGTTAACATCTCATCCTCTGCTGATAACCTACTGCTTGCTTTCTGATTTCAAAATAGTTACAGCTGGAGAGAAGCAAATTTGGATTGAGGGTCTTCACACTCTTTGTGATCTCTGTGAAATGTACTATGAGCAAAAAATGCTAAACCAATGAACCTTTTGCAAAATCCCAGGTTGGAGCCACTCCCACCTGAATGGCCAGGCAGGAGGCGCTTTATCTCCCTCTCTTCCATCACGCCGTCAAGTCAGGGAGAATCCGCCTGCCACTGCCCTCCCATTGTAGGGAGACCCTTTTTTCATTTTGCGTGTTGCACATGCACAACCACACACGTGCAGTCAATCATATCGTGGGACGATCAGCATGGATGTGGGGATTCCTTTATGCATGCCTGAGCAGCTAAGCAAGTGTTGAGGGAATTTTTTTTTAAAAAGGGAAGCGTCTCCATGTGAAGGCATGAAAGCAACCCAGGTTGTTTCCATGGGCTCCAATCTCTGCCTGCACAGCACACATGTGATTGGGAAAAAGGAAAACGAGTTCCTTTATAACGACTGCAACCTGTTACACATTTGCTGTGTGGAATCGACCACTGAAAGAGTTATAGGCTCACATACCACCTCTTCTCTTCATCTTGCCTGACCTACCACAGGTACTCACATAGATCATTGACAATGGGCCTGCATACTCTTTCACGTCAACCCCAAGGATGTACTTCAGCTGAGAGATCAGTACTTGGACAGAAGCAGCAGTGGTGTAGCCTCGCACCAAGGGTTCAGATAGGTAGATAGCTACAAAGCCAAACTGCAGCAGGCCAAGGGCAATCTATAAAAAGGCCAACAGAGCACATTTTAATAATATTTTATACAACAGAAAACTGAAATCTAGATAAACAATGGTGGAAAAGCCAGCAGGGAGAACAGAATGAAACCAAAGATTCATTCAAAGGATTTCCTCCCAGGACCCCCTATCCCCATCAGATTTTCTGGACATGGTGGATCTCAAGATATACTACAAATATTTTGTGGCTTGAAAGATAATAAGACTTGCCAGAGACCAAGGTCCCTCTCATACGGGCACTTTAACCCCATTTGGCTTCTGAAGGTAAACGAATATTTAAGGTTTCACACATGTTAAGGATAAAACATTGTTCTCCTCTAGTTAACAAAGTGTATTATTTAGGTTTTCTAAAACTTATTTTGAGCTGTTGTTTTGTTGTTGTGCTTTACCTTTTAGGTATATTAAAGGAGTTAAAGTAGATTTAAATTTAAGAGCCTGCAGAACGGGGACCTAAGTCAGAGAATCACACAGGCAGATTCAGTCACTATTATGCTAACTGAAATGTCTCCCAGGTAACCAAGAATTACCTTAACCTGAGATTTTAGAGAGTTGCTGCCAGTTGAGGCAGATAGCATTGGGCAAGAGGAACTAGTGGTGCAACTCAGCATCTTGTATTCTGTCATACAACTTTTGTATGTGATTCTGTGAATTCATATACGTGGAAAGGTTACATGTGAACAGGTGATTTTCCTAATCTTTCCCAGGATGAACTCATCAGCAAGATCTAGACCTGCTCTTCGCTGATAAGTTGCAAGCACTGGTCCATCATGACTGACATGCATTCAACCCATTCACTGAGCAACACATTTGCATGTTGATCTGCAGCCTTTCAGAACATAATTGCTGGGTGATCTTGGGTCAGTCACACACACTCCGCTTAACCCACCTCACAGGGCTGTTGGAAAGATAAAGTGGAGAACTATGTAAGCTGCTTGCGGCCATCACTGGGGAGAAAAGTGGGTTCTTATAAATGAAGTTAAGGAAAAAAATAAATCTACTCAGCTGCAGAATGTACACTGCAGCCCATTGTGATCACTACTGGGGCAAGAGTGCCAGAGAAGCCTTTCACTGTAACATGACTAATTGTTTGAAGCGCTTTCTGGTTTTTGACTGTGTCTTATTAGATTGAAGGCCAGAAGTGAAAAGTTCTTCTGCAGTCCCTGTCAATTATTCAGTTCTGGTGTGATGGGAATGGCACAGTCTTTGAAATCAAAGGATATTCCAGAATATTCCATCAGTATCTTTTGGATGCTGGTTCTATTCTTCTGAAAAGTGTATTGGATCCTGATCCTCACCTGAAATATGCCCACCAAGAAGGTGAGCGCAGCCACCAACTGTACCCTGGCAGCATCCCTTTCATCAGAATTGATGGTTGTTTCATTTGTAACATTGTTGGTTACCAAATACTTGCTGCTTGGTTCCAGTGAATCTGTCACGCTCCCGATCATCACAGAGATGACTGCAAAGGGGCCTGCAGGAAGGAGATAGAGGCTTGAATCAACAGGTCAAGTATCTGCCTGATCTGGTATCTCTGTGAAAAGCAGTTGTCATAGCGTGCAGCAGGCTTTGCTTATCTATACCTATCAGAATCATAGGCATGAGCTGAAAAGATTGTAGCTCATGATAAAGATCAGCTATCATCCATTGTGAAGCCAGAGACAGAAGATCCCAGGATAATCGGGTCTTTGAAAGTACTTTGGAAAAGTGGATTAGACCCCTCATACTAAATGAGAAGGGCCAACAAGCATTGTAAAGTTTGTAAACTTGAGATTGTGGTCTCTAGTGCAACAAACACCCTAAATAGTACAGGAATACACAATCCCTCCAAGCCAGTGGCGTAGCGCCAAGGGGACAGGGGTGCGCGTGATGCACCGGGCGTGCTCTGTTGTGGGGGCATGGCAAGGCGTTCCGGGGTGTGGTGGAGGTGTTCTGGGAGGTGGCAGGGGTGTTCCGGGGCATGACGGGGGCATGGCAGGGGCGCAGCGTGAACATGTGCCCTGGGTGCAGTTCCCCCTCGCTCCGCCCATGCTCCAAGCCCCACTTTCCCCATTCCCTGCTCACCTACAGAGATGTGTCTAGACGTCCCGAAGAAGAAATACAGTAGAACAGGATAAAAGGATGAATACAAGCCAGTGACAGGAGGCAGCCCTGCAAGAAGTGCATAGGCCAAACCTAGGCAAAAGAAAGATAGATGTTGGCATCCATTCATATATTTATTTTAAAAATCTATAGGCTACCTCTTCAGAGACTTGTTGAAGGCAACTCACAAAGTAAAAAAAACAAAATTTATAGAAGCAACAACCACAGCATCAAGATGAAAAGAAACCTGGGAAACATAATCAGTGCTATCCAATCAGAGTTTAGAATGTTAGGACTGTACTGCCTAAAATGACATCCACAAACAGTCCACTATTTTAAAAAAAAGCTTTAAAAGGTGGCTGAGCCATGTTCCACACAATGTGTTGGGACTCTTGAAAACCAGATGCTGTGGCCAAGGACACAGAAAATCAACCCCAAGGTGCCTAACGCCAGGAAGAAGAATGACACAGGTTGCAATTCAGATAAACGACTAACGGCTCAGAGGAAGTGTTCATGCCCATTATCAGAACTCTTGTAATGAGAGAGCCTAAAGTACACAGGAAAGAAAATGTGAATCATTGCCAGACAGCCAAAATTTAAGTACATTTTTCTTTATATCATAAAGACTTAAGAAGAGCCCAGCTGGATTAAACCAGTGATGCATCTAGTCCAGCATCCTGTTTCACACAATAGCCTAAGGAATAGATAAGTGGAAAGGGGAGGGGGATGACATCAAAACCCAACACAATGAAATAAAATATGTTTTATGAGCAAGGTTAAAAAATCTGTCAGTAAAATAAACAAGTACACTTTAATAACAACAATGAAATATATTTAGCAGTAAGCAACACTAAGCAATACAAAAATAGCTTCTCCGATGGTGAATATCCAGGGAGCTGCAGTGGCATTGTGGTTAAGAGCAGGTGCATTCTAATCTGGAGGAACTGGGTTTGATTCTCCACTCTGCCACCTGAGCTGTGGAGGCTTATCTGGGGAATTCAGATTAGCCTGTGCACTCCCACACATGCCAGCTTGGTGACCTTGGGCTAGTCACAGCTTTTCGGAGCTCTCTCAGCCCCACCTACCTCACAGGATGTTTGTTGTGAGAGGGGAAGGGCAAGGAGATTGTAAGCCCCTTTGAGTCTCCTACAGGAGGGAAAGGGGGGATATAAATCCAAACTCTTCTTCTTCTAAACTAATGTATACAATAAACATATGGTACAATAGTCTATTGTCTAGTAATTTATATATCTAATTCTATAGATATATAGAATATATATATAGAACACTGTCCAAGGGGGGGGGGCACAGTCTCCCTAAACAGATGTTTTAAGGGAACCCTCTAGGTCTGCAGAAAAATCTGGAACTAAATAAGACTTAGGGGTTTAATCCCCCCAAAACTAAAAAAAAGTGTTCTACGCACATGTGCAGAGAACACACCTATCATTGAGGGCTGCCAGCATCCCCTGCCAGAGGCAGCTTCTATGAACTGGTGGAGAAGCTGACAGCTGCCTAGAGAGTGGGACTGGAGGAGACAGCCTCAGCAATGGGATGGAGGGAATTCCACCACATGTTTTGTGGGCCCCTACTTGTATAACAACTATTTATCACTTTGGTCAGCCACAGATGCAGGTGAAACATCAGAAGAAAATACTAAGAACATAAGAAAGAGCCTGCTGGATCAGACCAGAGTCCATCTAGTCCAGCACTCTGCTACTCGCAGTGGCCCACCATGTACCTTTGGGAGCTCCCATGCAGGATGTGAAAGCAATGGCCTGCCGCTGCTGCTGCTCCCGAGCACCTGGTCTGCTAAGGCATTTGCAACCTCAGTTCAAGGAGGATCAAGATTGTTAGCCATAGACCAATTTCTCCTCCTGCCCCTTTTAAAGCTATCCAGGTTAGTGACCATCATCACCTCCTGTGACAGCATATTCCAAACACCAATCATGCGTTGCGTGAAGAAATGTTTCCTTTTACTAGTCCTAACTCTTCCCCCCAGGCCCCAGCATCTTCAATGTATGCCCCCTGGTTCGACTGGAACATGGCCATACAACCCGGAAAAACCACAACATTCCAGTGATTCTGGCCCTGAAAGCCTTTGACAATATATTTATCACTTTACTATTTTGTCAAGACCAACCAACAAGTTTATCACACAAGCTAATCCAGAGCTGTACAAATGTGTGGCAGATTTCACCTCCTCCAGTGGTATGAATATATTAAAAGCTGTAACTTTGTACAAGCTAACATTTTTGATTAGGTAAGCATAAATGTTATTTGAAAGGGAAAATGGCACGGCATAGTCCAATCTTGTCAGATCCTGGAAGCTAAGCGGGGTAGTACTTGGGAGGGAATCTGCCAAAGAAGACTCTGCAGAGGAAGCTACTGGCAAGCCACATCTGCTTCTCACTAGCCCATTGCTAGGGCCACCATAAGTCGGCTCTGACTTGATAGCACTTTACACACACTCACAAATTATATCATGAATGTTTTATGAAACAATGAATCTGGAAATAGCCTGTAGGCAAAAGCCTACATCCTACTCATCCTGCTCTCATTTCCAAGTTATATTGTGCTCCTACCAATATTACCCTAAGAATTTATTGTATTGTACCTTTGCACTGAGTCAGCCTGAACGGGAATCTCTCTGGCTCCTGTCAACTTGCCCCAGGAACTACTTCAAAGATAGTTCTGCCACCTTTTTGATATTAAGTCTTAACAGTCTGGTTTCCTTCTGTTTAAGTGAAGCCTGCCTTTTAAAAAAAACAACACATTCAGCTTGTCCCAGAAAGTTCCTCAGTTCCTAACAAATCCAAACTAGCACCACTTCCTCATTTATGTGCTGAAACTACGAATTTGTGCCTATGTAGTAGGCCCTGCTTGCAGAACTGGTAGCACTTCTGAGAATGCTTTGAGGAACTGGCCTTTAACTTTCTACCTGGTAACCTAAAAGGACCACACAACTACATTTCCCCACTGTCGTTGGTACCAACATGCTCCACAAACTTACTTTAAAAAAGTAAACTGAAAATTTCTGGAAGGGGCCAATATTATCCTCAAGAAAGCAACCGATAGGGTTCCAGATAACTTACCCTGGGGAAGATGCATGATTCCCACGCTGAATCCTGAGATTATGTCTTTTAGCAGCCATTCTTTGACTGGGTATCGTGGTAACCAAGTCAGGATGGGGAGCAGCCGATAGAGCAAGGACTTTGCAGTTGAACCTGAACACCTGGAAAACAGATAAGGAAAGGCATGTTGAGGAATAAGGGATGTTTTCTAACTGAGCCATGTTATGAGGATGCAGAACTAGGCTCAGAGACCTGGCTCTCACATTAGAAAGACCACTTGGGATTCTGTGAAAATCCTATGCATGCAAAGACAGTGTGGTATAGTGGTGATCATTCTGACAGATCAAGTTGGAAAACCTCCAGGTTGCCATGATTCTCACTGCTTGACCTTGACTGCTTCTACTCCTAACCTACTTTACAGGGTTGTTGTGACTTGTGAGGACAAAATGTCTGCCGTCCTTGAACTTCAAAAAGGTAGATAGGAACAACTCTCATGAAACCCTCTGTAGGCTTTCTTGTTGAAAGGAGAAGGACTAAATTCTACTGCTGCAAGACTGTTGTAATGTTCAACTTGTCCAGTAATAGAACAGAAGTTGATCCTCTGACCACTAATTAACCACAATGGTCCTGATCTTTCTATCCTGGAGAAGACTTTGGCTTTCCAACAGGATCTTGGCAGAAAAAACCCCCAGCCTCATTCAAAGAACAAAATCCAACAGAGTTATAAGCACAAGAGAAGATATAGTGCCACCAGTTTTTCAGTTGATCTATTTGAATAACTTTTCTAACTTTTAGGCTGCAATTCAATGTGGAATGAAAAAAAAATAGTATAGCACTGGATAAAAACAACACACTAACAGCAATATGCAAATATAAAAGGCTAGCTTAGACTAATTCAATTTAAGCTTGGCAGTTTTTCTTCTACCTGAGAAATTTGGCATGCTGCTTCAAGTATCCTCATTGTGGGTTAAAGAATAAGTATGCCCAAATTGCTGGTAAGTCCTGTTTCTGGGAAATAGGTCAAACAATCCATATGCAGGCAGCAAGTGCCCCAAAATTACTGGTTAATTTCACAACTGCCAGTTCTTTAGCTGGTTGCTGGCCTTCAACCTTGTGAAGTAGGTGGGGCTGAAAGAGTTCCTAAGAATTATGACTAGCCCAAGGTCACCCAGCAGGAATGTAGGAGTGTGGAAACACATCTGGTTCACCAGATAAGCCTCTGCCACTCAGGTGGAGGAGTGGGGAATCAAACCCAGTTCTCCAGATTGGAATCTACCTGCTCTTAATCATTACACAATAGCACTGTCATATGGTCATCTGTAAATCGCTTAGGATAACAATTAAATCCCATGATAGCTTAACTTGGAGATACATCAGCATTATCAGAAGACTTATATATGGGGTCCTGTGGATACTGCAGTGATATAAATTTGGCCTGGTGTGGCCTAGTCAGTATAGGGATCAAAAATGACACATATGAGGGGCACATGAAGCATCTTAGCAGGAGCAGGGCTCAGTACCAAAGGACCCATCAGCCCAAGCTTATGTAATATTACAACAGCAAGAACTGTAGACTGTGACCATCATGATAGGACAGTATTTTATGCATCTTTAACAATCTCTGTGACAGGACATGCAGAGGAACTCAGCCTTCAGATATGTCAGGCTCACCTTCTTGAGGAAATATGGGGGAATCACTGTAGGCATTAGAACCCTGCTGTAGTAACCCATGACTGCTGAGCAGTCAGACACACCCTACTGTGTCTGCTGAGAGCCTCCACTTCTTCCAATCACTATCAAAGTGTCATCACAGAAAGAGCAGGATCCACCTATGCACTCCATCACCACATCTGAATCAAGCCCAGGAGAGAACCTGTTGCCCTTATTGCCAATTCCAGTTTGGGAAACTAATGGCAATTTAGGAGTGGAGCTTGGAGAGGTTGAGGGCTGGGGAGAGGAAAGATGTCAGTGAGGAATAATGCCATAGATGACCACTTCCAAAATACTAGGGTTGCCAACCTCTAGGCTTTGGCTGGAGATCTCCCACTATTACAGTTGTTTTCTAGGTGATAGAGATCCATTCCCCTGGAGAAAACAGCTGCTTTGGAAGGGGGACTCTTTGGCCTAAAACCCCACTGAAACTCCTCTCCAAACCCTACCCCCCCCAAATCTCCAGGTATTTCCAAAACACAGAACTGACAGTCCTCAGGGGAACTGTTCTCTGTCATCTTTCTGTCAGTTGTAATTATAAGAGATCTCTAGGCCCCATCTGCATGTTGGCAAACCTACACTGTCCAAGGAACACTTTGTGTTTGATTTAATTGTCTTTTATGATTTTGCTAAGTATGACCCTCTTTGAAAGTGAATTTTTGACTGACTAGTGGGGTAAAAGCATGCAAACAAATAAATACTCAGAAGCTTTAGAAGAGTGGGTGTGGAGATATTTTGCCAACATTTCACTCTGTCCAAGCCTCAGGCCTTAAGACAACCCCACCCCCACAGACTCGTCAGATCACCATTCCTTTGAACACATCCCCCTTCTTTTACTGCTCACATGAACTGAAGAGGGTTAAACCTTCAAAGGATTTTCCAGCCTCCTCAAACTAACTCTCATATTGCGTTGCAGACACACCAGACCTTATCTTCCGAATCCTGCTGCAGACGGAGGGTGGCGGCACCCGTTTTCTCAGGCCCAGCTTCTCTAATTCCGCCTCACTCAGCAAACTGTGCTCATCCTGAGGGTTCCACTGCGGCACATTTTTCTCCATCTCCTGGTCAACGATCCTGTCTTACATGCAGTCTGGCTTTAGGACTAGAAGAGGGAAGGATAGGAGGACCATGAACACCAACTTCCCTTTTGAGATTTTTTTAACAAGCCTCCTAGGAGTCTACCATGCACTTTTAAAAATACCATTAGAAAATGAGCATTTAAATAACCAAAGCCTAGTCAGCTAACCACCAACAGCCATGTGGCTGTAATCTGGCATTTTGGAGAGAAATTCTTTCTGGGCCAATCCTGGAATTCAGTAGAGCGGTACGTATAAGAGAACAGTGAACATAATGTCACGTCCACTCCTGATTTGCATGAACTTAGATTCGTCTTTCCCGTCAAGAGCGTGGATGAGATAATGAACACTTGCTTCCTTGACAACTGAATGCCATCTAAAGAGAGACTTGGCATCAAGGAGGGGACAAAGGTAGAGGCATAATCTGAAGTGCACTGAAGTTGACTCTGAATTTTATTTATTTATTTTTTCAATTTATATACCGCCCGATCCCCGAAGGTGGTGACAGGCAGTTTTTGAAGAGATCTTAAGCATCTGAGGACACAAGCCAACAGAATCACATCAGAGGTATGATGGCTGAGCGTATTGGAGCATCAGTAACAATCCCTCTTTCACAAGCACCTGGGCCCAGTGGTGTAGCGCCAAGGGGGCCGTTGTGTGTGAATGCACTGGGCGTGCGCCGGTGTGGGGTGTGGTGGGTGGGGGTGTGGTGGGCAGGGGGGCAGGGCACACGCGTGCCCCAGGCACAGTTCCCCCTTGTTCCGGCCCTGCCTGGGCTTCTGCCATCTGAGATTATATGGGTGGCAGTGCAGGAGAGGGTCTTCTCGGGTGTGCCCCCAAAATGCTGGAATTCTCTATCCAGGGAGACTTCAATGTTCCCTTTCATTGCCATCTCCACACTAGCAGGTGAAGACTCCCCCCACTTCATCTGGCATTCCCTCAGTGAACCCTCCCTATTGCCCTAGTTTTAATTTGTATTTGTGATATTTTCTGTGTATATTTAAGATTGATTTAAATTGTTTTAATAATATGTTTTTGTTCGGTTTCAAAAGGTGCTTTTATTATGTATTTTTTTAAAAAAACAATCTGTTAGCTGCCTTGATGGTGCCAATAGATCAAAATAAATAAATATATTTGCCACCTTCACATATTTTGGGTTTATAGTGTGAACCTTGTGAGCCTATGAACCTGCTGTATGCCATTGATCCATAGAGCTCAGTATTGTTTAGTGAGTGGCAGGAGCTTTCCAGTATCACAGGCAGAGAAAGATCTTTCCTAGTATCTATTACCTGAGATTCTTTAACCTGCATATTTGCTTTTAAAAACCCACAAAAGTTCTGATACACTGTAAAGATTGGTTTGGTCCTGCTCTGCCCTCCCCAGAATTCTCCCAAACACACATTAGCCTCTGTCATTGAAAACTGCCTTCCCCACTTACCAAGATGCCCCTTTGCGCATATTGCCCTCCAACAGTTCCAGTTTTGTATTTCTCTCCCTCAATGTCATGCGCTTTGCTCCCCAGTCCATGCATTTTCCCACCCCTTTGACTGACTGTTCATGGTGTGTGGGGGTGGGGGCGTATTGCTGTATACACTTGTGCAGACAACCTAAGTTATTTTGAGGTTTACATACAACATTTAAATATTTTTCTGCAAATGAGGAAATTACTCAAAGTTTGCAGGAACACATGCCCTATTCCAGGGTGGTTTCCCTCTGTAGACTTTTTTTGGGGATGTGTACAAGAAGGCCTGCATTGGAATTACACATAGAATTAATAATCTCCATAATGACAAGATGTTTTAATTTCCATGTAACATGATGTACAATTTAGCAAACTTTTTTAAAGGGTTCGTTTTAAAATTTCAAGGCTGCATGGGCATTCTTAATTTGTATCTTATGTCCTAAGGTCCAGAAAGGATGGTAAGGATGAACAATAGGCTTGCTAGAACAGTATGTAAATTTAGTTTTGGTATTAATTTCCTGGGAAAGCATACACCATAAACTTATAAATTTTATATAATCGTAATTATATCTTAACCAAAAAATTAATAATTTACTGGTGGCAATATTAACATCTCTCCTTGTGATGTAGAAGACAATATATTTACAATTTGTACATACATATTTTGGTTGTCCTTCAAGGCAGTAGTATAGGATTCTTACATATTTATTGAAAAAAATATCCCGCCTTTCTGTCTTTAGAAGGGCTACCAAGAAGGCTAATAATTTAAAACATACACAGTAAAATTAATTATAAAACCATTAAAATAAACTCAATCTCAAACATTTCTCATTAAAACAACTTTAAAAAGAGTTTAGAAACAGAGTTGAAACACACATAAAACAGGTAAAGTACACACAAAACATAAAGCATTAGTTAGGAAGGAGGGAATGCCAAATGAAGCAAACAAAAAAAAAGGTCTTCACCCACTGGCAGAAGTTGGCAACAGAAGGGGACTGACAAATCTCCTGGGGAGAGAAATCCAGAGCTTTGGTGCCATGATCCAAAAGGCTCTGTCCCCAATTACTACCCACCTAATCTCTGAAGGCAAGGACACCCGAAGCAAAGCCTTCAAAATGGTTTGGCAGGTTCATAAGGGCTTTGCCATTCTCTCTCTACACAACAGACCTGTTTTTTTCACCAGATGTACACTGGACAGGGAACAGGTGCTAATCCCAAGTGTCTAACAGGATGACACTATATATTTTACTCCACATGTTATGTGTTCACTTAAAAACACCTTAGGCAAAAACATAGTCTTTCCTCATTGTACACAGCAGCATTTGTTTTTCTTCAGGGAGATTGTACCTTCTAAGAGGAATGCTAGAAAGGAAACTCTTACCTGATGTACAATGTGCAGCTGCTGCATTAACAACATGGACTGTTGGACAGCTTTACACCAGTGTGAGCTCCCCTTTGCTCACTATTAATACCTGACTGTGATCTTTGAGACGCCACTCCCTCCTCACCTCCTTTGCCACAAAGTCATTGAGTTGCTAAAGGACAATCTCCGGAAACAGGCTCATTACTCAAGGCAGTAGGGTGTTTGACTGCTTAATATGGAAAGAAAATAAACAGCATGACAGAAAACAGGCAGAATGGTTAGAACCAGTTGGACATAATTAACCTTGGATCTAAGAACTACGAAAAGAACAACAGAAATGACCTAAGTTATCATATGGGGGGAAAACTGCAGGAATGAATTACGTTGCTCCATATGTGGAAGAGGGCATAGTGCCCAACCAGCAAGTAAACTTAACAAGAACACTCTCCTTCACAAAGTCAGGGCAAGCTAGAATTGTATGAAATGTTCCCCTAATATATCCTTTTCACCAAAATGCAGCTGCAAAGGCTGCTATGTACAGTAAGAGACTCATTTGGAGGAAGAGGAACTTCTAAACCCTCCCCGCTTCAGTAGCTATTTGCTAATATAATCCTTACCTATCCCAAGCAGGTCACCACCCCTCACTGTGAGAAAAATGATATGGGAACCTATATAGCAGTTTTTACATTCCTATCCACTTTTAGAGACAAACTGTCATTGGGTTGGCAAATTTTAGTGGGAAAAAACCTTGGATAGAAAAGCCCCTTTCCCGTTTCCAAACAGATCTTCTGGTAAAGCCTGAAGCATCTGCAGCAAATGAAAACAGATAAGGATACATCTGATTGAATATCACGTTCCATTTGCCTCTCACGGAGAGTGGAAATACTATGCCCCAGAACTGCTGACCAAAACTCTGATGATGCTTTTGAGATGGAAACAAAACAGGGAAACAATCAGAAGAGAATAATATACTAATGAGTAACTTCTTGTTTCTTCAAACACCTGGGAAAATTTACATTCAGATCATGACAGAGGAACAAAATGCTTACATACAACAAACATGTCTTAGAACAGTTAGTTTTAGAGCTGACCAGAGAAGGGTAATCTTTAACATTCCTGTGTTGCATCCAGAAACTGCTGTGAGTTGTGCTGTTGGTCAGACCACTTGGAAGCAAACACCAGAATGGGGAAATCCCCCAAAGATGTCATTGAATTGTTACCAGGAAGTGTTGAAAATATTCTCAGAGGCAAATGAAAAAATGCTGAAGAAATTAAATAAATTGTCTTCACTGTGGAAAAGGCTACCAATATAGGTGCTGCTCCTCCAGAGTTGTTAGAACCTATTCAGGTGTTTTACTTACAAAGTTTATACCCTGCCTTTCTGCCCACATCTGGGTCACAAAGGCAGTTAATAGGTTCGAAATGTACATAATAAAGATGCATTTTAAAACTATTAAAATCAAACAAAAACCTATGATTAAAAATTATAGCCAAGATAAAATATCCACATAATGCAATGAAATACACATGCATGAAAGCAGCAATTAAACGATAGCAACAGGAGTGAGTTAAATAGAAAGTGAAGATACTGGAATTTTTGAAGGAAATTTTACCTTTTTAACAATTCACTCTGTATCATGCATGAACACACAATCCAATAAAAACTGGGGATCTTAGGTTAGCTTGCTTTAAGCATTTATATGTCGCTTTCCCCTCCAGTGAGAACCCAGAGCAGCTTTCAACAGAAAATATAATCTAAGCAAACAAAGAGAAAGAAAAAAATAGGGCTTTCTGTCAGCAGATCTTCCTTCCAGTTTGAGGTTAAGACCCAAAGCGTCATACCTGCTGAAGTTTAAGAAGGTTACCTGCAAGAAGTGGGCGGGGGCTGAGGCTCAGCTTTGAGGTCTCACAGCAGCTGATTGGTGTTCCAGTTCTGATTGTCTTCTTAATCATTCCAAACTCATCTTCCATTTCTTCACTTTGTGTTTTACCCCTTTCCTTATAGAGTAGGTCAGTCACACCAGCTCCAGGTTTTGGGAGCCCTGAGCAGAGAGCATTCAGGTTCCCCATGCCCACTACCAACCACATGCCCCGCCTTGCTTGTACATCATTCTCCTGCCTGCTCACAAACTCTGCCACCTGCCTGCAGACACAGCTGCCCCCGCTGCCCACATGCCCTTTCCCTGAAGGTGCTGGAAGGAGGCCACCAGGAATGCCAAATCTGCATGCACCACCCAAATCTGCATGCACCACATGCAACATAGGCAGCATAAAACATTGTTGGCAAAGCTCTCACAAGCAGGCAGGAGGAGGGCATGGGTGCAGGCATCAGAGGAGACGTGAGGGTCAGCAGGAGTCAGCCCTGGCAACTTTCCTGTTTTAGCGTATGCGGACACTGGCCCTGATGCCTGAGCTGTATATTTCCATAGTGTTTTCTGGATGAGTAATCATGTGGCATTTTCCTGACAGGCATGAGGTCAACAGACTTCCCAAGTTGTTTGCCCCCTAAGAAGTGGCATGGACTCTGATGGTGGAACTTCTGGTTAGCTACCGTGACCACTGACAGACCTGAACTCAATTAATTTGCCGAGTTCTCAACTTGAGAGGTGGAAAGCGCCATCAAATAATAGCTGACTTAGGCAAACCTGTGAGGTATTCAAGCAAGAGATGTTCAGAAGAGCTTTGCCTTCTGCTTCGGCTGAGAGAGTTCTGAGAATTTGAGTTCTCTACGGGGAAGCTATCTAAATCAGTGGCCGTCACCACTCTTGCGGAAGCAAAGTCTATCAGGCATGTCAGCATAACAAAAGATGCCTCCTCAACTTACTCTGATTTAGTAGGGGTGTATAGCTGGATAAAACCAACTCATTAACATGCTAGATATTTAGAGTATCAGGTCAGGCTGGCAATATCCAACTAAAGTTGCAAATCTGACATTATCATTCCCAATAACATCAGATTCAAGAATCTGGGGGCGGGGGGCTAAGAAGGAAAAAGCACCTGCCAACTGTTTGTCTGTGTCATTTTAAATTTTAAAGGCCTATTACTTTCTATGGAAGGACTGTCTACATTCAGAAAAAACAGTGGTCTTTTAAAAGTCAAAGAATCTCAAATACCAACAAAAGAAAAAGAAGAGTTTGGATTTATATCCCCTCTTTCTCCCCTGTAGGAGACTCAAAGGGGCTTACAATCTCCTTGCCCTTCCCCACTCACAACAAACACCCTGTGAGGTAGGTGGGGCTGAGAGAGCTCTGAGAAGCTGTGACTAGCCCAAGGTCACCCAGCTGGCATGTGTGGGAGTGTACAGGCTAATCTGAATTCCCCAGATAAGCCTCCACAGCTCAGGCGGCAGAGCGGAGAATCAAACTTGGTTCCTCCAGATTAGATACATGAGCTCTTAACCTCCTATGCCAAAGCTGATAGCTGGTAGACCTGGCCTCTGGACTGCAGATCTATTAGTCGTTATGCCCTATGGGTGGTATATGAGGAGTCTATTGCCCATGGAGAGCTGATCTCCGTAGTCCAGTGGCCAGGCCATTGGTTCCAAACGCGTCCTGGGGCTTACCTTGCTGCCCAACTTGGGACAATGGAGTTAGGGTACTAAGCTGATGGGCAGGCTCCTCTCAGTTTGGAGCGGTCTTTATCTATGGGTGGGAGATCAGGCCTCCAGGTGAGTTGATGCATCTGAAGTCCAGAGGCCAAGTCTATCAGCCCCAGCACTGAACTGGCACTAAGATCTACCCTTTTAGCCATGCTGTCAGCTCCAGGGCCACATTGCAGGCTTCTCTGGGCCTTTAGAGTGCTGCCACCAACAAAACCCACCATGGCTCCCAATATCAAGAGGTCAGTAGCAGGGCTGTTAAGCTGATGGGCAGGGTCTGTTCAGTTTGAAGGTGTCTTTTCTTATAGACAGTAGATGATGCCTCTGGTCTTTGAGAAGAATTTCCGTTTAAATTTTAGACTAGAAAATAATAAAAGTACTGGCTCTTTTAAATTTAAAGGGATCCAGGCACAGGCAAACAGCTGACCGGTAAAATTATCCTTCCTTACCTTCCTTTCTCTCTCTCTCTCCCCCCCTCTCCCTTTTCATTCTATACAGAGAAGGTCCTAATTGTTGTTTATATTAAATATCAGACATTGTTCTGATACTTCTGGAATGACAACAATATATTTAAGCAAAAGTGATGCCCTCATTCAATACGGAATGAGAACAATTTCTTAAGTGATTTAGTACAAGTCGCAACTTCCCTTTTGTAGTGATTTGCCAGTCTCGTGTTGAGAACCAAATATTTTTAGCCATCTGATTAATTGCCTGTTTCTCTTTGTTACGTATAAGAAGGCCTCAACTAATTAGGTTTTGCACTTGAGGATACTTACAATGGCAAAAGTTGACAGGCCCAGGCCAGCCTGTTCCAATGCCCATCCTCACTATCAGGCATATGTATTTACAATACATTGATGAACAAGGTGTACTTTTTGATATGGGATTGTGGACCATGGCTATTATCAGGTGCATGCTTTGTGAACCGAGCGATCTCTCTTATCTCATTTCAGAATGAGAGGTTGTGGAGGTCAATTAAACCCTTTGTGCATTCCCCAAGACTGAGAATAAGATTAGATGTTGGACTGGGGAGGGGTTTTGTTTTTGTGCCACGGAAAATACTCTGATGGTGCTGAATCACGGCTTGAGGTTATCCCTTTTCTATTTATAGATTATAAACGACGACAATAAAACTTGGGTTACACTCTAAAGACAAAGCTCTGCAGAACATTCAGCTGAAGCATGAAACCATGAAACTACATTTCATCCATTGTACATCCACTATGCAATTCAAGAATATTTGCATATCTGTGCTAAAACCACTTGCTTTACTTTAGTTGCACAATTTACATTTGTCCAAGTTCTGTAAAGAAAGTAATACCACTCAATAGTCAGGACATGTCAAACTTAAATGGTGAGGAGAAAATGAAATTTGAATTTCGAAGCAGGGTTGCCAACAGGTTTGGAGAAAAGTATCCTGTTCCTTTAACAGGGGATTAATATGTGGACTGGGCAGCTGAAGCTTTTCATGACATGGAGGTACATACCTAAATGGGGCTTGGACTTAATATTATGTACTTGGAGAACATCTTAGCATCTAGTCATGTTCATATCGTATGTTTTCAATTTTAATTAAACGTATTTGTATCAATAAGAGGGTGAGACAAAGGTAATACTCAGCATTTTAAGTGATGTTCTTAAATTGCTGGGTGGGAACTTGAAGCAAGAGAAAGATACCCTGAACTTGAACCTAGACCTTGTTTTTAACACAAGAATTATATGTGTTTATGCAATAGGATCCATCATTAAGAGTTTATTGAATGCACTGCTCGTATGTACAACAGCTCCTCTGTCAGCAATACAAAAATGTACAGATGACCAAAGCAGAAAGATGATCACTTTATTTATTCAGTTTCTAGACCACTCTCCCCTGTTGATTGCAAAATTATTATTCCAATAATTCTTAAATGTTGGTCTTTAAGAGGTCTACAGCAGGTATCTAGGTTGCCCGTAAAGTTTCATAATATTGCTGGGCATGAAGACTTAGAGGCTTTCCTTGCCATGTAGTGATGAGCAGCCCTTCTCCTTAGAACTCTGGGAATCCCTGTTGATCTACTGTTTTCTAATATTTCTTCTTGCCTCACAAAGACTCCCCTGGTCCACCTACTTCCTTATAGTCCTTTTAAAAGCACTAATATAGTATTACAAATGTGCAAGGCATTTCATTTTTCCCCACCAACAATTTCCTCTTTCCCTTTTCTGAAAGCCCCCATAGTCTCTTCCTTTTTCTCTCCTTCCCACCTAAACGTAGCCTACCTACCAGTGGCATAGTGCCAATGGAGCGGTGGGGGGGAGGCGTGAAGCCCTGGGAACACGCCTGTGCGGGGGTGTGGCAGGAGCATGGTGGGAGCATTCCGGGGTGGGGTAGGGGCAGGCAGGGGCATGGCAGGGGCGCGGGGCGCACTCATGGTCTGGGCGCAGTTTCCCCTTGCTCTGCCCCTGCTACCTACATTTATCTGCCTCTTTTGTCTTCAGTTTTCCCTCTCCCTTACCAGCAGCTTCTACCTAGGAAAACTATGGCCCAGTTGTGTAATGCTTGCCATTGGGCCAGGCCCACTCATATGGTAAGGAACCCTCAATGACTTGTGAAGGGGCACCTCATTTCCCCTACATTCCCTGGAAATTGTTTTCTCTTTCCTTCCTCCTGGCAAACTCCATATCCTTTCCCCATTCCCTGTCTCATTCTTTCCTTCTCAGCCATTCACCAACCTACCTTTTTGTCAGGACTACAACTCCCAACATGCACCAGTTCCTGCCATCCTGGTCCCAAAGCAGGAATGTGACAGCCAACGAGAGCCAAGGGTGGGGAAAGGGGAAGAGGTGATTGGACCACTGCCGTTTCGAACCTGCAATAAATGCTGGAACTGAGGACTGGATCCTCAGTTCCAGCACCCTGTAGCTAGGGCGAGCCAAATCAATAAAGTTTTCCTTCTAAGTAAACTTTGTCCGAGTGGTTTCAGCCTTACACTTTTATCTGCCTCCCATCTTCAGCTATATTTATTTTTATTTACATCACTTATACCCCACCTTTTTCCACAGTGGGGACCAAAGCAGCTTACATTATTCTACTTTCTTCTTTTTTATCCACACAACAGTCCTGTGAGTTAGGTTGGCCTGAAAGTACATAACTAACCTAAATTCATCCAGTGAGCTCCCATGGGAAGATGGGAATTCAAACTTGGGTCTCCCAGACCCTACAATGAAGCTGTAACTGCTATACCATAAGGCAGCTTTCTTAGAATGACTTATGTTAGACAGTAACAAGCAGCTATGCCTGGTTGAGTCATGCAAACGGTGGTATTAAGTCACTCAGAGATTGCTGTCTAGGTTTGCAAACCCTCAGTTGGAACTTGGAAATTTTCCAGAATTACAACTGATCTCCAGACATCTGTTTCCCTGGAAAAAACAGCTGCTTTGGAAGGTGGACTATATGGCATTATATCCAGTTGAGATGCCTCTTCCTTTCCCAAACCCTGCCCTCCTCAAAGTCTACCTCAATATTTCCAGGAATTTCCCAGACTAGCAACCCTAGTCAGGCCTGAACCCCATGATTCCTCCTTCAAAGGCCAGAACAGTCAAGAAAGGACCCTGCCCCCCCCTTGCTCACAGAAACCTAGCCTGGAATGTTGTGGTTGCCTAGCAACAGCCACTGAGATAATCCTTTTGTTAAAGCTACAGGTATTCCTTTACTATTCTGGAGGGTTTTTTTAAAATGCATTTTTATTTTATTTAGATTTTAGATTTTTCTGCAAATCTGGGGCATGTTTCAAATTTGTAGAAAGATCTGTTGTGTTCATTCATAGCTCTAGTCACCGGATTTAAGTATCCTAAGATTTGGCTGACTTCACTATTAGAATACAAGATAATGAAACAGAGCCGCAAGCTTCTGCAGGCATTAGCTTGTTTTCCATTGAGTTAACACAATGTTCAATAAAACAAATTACAGTTAGGAAGTTCTAACAAGGGAAGAAAAAGACGTATGGCCACAACGCAGTATGCTCTGGTTCAAGATGAGCAAAACTACATAATAAATTATGCCAATTTAAAAGGTTTGTGTACACTTTTCTTATTTGTCATTTAGCTTATCTTTTGTAACAGGAAGCATGTTTCTAAGGGAGGGTCTGCCCAGTGAGACTGCATAAAGCAAATACCTCTCTACTTATCTCTTGATAAGACCAGCCCAATAATTTTGTGTTTTGTTCTCTCATATCTGCTGTCTATACTACCCTATGGTGGCTACTGCTTGCCTGCCCACGGAGCCATCCCTTTCCTTATCTGCTTGTACTCCACATTCAAGGCTGAGTTGCCACTTAAGCAACAAAAACACAACCCCTCTCATTAAACAATAAAATTAGCTATAATAGAGATGAACTTGGTGCTCTGTAAACCTTGCCTCATTCTTTCCTCCTCTTTTCTCTCCTCCCTTACTTCTTTTGCTGTATTTCTGTAGTCTATATTTGTTCACACATTATCTCCATTCATGGCTTCTGCTGGTGTCATTTTATTTTCAAGCTTAATTTAGTTAACTCAGTAGTTCTATTCAAATGACTGGAAATTGGGTCTTTCAGCTATCATTTCCCAGAAACCTATTTTATACCTACTGAATAGAATAAAATACTTTATTTACGGTCAATGACCAAATATATTTCAAATCTCCAATTTAGCAAAAAATATCTACAACACAACAAGAAACGCAGATCTCTCTCCAGTACTCCAGCACTATCCATCTATATATCATTATACACTGTAAACATACCAAACAGCACAAAAATACTAAACAGCCAAAAACCAAAAGTAGCTTAGGGGGATGCCATATTCAGATAATTTTTTCTTTTTCATAATGTATAAACAGAATTTTGCTACCCGTTTAGTAATATTCTCCTTATCTTGTAATAGTTTTTCACAACAAACTTTATCAGAACAATATGTCATCTTATGTAACAGATGTGACAGGCATTTTCCCCTTGCCTCCTTATAAAGGGGACAATTTAATAACATATGTTCTATAGTTTCTATAGAATTCAGAGAGCAAGAACATAACCTTGCAGCATAAGGTATCTTTTGATATTTCCCTTCTAAGACAGCAGAAGGTAAATGTGCACTTCTTGCAAGAGTAAAAGCTCTCCTTAGATCTTTTTTATCCAGGTAAGTTAAGTAAGGAGCAGGGGCAATGATATATTTCTGTGTAGAGTAGAGTGGAATATCTGAATATCTTGCCAGATCAGACTGTCGTGATTACATCTTTGATTCGTTGGGTAAGTTCACTTTTTAAATGATCCCAATTTGTGATCATATGGATGTTATATGGAAGGCCATATTTATTAAGACATCTCTCCATATCTTGAGCCCACCTAGATTTATAAGAATCTTTCGCTAGAAAAGACCAGAGACCATTTGAATCAGTGTGTAACTTTATTCATTTATATGCCATTGTTATTATCTAATCTTTCAGTCCCTTAACTCATATTTCAAGCCAAATAAAAGTATTTGGGACTCCTGGAGGAAGTTGAAGGATTGCTCTTAAAAATTTGGACTGTAGCCTTTCTAGCTGTATCATACTCAATTGTGCAATCCCCAAGTGGACACCATATAGAAGTTGTGTGAATATTTTGGCTTGATATAATTTTAGTGCTGCTGGTATATAGAAACCCCCTTTAGTACGGAAGAACTTCAGCACTGCATATATTGTCTTTTCTACACGTTCAGTTATCATGTTACAGTGAGTAACATGGCTCCCTGAAGCTTGAACCATGACACTTAGATACTTAAATTTGTCAACTTGTTCTAGTCTGTTTCCATTTATTGACCATGATCTTTTGGGAAAGCACTTTCCACATGCCATTACTTTTGTTTTATTTATGTTAATGGTCAGATCTTCTTTTTCACTGTAAGTTGAGAATGCAGCTAATGCCCTCCACATCCCAACCGGAGTTCTCGATAATAGCACAGCATCATCTGCGTATAATAAAATCGGGAGGGATCATGTATTTAATTTAGGTGGATGTGAGTCTACAGTTTTCATATGTGCTACCTACTGAGATATTGGTGGATTTTGCACAGCAAATGTATAACAGGTTGCAGTCATTACAAAGGAATCCATTTTCCTTTTTCCTGTTCACTTGCATGCCGTGCAGGCAGCGATTGGAGCCCATGGAAACAATCCGGGTTGCTTTCGTGCTTTTGCAGGGACATGCTTCTCTCTTTAAAATTTCCTACAACACATGTGTAGTTGCACAGGCATACAGAAATGAACCCCTGCAGCCATGCCAATCATTTCACAATACGATCAGCTGCGCTTGTGTAGCTGTGCATGTTCAACACACACAAAAAAAATGTTTTTAAGAAAAAGGGACCTCCCAGCAATGGCAGGGCAATAATGAATGCGTTGCTGTGCATCGGTCATACTTGCTGCCATGGGGAAAAAACGTAGGGGACTTTGTACTCTTTGGGGCCCTCAGAGAATCTGCCCACCACCTGCTGGGTGACCTGCACAGAATGGCAGGCAGGCAGATTCTCCCTGATGGTGGACAGTGCGGTGGAAGGGAAGGAAATAAAGCGCCTCCTGCTTGGCTGATCATGCAGCAATGACTCCAACCCAGGATTTTGCAAGAGGATACCTGGTTTAGCAATTTTTGAAAAACCTGGGTTGAGGGAAATAAAACAGGGCAGACTCATTTTGGAAACGGGACCTGTGCGAAATCCCCCCCCCCCCCAAAAAAAAACACACACACATTTTGTATTTTGCCCTACACCCGCTATATTTGTCCTGTGCAGAATTGGCCATTGTTACCCATAAAAACATTGACAATCTGTTTATTAGCTTAATGTTTAACAACATTGCAGCAGTTCTCATAGTCATTAACCAAGTAGAAATCAGTATTTCACATTTCAAGATTTGTAATATGGATTAATAACCTCCTCATATACTGGATATTTGGCTTTCATTAATAGGGATGTTGCAATGACTATTATATCGTCTTATCAGCTGACTACTGTGAATTTCCATATCAACCATTACAACTATCATACACATCAATACAAGTGTTGTCAGATACCTTGTTCTTTTAAAAGCGCACATTTTAAAGCCAGTCCTAAACATCAGTCTCCCTTGTTTTAGAGTGCTTTATTGTCTCTGCTTTCTACTCACATAATGTTCTGTTGTCCACATAACCCCTGCTCCCTTGTTCCCCCATTAGTTCTTGATCTTACACCATAACAAACACACACAGAAGTCAAGTCCAGTCTCCATGGTGCCCAAAGAGTCTAGCTCAGGGGTAGGGAACCTGCGGCTCTCCAGATGTTCAGGAACTACAATTCCCATCAGCCCCTACCAGCATGGCCAATTGGCCATGCTGACAGAGGCTGATGGGAATTGTAGTTCCTGAACATCTGGAGAGCTGCAGGTTCCCTACCCCTGATCTAGGGGATGCAGGCTTGAATCCCCACTCTGCCATGGAAGTTTTCTAGGCAACTTGGATCTTGTGGTTCAGTAGGATTTATTCCTTTGCAACTGAGTTTTGGATTATAACCAAGTTTCGATTGAAATTCAGTGGCGCATGTGATGCTTAGATATTGAGCAAAAATAACAATTGTGTATATTCAGATGCCTGTTTTCTCATCATCTCAGGACCCAAGGTGGGTGACAGCAATATGAAAACAAATTTACACTCATTAAAAACCTTATAACAACATTAAAAATCAGTCTAAAGACATCTTCTGCGCCCCCACCCCCCAGCAGAGTGCTCCCCCTTTGCCCAGGCTGCTCCCAAAGCTCTCTGGAATAACTCTTCTTAGACACTGTTCCAGAAGCATAGAACAGCCACTGAGTACATTCAAGCCTGGGCTATTGCCTAGTGTGCCTTGGATAAGTGGAAGTAGACAGATTTTGCTTCCTTAGTTATTGCCATAGAGTTGGATCCAGCCAACTTTTTCAGCCAATCCTCCACAATTCCCCTCCTTACTACAGCCCCCATTCCACAACTTATCCATACAGATGGCATGAACCCTCAGCTGAACTTTTTTTTGATGGTTGAAGGACATCCTTGGTCACTTTTTCGTAATCTGAAAAGTAGGCAGGATCCAACCCATAGTTTGCACCTCTCGGTCCAAATTAAGAAAAATGACTTTGTAAATTGCACAACACATGTTAAAATAGGGGCTTAGAGCTGCAGTTGTCGTTTTTTCTTGCAACAGAAGCACTGTGTAAGCTCTTGATTCCAGTGTACTGTCTTCATGGCATGTAATTTCCTCTAAAACTGATCTAATCGCTCTTCATTTATGTCAGGTAGGGGTGTGGCTTGATGTAGGAAGCCGTTGGGAAAATGAAGAGAACAATGGAGCTTGCAATTTTGTGGAACATCTGGCATTCAAGGTGAGGTGGCAAGCTGTGTGTGTGTGTGGTGATTGAAACAAGTTTAACAAAGCTATTTTTTTCTTAACAAAAATTCTTTTTCCTTGCTGCATTTCTTGAACATTTGAGCGTAAATGCAAATACAGTCTTTGGGAACTTCTTCAGGTCTAAAGCTTAGCCATCTTTGTGAACATGACTGGGGGATTAGATTTGGAGCCAGCAACCCACTAGCATAACATATGGACAGTCACAGATCTTTTCTAATTTTTCTTACCCCAACAGTCTTTTCACCCCCTTTCCCACCCCCACTGCAGCATCCCAACTCACAGCTATTGCTCCATGGAGGTCCCATGACCTTCAATGTGAACTGTCTCAGGATCAGAAAATAATACTGGGGGGTGCGGGGAACATGTATTGAGACTTTTTTAAATGGACTAGCACTTATTTTGTCAGATACATGAAGTTCCGTTGGCAGATAAATGGGAATAGGGAGAAGTTTGTAACCAGGGTGAAGTCAAAAAGCTATGAAATACAAAGGAATAGAAGTTGATTTGTAACAATTTTGTATATTTGAAGTAAGAGCAGAGCAATTAACATCCCAATCCTAAACAGAGTTATTCCAGTCTAAGCCCACATTAGAAAAGTTAATTCTATTTTATTCAGTTTAAATGGGGTATTTGGGTTTGTTTTCCAGTAAGGGTATTAAGTTAACATAGTGTTGCTAGTAAGACAGTATTTCCACCAGTGGCTGCTGTTGTGATTGAACCATTCTGTTCTATTCTTGAACACATTTGGGATCTCTGTAGAAATTCTATAAATCTGCTTCAGCCGTTGTATTTCATGCTGTTTGGGCTTCATTTTTCAAACTACTTTTGTACCTTGGGTGCGTGTAATCTACTTGTATAATCTAATACTCCATACAGCTGAAAATGTGGGCTCTGACCCATGAAAGGTTTATGCCATTCTGTTGTTCATCTGCAAGGTGGCACAAACTCTTTGTTGTCTTCGCTGCTATAGACTAGCATAGCTCCACCTTTTGGTTTTTTCAGAAATTAGACTATCTTCTTTTGAAGACAAGAAGCTTCTCAAAAGATCCTCAGCAAAGAGCTTTTAGGCTGAAGGAGGTTGATTCCTACCACTCCATTCAGTAAAGGGTAGCATGCTTCTTTGGTACAAGGTCCATCCCACTGAGGTCAGCAGCTCCTCTCTCAAGGGTATGCACTTCATGGAAACAGAACCCACCTTGCTCTGATGGACCACATTATATTTGAGAATCAAGAGTTTTGGGGTTTTCTTGTGTGGGGGGAGGTGTTATAAAACCATACTGATAGTTTTGATCGGTTGCATCAAGACAAGTACTCAAACTGATTTTTAGATCTTTAGGGAGACTAATTTTAATGGGTATTGATTGTTAAAATTACACACCGAATTTGTCGCAGGATTTTGTGGAAATATTGTAGCTAAATATCTGAACTGTTTTATTGTGTTTATATCCTGCCTTTTGGTATCTCTTTAGGGCACAAAGAAACGCCCTGGCACAGCTTTTGAAAAAGAAGTGGAGAGCATGGGTGCACATCTTAATAGCTATACTTCTCGTGAGAAGACAGCCTTCTTCATGAAAACTTTGTCCAAAGATTTGCCCAAAGGTAGCACCATTGAGCTGTGTTTCTTGGTAATTGTGAATTGGGGAGGATGAGAATGCTTTATTTCCATATATGTTCAACCATTTCATGGGGTAAAACTGTAATTGTTAATTAGTTTTATGTTTGGTTTAAGCCAGTATTGGAAACAGTGCTCCAGTTCTTGGATTCATCTGCCACATGTTTTCAAAAGGCTGCTACTGAGTGCTAGACAGTAGTTTACCATGTTGCTGGCAAGAAGCAGTTCCTTTCAGATGTCTAAAAAGGGTTTATATAACCCCTGTGGGCTTTCCCATCCTCAACTTATTCCTGATTTTCTTGGGAGTTGATCCACAAGCGTTGGCATTGATTTGGGCATGGTTCTTCCACACGTCTGCTCTCCCTCTGCATTTTCCCAGTTATGGAGTCAGCTTATAAACTTCCTGACGTGCCTTCAATATTGAAGATTTTCAAGAAGGTGTTATTGTCATCAGTGGTGTCAACAGCACCATCATTCCCTTTTTAAAGAGGATTGTAAACAGAGGCTTAGCAGGTTCTTTAAAGTTCCAGGTTTCTCTTTTTTTAAAGTCTGTGGTTCTTCCCTCACAGAGACATGCCTTTTTCCTTGTATCTCCACAAGAGAAGGGAATAGAGACTTACTTTTTAGGAATTAAAGCTGGAAATTCAGAGAATCTGCTAAGTTTATTATTATAGTACTCTCACAGTATCAATATTTTAGTGCTATTTAAACAGAAAGAAAAATCACTCATATTCAGAGTTTGGAGGGAAGAGGGAGTAGTATGATCACAGCAGTCTGATTATCAAACAGTGGGCTGAAGGTAAGTGGGAGTGGGTGGATAAACAGAAACATTACATGTGGGGGGGAACAGGCTCAAAATCAGCTAGAAAAAATAGGGTGACTGTGATCTCAAAAGAACTGGGAATAAACATGGGGGGTGGGCGGGATTTAAAGTGAAAACCAAAGGCATGTGTGCAGCAATTGCGATAAGCTGAAGCAGCATGGCAGCAGAACGGATGGGGAAATCCCATGCAGAAAAGCCCTTTGCTTAATCATGCAATGTAAAATTGTGCTTTCTTGTCAAGCATTTTGTAGTCTGGTTTCAGCCATTCTTTCAGCACACTGGAATTGGCATCTTTCTGAGAGATGTTGTAACGGATCGAAGCTTCTTGTAGAAAGGATTCCTGGTAGCTGTTTTCAGGAACCTTCCTTTTAATTAACTTTTCGCTGCCACCATTTAGTTCAGATAACTAGAGAACCCCACACTGTTACTAGCCACCAAGGCTTTAAAGATTCCCACCTCTCTCCCACTCTGACTTGAGGGGGAATTACTTCAGAGTCCCTTAATCCGTTTTGGGGGGAACTCCTAATGGCTGGAGGTTTCTAGCCAGTCACCCACTCTAAAGGCACACACACACAGACTCTCACAGGCACGAGGGAATTTGAATAAAAGAAGTAAAAATTTATTTTTAAAGCAAAAAGAAACTTCTTTAAAACTGGCTCAGAGAGGTACTAATGCTTGATGGTTTCAGAGAAGTTAAGATGTTACTTCAGTTTCATACACATACAGACACACACAGGTGTCTCTTAAGGAAAGATTTAGCTTTGAACTAATAAATTCCCTTACACACACAGACACTAGTCTTTACTGCACTACTACCCACCATTCACACCAAACAACCACCGCCTAAGCCCAGGAGATTCTGGCACACTTGGCCTCCCTCTCTCCCACTAATCCTAATATGGCTTCACTGCCTCTGGACTGGCTTTTCTCAGACTGGTGATTCTGGTGATACATACAGGGGCAAGGCAGACTCGATAGGTCTGGACAGTTTTTAAACTGCCAGGCTCCTGAATGGCGCTTCGATCTGCACCAAGTCAGGGCCTCCTCTCTCTGTCAAGCATACACAGCTTAGACGGGGACTGGACTTCTGTCAGCCAACTCTGCTGAGACCGAATCCCCTTCTTCCAGAACTGACAGATTCCTCTCTGCCAGACTCTGCTCTGACTGATCTTCAGTCTCCACTGGTCTCTCACAGACTCTGATGTTAACTGCCTCCAAGTGCTGTAAGCACACTAGCTCCCCCTAGCTTTGGCCAAATGTTATTGGACCTTTCCCAACCAATCAGGTGGGTTCTCTGCTTGTGGAACCTTTTTTTCTTTTACCCTGGCTGTTGCTAAGGCCTTCTCCATTAGGCCTGTTGTACGCCAGCCCTTCAGGGCGGACTCTCCCTGGAAACCAACAATGCCGAAAATGGGCATTCGTCACAGATGTCATCTTTTCTCATCATTTTTCCTGTTTGCCAAAATCCCTGGCTGGCAAGTGTAGTTTTTGTGCTATGAAATCTCAGTTGCATTAGACAAGTTGCTGACAAAGGCTTGAGTCCTCTGCATTCCTTCTGCATGTACAGTGCTGCCCTCCACCCAAATGGTGCTTTGTCTCAAATCATGTTCCTCCAACACTACTCACTTCATGCAGAATACTCTAACATAAGATTGAAATTGGGGAAGGAAAATAAAAATAATTTCAGGGGAGGAATTATGGAGCCAGTAGAGATATAAGAGTGAAGACTAGAGGTGATATTAGGTTTATTTACTGTTCTATAGAGGCAAGAGGAGGTTGGCTGCATTGTCACTTGGACACACAAAAACTTTAGATTGCAACCTGCACAAGTTAGACTCGTCTCATCTAAAAAAATTGCAAGTTGCTGTCCGTTCCCCCCCCCCCCCCCCCCCGGTTTGTCAAAGAGAGAATACTTTTATATGTCTTTCAGCTGTCGAGCTTCTGGCTGATGCAGTACAAAATTGCAGCTTGGAGGATTCTCAGATTGAGAAGGAGCGGAGTGTCATTCTTCAGGAGATGAAAGAAATTGATGGCAGTTTGTCAGATGTTCTCTTTGACTACCTTCATGCCACAGCTTACCAAGGCACTGCTTTGAGTCGAACTGTTGAAGGTACAACAAAGAATGCAAAGTAAGTCTCCCATATAAATGCTCCCTGCTTGTGAAGTGTACTTCATGTTCCGTTATCAAGTGATGTCTACAGAGCTTCAAATTAAATGAAGAATAAAATGCAAGCCATACCTCCTATAAGGTTTCTTTTTAACACTTCTCATCCTGAGTGTAGCTTCTTTTTATAAATTGTGTGTGGGGGGGTGCTGGTTAGCAGTCCTGCAGTACAATCAGCCCAGCTGTGTGAGAGATCTCTAATAGATCTCCATGACTGATAAGTGGGGCCTCAATAGGAGTTGGGGGCAGGCAAAGGAGGTGGCTACAGTTTTTCCAGGAGGAGACCTCCTTATATATCACTCATAGTTAAGAAGCCCCATAAAAACATCCCCATTAGAATTCATGTTACCATTCTTCTTTATGGGACTGTTTGCTTAGTCCTCTGTTTTCAGAAGCATAACCATGGTGTTAAAGGAGTGCTGACTGCAGTATAGGTCATGAGGGTAATGTAGGTGAGCAGGGCTTTATTGATGTCAGCGCACCCTTTTCTGCTGTAATTAGTATGTTCCAGTAAGATTCCAGAGAGGCTGGATTCACCTACATGGTTCTCTCAGTGGTAAGGTAAAGCAGGCTATGCTGAAGCAGTACATTAGATCGCCAAGTAAACTTGGCAGCTAAGTCGGGATTTGTGCCTACAAGCCCCACTTCTTAGCTGACATTCTAACCTCACCATGTTGTTATATGGGTTGAAAGTGATAAATAACTGTGTGTCCCTTTGAGACCATGATTCAGTAGGGTTTGAATCAATGTCTGTATTAGGTTCAAGTGCAGCATATTTACTAATTATTGCTAATATTGTGTGTAGTTAGTCGCCTGATGTGTGGCTCAGTCTTTCAACCAAAAAAGAGAAGAAAAGATGGTGCAGAAGGAAAAGAACTCTTATTTCACTCAAGGATCCCTATGTGTTATTCACACAGTTTCATCTGGGGATCTGCACAAGATATGCAAAATAGATTGTAAAAACAAAACTTTCCATATCAAGCATAAGTATTACAGAAAATTTAAAAGCAAAATCCAAAGTAGCCTATTTCTACAAAAATACAGACTGAGCTTGATAAAAATTTTACAGGAGCCAAACAAATACTTTATCTTATCCAGATATGAAGTGGTTGAGGTTTTGTTGTATAACTGGGCTAAATATGTTCACACTGAGCTGTTTATACCAAACAAAATTGACATAAACAATAATTTCCAGGTTGATTCCCTAGGTATCCTTTCATGAAATCAAATTTCTTTTCCCTCTGCACTATAACTTTGTTTCTTTTCTTTGGTTTCACCATTGGTGTAGGCTTTTCTGCAGTCAATTATCTTAACTCCAGTTTGGATTTAAATGTCTGCTCTATAAGTGGTGGCTAGACAGAAAAAGGCAGAATTTAGCGGTGCATTAGTGACGCTGCTGTAGATGCCTCTCCTCTGACTGACCCTCATTCCAAACAATAAGATTCATCCAAATTGCATACTGTGGATGATTTAGATGAGCCCTATGGTGGAGGGCGGGGTATAAATCAAATAAATGAAATGAAATTATTGTCCCTATTTTCCTTAGGACTTTGTCTCGTACAAAGTTAGTAGAGTTCCTTGAAAGTCACTTCAAAGCCCCTCGCATGGTCCTGGCAGCTGCTGGAGGTTAGTACTGTTTTAATGGTATAGAGTAAGACATGGGGAGCTCCTTTTCCTTCAGACTCTCTTCATCTTCCTTGGATCCAGCTTGTTGTTGTGAAGTTTCCTGTCCATGGTCCAGACAGGGGTTTGCATACTATGGATCTCCAGATGGTCATGGACTACAATTCCCATCAGCCCTTGCCAGCATGGCCAAGTGGCAGGGATGATGAGAATTGTAGTCCATGAACATCTGGAGAGCCACAGTGTGCAGAAGAACCCAGCATAGGGCAAAGAGACCTTTTGAAGCAGGATCAAGTCCACTGCAAGTGGAAGAGTCAAATTTTAAAAGTGAAAGGACACAGGTTCCATAATGGTATCAATTATGCCTCTGTTCTTATTCTTAAGAATGTGGTTCACTGTTCCTTGTATATGTTGTCAGTGGGTTAAGAAATGTACACAGGTAAGCCTTGCCTATTCAACAATACCTTACCTATTAGTTTTGTAAAGGACAAGCTAACGAGTAGAACTGAGCCAGCAGGTACTCATTTCTATTTGTTACCATATCATAGAGTAGGAAGCACAGACAGAATGCTTGTGATTGGCAGTGGCATCACACTAATTGGCCTTGGTAAATACATTTCCACTAGTAACTATGTGTGGGTGGCAGGAGACTATGAACCTTCCTGTAAGTATATGCAACATGCTGGACTGTTCTTCACCAAAGATTTCTTGGAGAACAATGTTTTAATGAAGCTCCTGGAACATTATAAGAAACTTTAAAATTTTATTTTTTTAAACGAAAATCACTGTACAGATGAGTTACTTATTCCTTTTGCTCTCTTTGCCAGGTGTTAGTCACAAAGAACTAGTAGACCTTGCCAATCAGCACTTTGGCAATGTTCCCTATGAGTACAAGGAAGATGCAGTGCCCATTCTTCCACGCTGCCGCTTTACTGGGAGTGATGTAAGAGTTTTATTCACTTGGTGTCATCAGCAGGTAGCATGGGAATGTCAGCACTCAGTGTAACTTTTACTTAGGCAGTTTGTAAGAGCCAGTGTCTTGAGTCTGTATGTCTAGCAGATTGCATTCCAGTCTGAATTCTCCTCTCTGATCTTTGTGTTTGGGCAAGTTACTTAGTTAGAAGTGCTGTGATTTGAATGTTTGTTGAAGCCATGGAGTAGATGAGCACAATCTAACAAATTTGGTGGCAAGATGGATACAACTTATAACAGTATGTGGTCCCAACTCTCATTTAACCTAAGTTTCAGTTCTCTGCAATTGGGAGCCAGGCAAGGGATCACGTTTTCTCTTTCAACACTTGCTTGCCCTGCTATTTCCTCTTGTTTGAATTCACTTCCATGCTGGTTCCTTTGTAAATCCATTGCTTAAGTCTGTGTTTTGGCCTCACTTTTCACCATTACATGCAAATGGAATTTCTTGTTTCTGAAATAGGCAAAAAGGCAGACCTAGTTTCTGCAGAAAAGGCTTGATTGTATTTTCATATTTCTTCTAATGTTTTTCAGATCAGAGTCAGAGATGATGATTTACCTCTGGCTCATGTTGCAGTTGCAGTTGAAGGTCCAGGATGGGCCAACCCAGACAATATTCCCCTTCTGGTAGCCAACGCAGTCATTGGGCGCTATGATCTCACCTTTGGCGGTGGTAAGGTAAGACAATAAAGTATGGAAGTGTGTGTTTTATGTTTCCCATGATGGAAGTATCCTGATCTGTTCTTTACTGTTTTATATGGCTCTAATGTGCAACAGCAAGTAACTTTGAGAGTGAGGGTATGTCCTTAAATTGATATCATGATCACTATTACAGATTGTAGATTTTAAAAAAATATTGTAAAACTTTCATGGATCTTACAGATTTTGCTTAATTCAGTGACTCGGCTGAAAAATAATGATGTTACTCTTTTGAAGAAGGTAGGCAGATCTATTGAAAGGCTGTGGTTGTGGAAACAAATCCACTTGCCTGTAAGTTTTCAAGAGATAAAATTAAACAAAGATTGCTTCATTGGCCACTTCCAGAGCGATCAGTCAGTTTATCAAATGTGAAGCTATCTTGCAAGTTGTAAGACATAGAACAAGTCAGTGCTGTTTTGGACAGCTGAGAGCTACCCAAATGGAAACAGAGGTTGGGAAAAAAATTGCCTCCCATCACATTCATGTGTGCTTTCCAAACCCACCTTGAAGAACAGAACTTCAAATTGCTGTGTGATAGTTCAGTATGTTATACGTAATCCTGAGGATGTGCTCCTTGGTGTCCTGGCCAGAGAAGTTGTAGCTCACAGGTGGAGCATAGAATATAAGAGTACCCAGGATCAGCCATTTGCATTTCCAGTTAAAGCCATCTGGGATGGTCAAGGAAATACTTCATCTGTGTATTGGAAAGTGACTGCTAGTACTAGTAACAGGGTACATGGACTAATAGCCTGACTCAGTGTCAGACAGCAACCTTGTATGTTTAATCTTATCTATCTTTTGTTGATATGATGTTCACTATTTGAGGAGAAGGGAATTTTGTTAAAGCTGCTTTGGAACATGGGGATCAGGCAGCAGACTTTGCCACAGATGGATAATAAGAGGACTCATTCACCCTTAGTGTCAGATTTATGCTTTCTGAGCCGCTTGGTGAACTGAAGCGTGGCCCTCTGGGGGCTTGGCAGTCTTAACAAATGCAGTTATTCATTTACAGAATCAGTCCTGCAGGCTGGCTGCAGCTACTGCGGAGCACAAGTTATGCCAAAGTTTCCAGACCTTCAGCACCTGCTATTCTGACACAGGTCTCTTCGGTTTCTATTTTGTTACTGATAAAATGAATATTGACGATACAATGTACTTTGCCCAGGGTGAATGGTGAGTGTGCTTTCATTGCCAATTTATTTTATTATTTACTTCATTTATGATCCACTTTTCTAATTGAGACTTAGGAAGACTATAGCGATCTGAAACTAAACATAATATATAGACATGGTATATTAAACAATATAGAAAATGGTTGTGGTGGGTTTCCCAGGCTGTGTGGCTGTGGTCTGGTAGATCTTGTTCCTCACCTTCCGCCTGCATCTGTGGCTGGCATCTTCAGAGGTGTATCACAGAGAGAAGTCTGTTACACACTGTGTCCAGTGAGAAGGGGAAGTTTAGTGGGGTATATGTTGTCCATGTCCCAGGGTGAGGAACCAATCAGTAAGTGTTTGGGTGGAACTTGCTATGCAAAGGTGTGATTGAGTGAATTGTATTGCGGGTGGGGTTATCAGTCCATTTACATTTGTAGTCGCATTTGCATTCCTTGCAGCAGCAGCAGTATTGATGAATGCAAATCCTGTTTCTGGGTGGAGTCCATTGTCCATTAACTTAGCATGCCCTTGGCCTTTGATTCTGGTGTTTTTAAGTACTGGTAGCCAAGCTTTGTTAATGTTCAGAGTCTCTTCTTTCTTGTTGTCTTGGTGTTTGTGAATTTCAATGGCCTCCCTGTGCAGTCTGACATAATAACCTTCCGAATTGTCCAGAATTTCAGTGTTTTCAAATAAAATGTTATGTTAGGACATTATGTTAGGACAGTTTTGTTAGGACATGTTCTACTGCAGATTTTTCAGGATGCGGATGCTTAAGCCGACAGTGCCTTTCACACTCCTTAATATGAGTATGAATGCTGCATTTTGTGGTTCCTATGTAGACTTTTCCACAGCTGCAGGGTATGCGATAGACTCCTCTTAAGGGCAGTGTGGAGCTGGATTGAAAAAGAAGAGTTTGGATTTATATTCCCCCTTTCTCTCCTGTAAAGAGACTCAAAGGGGCTTACAATCTCCTTTCCCTCCCCCCCAACAGTAAACACCCTGTGAGGTGGGTGGGGCTGAGAGAGCTCCAGAGAACTGTTACTAGCCCAAGGTCACCCAACTGGCTTGTGTTGGAGTGCACAAGCTAATCTGGTTACCAGATAAGCCTCCACAGCTCAATTGGCAGAGCAGGGAATCAAACCCAGTTCTCCAGATTAGAGCGCACCTGCTCTTAACCACTACACCATGCTGGCTTGGAGAGAGGAAGGGAACTAGAGCAGGAAGGAGATAATGGAGAACATGAGGATATAGAAGAATATCTTAGTCCTGCCACTAGAATTTCTAACATACTGCTGTCCCTGTGCTGGGGCCTATACTCTTTTCCACTGAAAGATGACATGCGAATTGTATATTAATCTGCCAATTTCTGGCCTTCTTTGTTCGAGAATGCCCCACTTGGGTCCTAGTGCCTCGGGGACAGAATTAAGTAGGCACTAGGACCCAAGTGGATCATTCTAGAACAAAGAAGGTCCAGAAAACTGCATATTAATAACAATTCTGCTGTCATATTTTGATGGACAAGAGTATAATTATGTGCATTATCCTCCATAGAGGGCCACCGAGCAGGTGGCATTTGGAAATGAGGCTCTTACAGTATCTGTTTCACCTCCTACCCAATGGTTTGTGCTGTATTCCAAACTCTTACTTCTGCCTTCATACTGGTTGTCTAGTTACTGAACCTGATTTCCTCAGAGCCTTTTCAGAAGACGCCTGCTGATTAGCAGCCTTGGCAAAGACTTATTGTTAATCGTGTGTTTCAAGTGACAGAAAATGAAAGGGTATTTTGATAATTGTCTCCCTCTTCTCCTCCCCCTTTTCCATTCCCCACTCCACCCTGGTACAGGATGCGTCTGTGCACCACTGTAACTGACAGCGAGGTGAAAAGAGCCAAAAACGTGCTTCGAAACACCTTTGTGTCACTATTGGATGGTATGTTTTTAAGTTGAGCAGGTCCTAAATTCATCAAACCCATGCTTTCTTTCTTATTGTGCAAATAGGCTCCTTACTCCTGCCTCCTACGTGGGTTAAAAACCCAAGCTGCATTGTATGTTTAAATCCAAGCAAAGCTTGTAGCATACCAATAGTTTACCGTTGGTTTATAGTCTGCAATAAGGAAACTGCTGTCAGCGCATATTGTTCCACTCTGATAAGGGGCAAGGGTTCATGTAATTTTGTCTATGTGTAGCAATACCTAATTCGATCCTGCTGGTGAGATGCTGCAGTTTTTGTGCAGGCAAAGCCTGTCAGATCCACAGTATCACATTATCTGTCTCTTGACTTTGTCTTCCCCTTTCTTTCCCCGGGTTCAGAAGTGAAGATTTGTAGGTTGGCTGACATGAGGTTCATTATTCTCCATGCTGGCTGATAGAAAGGCTTGATTGCTGCCAGCAGGTGTACAATTCTTGCCAATGATTTAAAGTGAGACAAAGCCCTAGCTGGATGAATAACTGCACCCCTATTGCTCGTCCACACAAGCAATACCACTTTCCCTTCCTCATAACCAAACATAATACAAGGAGTCATGGGTTACACTCTTGTCAACCAGCTATTAGCAAATATGCCCAGAGCAGTTTGGGGGCCATGCCCCAGAATCACACAGCTTGAACTTTCTGTTTTGTATTCCGGGTTGTACATTCCTGCACTGCTTCAATCAAAACAATTCAGAGCATCGTGACACCTTAAAGACTATTGTAATCTAAGCGCTTATGACCCAGAACCCACTTCATTAGGTGCATGGAGCGTGCAATTGCACTGGCAGTAGGCCTGCCATTCAAATGACGTGGTAAATCGCTCCTGGAACATCACCAAAAGAGAAAGATTAGACATCGAGCTGTTCCCAATTATATTGAATCTGAAATAACCCAGAAACAAATCTAAGTTGTTGTAATTTTGTTGAATAAATTATTAATGCATGGCTACAAGAAAATTGTCTGTGTGGCCTGACAATAGATGTTGCTTCTGTACCCTTAATAGATTAAAATGCTGCATACAGTCTTAAGGATTCTGCTGATGGATTGAGTTCTCTTTTCCAGGTACCACCCCCGTATGTGAGACTATTGCGAGTCATGTATTGAACTATGGGCGTCGGATATCTTTGGCAGAATGGGATGCCAGAATTTCTGTATGTATTGCTGGTTTGTGAAGTTAAATTTGCTGTTATGCTTTTAGTAACAAAAAAGTATGATGTCCCATCAGTGTTTTCAGAGCGAGAGCAAAAGAGACTGTACATGACACAGGCTTTTCTAGAACATTAGGCCGGTGTTTTGAAGTGGTGTGTCCTGGCTGGTAAAGCACTCCTCTCTGGCTGGCAGTCTGCTTCCAGTGGTAAAGAAAGCCTCTAGTTTTAGTGTTTGAAGTCTGACTCTTTGAATTTCTCTGGCACTGCTTCTAGGAGGTTGATGCCAAAACCGTGCGGGAGGTCTGCAACAAATACCTATATGACAAATGCCCGGCTGTTGCAGGAGTAGGTAAGTGACTAGACTTTGAGTATTGTCTACTTCTTGGGAGGTGAAACTGCAGTAAGTATAAATGGTAGCTAGTTCCATAGGGACCTCTTTGGTGTCTTTGAGTCTGTTATTTATTTTAAATTGCATTTGGGCTGCTACAGATCAGCTATGTCAAATTAGTTACTGGGTGGGATCCAGACTAAACTTTCCAGTAATGGCAGGGGAAAGGTAATTTCTGCTGCAAACCCTCAATCTGCCCCTTATGATCTTCTGCAGGTTCCCCTGTCCCCCAGAAGCAGCATTTAAGGGAGGTCGGTGGGCTGTAGCAGGAGCGGGGGAAGGTCCTTTCCCACTAATAGAAGTGCTCTTGGAGAGTGGCAAAAGTCTTCTGGGGTCATGCTGAATTACACAACACTGGCAAGCTGGGCCTCTTCAGAGCAGCATTTTTTATGTCAGCCCAAAAAAATTCCCTTGGAAAACCTGCCAGAATTGCTTCTGTTACTTAGAGTAACTGTAACCAGCAATTAGTAACATTCCATCATAACCTTGAAAGCAAATCGCTTTCAGGGGGAGTTTTCAAACAAAATAAAGTGCTTGCATGTGTGTATGGTTTTGTTGACTTCCCGTCAACAAAATCACACACACATCCAAGCACTTTATTGTCTGAAAAATTCCCCATCTGAGACTGCCACAATATAGTTATAGTAAATGCAGTTTATCCTGTGGGGATTTGGGAGCCTAGAACAGAGATGTTGTCATGTATCTTAAGCGTATGATAGTCCAGTAAGTTTCTTCACTAGGCCTAATTTGTGTTGAAGACCTTTGCAGGTTTGATAGGGCTGAAATCGTGCCAGTTTTTCTTCTTGTATTTCAAGTGACCAACTCTCCTCTCCCTCAGGTCCGATTGAACAGCTTACAGACTACAACCGTATCCGCAGCGCCATGTACTGGCTCCGTTTGTAGGCTACATGTTACATAAGATGCAGATAAAGCAATGTGGTTATTGAATGGACACCTCCAGGGTCTACTCTTGCTCATTTCTTCAATCCTGTGGCAAGATGCATCCCTCGGTTGCTATATAAATGTTTTTCTTTTCAACCAGATTAGTGATGTACTAGAGAGCTAAATAAATTAACTTTAAATGGAATTGTCCCTGAGTGTTGATGGCTAAATGGCAATTGTGAGAGTGGGAACTGAGGACTTTTCTCTCCACCACCACGACTATCCCTCCCGCCAGTGTCTTTCCAAGGAGATAGTGTGTGTTTGTGTGTTAAGTATAAATGATTGTTTCTGTATCCTGGATGATGATATGATTAAATCCAATCTCTTCTTTTGTTTGAACTCTCTTGATCTTCTCTAAATTAAATGTGAATGGAACTGCGGGGTGGGGGTGGAGGGCAGTGTGGAGGGCTGACCTTCATCAGGGCATTTTTTGGTCTTGAAGCATCTTTTCAGTTCTTCTATACCAGATACATTGGAAACAGCTGTCTGTCCTGCAGGGAAAAGTATATGTATTTTTACTAAAGCTGACCCTGACTGTCCTCCTGGAGGAAGGAAATTCACCTGTCCTGTACATGCAAAGTACGTTTCTCCCCCACTGATGTAGAATCCCTGTCTTTCTTCTTCTGTGCTATGATGGCCCAGAAATGATTTCATCACATTTCAACTGTGACCAAGAATCCTTACTCCTACTGTGTGGTTTTGTTAAAAAGGGGAGAGGTGAAACCTATCAGTCTGGTATGGAAGCTTGCTCATGCTGATTGTGTTGCTGTGGAGCAGATCCAAGTTTGGAGCCTGTGACTGTTCACTGCTTGGGTAGGAGAGGAAATGGAATCCAGCCTAGTCTTGTCTCTGATGAAAAAGGAACCTTTTGCACGTCCAATGTCTTAGACCACTGTCTGATGCAAAATTTACAGTTAAATGAACTTTTCTGGTTGTATATATCAGAAGGTACAGATCTGTGCTTTCATCACTTCCTGTCAGCATAAAATACACAAAACATTTTTTTAAAATCACACTTATGTTCATGCCTTCTCAAGATTCCGCAGTGTAGGCCTAATAAAGATTCCCCACAAGGTGGTGGTGGTTTTTCAGTTTTAAACTCCTTCAGTGCAGTCATGGTTGATATCTCATATTAGGGCTACAGATGCTGAGAAGTTCTGTTTCACTTAGGGATGTTGCCCTGACAAGTGGGTTTAGATCTAGTGACAAAACGTCTTTGTGTTAGTCATAGGACTGGAGACTAATCCAGTAAATAAACCATTTGTGCCAAGTCTCCATTGTTGAGAGCTGGAGTGTTTGAACTCACAGCATGTCAGACAAGTTTGAAATTGTTCAGTCTTCTTGCTATAATTTGCACTGAATGTCTTTGCAAGCTCTGGCTCGTGGAATTTAACGCTGAGCTTCTACATGCAAACTTGCTGTTTCCTGACACTTCCAGTTCTATTAAATGATTCCACCTTAGTTTATGGGTGTAATTTTGCTCTAATCTTTTATTAACATGTTCCATTACAGCATTTCCATTGCTGCTAAATGGTGAGTGAATGCACATATTTAGACCCAGGTCAGAGGTGATTTGACACCCTGGTTTTAGTGTAGATGTTAAGGTGCCTCTATGTAGGAGCCTCTTTTTTATGTAATAACTTTTCAAGTGGCAGACTTGATGGTCAGACATCCTATTCAAGAGTAAATTTTCTGTATACATTTCACATTGCGCCTAAGCAGCACATTTATTGAGACTCCAACATAGAGTTGCCTATCATCTGGCTGTGTCTGAACACTGAGAGTAAATACTTTATAATCTTGTTTATTTATTATTTGATTTACTCTACCACCACCACCCACCCTCTGGGTGGTGTACAAAGATAAAATAAAATCATAATTAACTATTAAAAACAGAATTAATTTAAAATACAACCAGAAACCAGCAGAAGCAGAAAACCTAGCATTGGATGGCAACCCAGGAAAACTCTAACCCCCTGGGAGGGCACCAGGCACAGTGAACAACGGCCAGGTAAGATGGTATATAAATAGGGATGGTGGCATGGGAGGCAATCAGCAACCAGCCCCCCCCCCCCCCAAAAAAAAACAACCCCGTGGAGCAACTCCATTTTACAGGCCCTGTGAACTGTCCAAGGTCCCACAGGGCCCTGATAGCGGGAGCAAGAGTGTTCCACCAGGCAGGGGCTGGGGCTGTAAAGGCCCTGGCCCAGGTAGAGGCCAGTCACATCACTGAGGAGCTGGGGACCACCAGTAAATTTTCCTCTGCAGGCCGCAGAGGCTGAGTAGGGACATATAGGGAGAGACATTTTGTAGTGTGTGTACATTTTAGACCACTTGTTAACTGACCGCTTTTCATCAGAGCACCTCACAGACTTCTAGAAGTGTCCAAAGATAATGTTCTTCATCTAAAGAGGTAGCATTATGCTGAGCTGCAATGGCAGGTGATGGCATATTAAGTGTGCTTACATTTTATTGAGTGAGAGACCTTGCTCATCCTCAGGAAGCAAAGTTATTTCCAAATGCCATCTTGCTTCATTCCCAGAACATGCTGGCTTGAAACTTGTCAGTCTTCTGGAGATTACAGCCCTCAAGCCCCATGGAAGTGACACTGTTTTAATTTACCACCAAACAACTGCACTTAAAATGCAGTTGGCTAGTTCGGAATACCAGGGTGTTGCTCAGAGGAGCACTTTGATGCAGAAATGTAGACTTCCTGCTGTTGGTTTTTAGTGGAATGTTGCCTGGAGCCTTACAAGGGGCTTGAATTTTACTGGGTTGCCATGACCTTGCTATTGCTGGCTCAAGAATTCAGTGCCAAGGGGGAGATGAAACCTTGAACTAGTTGGCACAGAATTACTGTTAAATGAGCCACCCAATGCAGCTTCACCACTCATTCAAGGGACAGCCTTTATCTGACACAATTTTGGAACAGAAAATGGGCAAGCTTCTTGAAAAACATGAGGCCATCTGTTCCCTTTCCCCTGCCCCCAGTTTTATTACATTAAGTACTTCATATATTACGTACTTCATTTACTCCCCCAGGTGGCTGACAACATTCTCCTCTCCTCCGTTTCATCTCCAGAATAAGCCTGTGAGGTCGAGAGAGTGATTGTCTCAAGGTTATACAACAAGCTTCTATGGAAGGAAGGGGATTTGAACCTGAGTATGCCAGATCCTAGTCTGAGAACTCTGACCATTACACTGTGCTGGCTCTCTTGTGGTGGGACAGTATCAAAGGCCATAAAAGAACAGCCGTTTTCTGCAGCTTTTGGATTCTTCATGGGAATACAGTTTTTGGACATATCTGTACCGAAGTGTTTCATATAGTGTGAGATGATTCCTGTGCTTTGAACTTTGCTATTTTTAAAAGCAGTGACTTCCTTGCAGTCTCAAAATGCAGCCTGAAGCATCATTCTTCTCTGCAGGCCCAGCAAGCCCCAGGCTGTACAGTTTCAATTCTAAAAATACTTGGTTCTACTCCTGCAATTACATTTCCCCTTTAATTGATTGAATAAATTGCTTAATTTTCTGCTCATTGCTCTGAGTTTTCTCCGGGATGCTTAGCGCATTGTGGGATATTGGATGCAGGCACTTGGGAACACAAACATCCCATAAACAACAGGTCCTGGCAGAGTAGCACAAAGAAGTACAGCTCAAATTGTTTACTGGGGGAACTAATAGCATTGGGCTTCGCTGTCTGTTTCAACTTGTTTCAAGGGTGAATGATTTTTAAAGGGGCTGTAATTGAAATGTTTCCAGCTCCCAGCCCTATCGTGAAGGCTTGTAGGGTGAGGGTGTGCAAGGAGTATATTACCTTTTGGAACAAGCTTCCTCCTTTGATACATGAGCGCTGCCTCCTTGGAATTCCCTTTGCTTGCCAAGTGGCACTCCAAAGCAGCCAATTGTCAGCAATTGCCTCACCTGAACTAAATTACCACCCCCTCCCCACTATGGAGTTGCTACTGATGCTAATGATAGCTGTAAAGATGTTGCCTTGTCCTCAGGGAACCCTTTCACCACAGAGCACTGCTTGCAGTGAAATGAGAAACTGTCAAGCCACAATTTTCTGCAGCTTTTGGATCTGTTCTTTTCCATGTGTTTCTCGTAAGGAGATACCTGTGAAGGCTCCCCTGCCCTTGACATCTGTGTGGGGTTAGCAGGCTGGCAAGAATGCTACACAAGCCCGCAATCTGCATCTGATAATGGCGTGCTCAAACCCATGAAGGTTTATGGTATGATATGGTGGTTCGTCTTTAATGAGCCACAGGATTCTTAAGCTGCAGGCAGGGCTATCTCACCACAGCCTCTATTAATATTTGTCTCGACGCATGCTGTGATAGTTTGTTAAGCATGCAAAAGTCTGTCAATGCATGTTTGGGGGTTTCTGTGGTTTCCTGTAGGAAAGTAGCAGTTGTGTGAATATTAATACAATGAATTCAGCATAATCCATTCTGGACTTAGTGTCTTGGAACTAGATGAGCCCCAGTTTCTGAAGCTAATGGCCCTCTTACTTTTTCCTCTGTTCTGTAATTGTGGCATAGAAACATTTAAGCCACATACCAGTAATACCACCCCACGCAGGCTACCAGGGTGACTGAAATGCCCTCACAGCCTAAATTGAGTATTCAAAAGTATGCTAGTAAGTTATACCATGTAAATCACTGGTTAAAAATTGCCCAGTTTACACATTTTATTTTTGGGGAATGGCACTAAGCAATGGGATAAGGAAATATTTAAAGTGATTGTTAATGGTTATTGCATGTGGGATAGATCCCTCCCTAGACACACAGACAGCCCATACTTTCTATGCTAGACCATGGAAGTAGGGATACCTGCGTTAGCAGTTCTCCAGATGTTCAGGAACTACAATTCTCATGGCCATGCTGGTGTGCATGGCCGACAAATGGCCATGTTGGCCTGAACATCTGATGAGCCGATGGTATCTGGAAACCCCTGGAGATCCCACGCCATCCCCACTCCCAATAGCTTTTTAATGTATGTGTGTAAACTTTGGAATGTTTGATTCTGTTGGGTTGTCCTCTCAAAGTAGGGTAGGGATGGGGAAGAGGACAATAAAGTGGTGGGGTGAGCAAAATGAAATTGGAGGCTGCAATGAAAGATGGGCAAAAATTCTACACTTGATTATGGAACTCACCCCTGAACGTCTATAATCATGAGAATTTAAAATAGTCCTTTCTTTAATTTCATGAAACTACCATTCTAATGATTTTTTTAAATTAGTTGTCAGATTCTACCAAAAATTGCATTGCATTCCCATGCTACAGGATACACAATAGATAGTTAGCTACCAAATGACAGGATGTGCAGATGCAGCATATAAAACTGAGGAAGATTCTATCTTGAGTAGAATTGTTTCAGCTTCGTGGGAATTCTATGCAGTCCTGCATTGGAGACTGCGCTTGCGCAGACCAGCAATGGACGGAATAGAAAGCTTTATTCTTCTCTGACTGGGTCCTTTAAGAGCACTCACTCCCCCTCCCCCACTGCATGAACCTGCCTCATGTAACACCTGTGTGGCCTTTACCCCCAAGGCATGGCAAGGAAAGGCTTCCCACCTTAAGATAAAATTATATGAAAGAGCCCTGGCACCAGGAACGGTATCCACTTTAAAATGCTTCCCCACAGGCTGTATCAACCCTGGTGGGCACCTCCCACTTTGATACCAACTCAGCAGCTGCATTAGGTCACTTCAAGAGCCACAGGGCCCTTATGCTAGAAAGAAAGATGTCCCACAAAAGCTTTCGTTTGAGCTGCCAGGTGCCCCTCCCAAGCCAAAGCTGGCTATAAATCGGCCTCAAATTGCTCCATCACTGAACTGCATGTAGGCCTGGGTCAGCCCACTGCAGAAATTTCCCAGCCACCCCAACTGCGATCCTTGACCTCGTCAGTAGTTCCTTGATGACACAGTCCTGGCCCATGATGGCTCCCGTCCCTTTGCTGTCACACAGCCATGTCGAGGGCAGCCTCTTCAGTTCTGTGCCCCTGAGTATCTTTGCCTTAGCTTGTGTCTCCATCACCCACCATTTGAGTACTTGAAATTTCTTCCAACCTGATCGGGAGGGAGGATCTCCTGAAGGCCATGTTGGGAGAGATAAAGGTACTTTTACTAGGGATTGCCAGCTCTCTCTCTCTCTCCCTCTCTCTCTCTCCCTCCCTCCCTCTCTCCCTCCCTCTCTCTCTCTCTTTCTCTCTCTCTCTCTGGTGTAATCCAGGCTGGCTGGCTAATTCTTTGCTTACATTATCAGGGCAACTGGTTTTCTGTTACAGTGTGGAACTCACTGCACTGCTGATGTGAACTATGGCTACAGCAGCAACATAAGATCTCTAAGCTCGCTGGGGAACTAACCATTTCTCAGCCTCAAGAATTCTGCCAGCAACTGGATCATATTCCTGATGACGACATCTGACCAGCTTGATGGATCCACATCGTAACATTCAAAAAAGCTCTTGCTGTAGAAATCCATAAGAACATTTTAAAAAGTCTTGCTGGACCATACCAGTGGTTCATCTAGTTCATAGGTGTCAAACTTGTGGCCCTCCAGATGTTATGGACTACAGTTCCCATCATCCCCTGCCAGCATCATGCTGGCAGGGGGATGGTGGGAACCATGGTCCATAACATCTGAGGCTGTGTACACAACTGTGATCTAGATTGAACATCATGTCTCACCCAGTGGCCAAACATATACCAATGGAGAGCCAACAACAGGGCATGGAGGTTGAGGCCTTCTTCTCACATTGACTCCTAGCACTGGTATTCAGAGGTTTACTGCCTCTAAATATTGAGGTTCTCTTTAGTCATCAAGTTTAGTTGCTACTTGTAGACCTATCCTCCATAAATTTATCTAATTTTCTTTCAGAGCTATCCATGCTTGCGGCTATACATCCACTGGCAATGAATTCCAACATAGTTTATGCCTGGTGTCAAATGAAACTGATTTTTTTGTATTCCTTTAGATGTATATAGTATAATCAAGCAGCCTGACAGTTTGCTAGATTTTAAATCTGCTGTGTAAAACATGCCAACCCCAGCTCAGACAGCCTGTAGGAACATGTGCACCATGATATCTAAATTAGTAAACTAAGTCATTTATTCAAGGCCTTAAGTCATAACAGAAGAAGAAAATCAATTATACCAGGGCAAGTTGTTTTGGTTGCTGCCCCCCAACTTGTGGAACGCCCTCTCCCCCAGGAGATAGCTGGTGCTCTGTTTATAGACCTCGTGGCTTAACTTAAACTAATTTTTGTTCCAGAGGGTCTCTGAAATGAATTAAGGAGCTCTGTTAACTTTGAAATCTATCGTATAATCTAGTTTCTGAAGTACTTTGTAAGTTAAAATCATTGTTTATTGGCTTGTGCCAGTAAGCTGATGTCTTTATTGTTGACTGCCTTGACTATTCTTTGAGACTAGAAAGGCAGGATAGAAAGTCTTTAAATAACCAAAAAAGATAAAATACTACATGATAAAAACAACTGATCACATGTCATACTCAATTTTTTGACATATTTGGTTATATTCTACAAACCATATATACAGTTTTCTCTATGATATCCGCGTTTCAGTTAGAAAGTAACAGTTTAATCTTATGCTGAATTTGCCAATGTAAATTGCTGTGATCTGCACCAAATTGAAGAGGGATAAATTCTCCCTTCACTTTATATATAAGAATAAAAATGTTTTGTGTAAGAATGTAAACAGTGTGGTGTAGAGATGAAGAATGGCGGACGCTCATCTGGAGAACTGAGTCTGTTTCCCCATTCCTCCACATGGAGCCACCATTGCTTGACCCTGGGCCTCACAAACTTCCTTCGTCCCACCTACCTTACAAATAGGGCGCCAACCTCCAGGTAGCACCTGGAGAGCTCCCAGATTATTGATCTCCAGATGACCGAGATCAGTTTCCCCGGAGAAAATGGCTGCTTTGGAGAGTGGACTCTGTCGCACTGTATCCTCCCTCCCCTTCCCAAATCTCCCCTTCCCAGCCCTCCCCACAATCTGCAGGTATTTCCCATCTCAGAGCTGGCAAACCTACAAACAATGTGTCTATTGTGGGGGTGGGGGAGGCAATTGTAACCCACTTTGAGACTCCTTATGGTAGAGAAAAAGCAAAGTATAGCAACCAACTCTTTTTCTTATTATTATTTTAATAGGGGAGGTGTGTGTACCCTTTCCCACCTTTCATGTAGCAGGTGCATGTTCATAAACATGTCAAAATCAGTATTTTAAAACAGTCATGTGAACATGATGTGCACTGCCGTGCTCCTTGGAGCCCACTTGCTGCTGCTTCAAAGCAGCTCTTCCTCAAAGCAAAAAGCCAGTCCTGGCTTTCTTCTGCTTAAATGGAATAGGTGGTGTGACTAGGGTTGACAACATCCTGGAAGGAAGGGAAAAAAACCCTGCGCCTTTAACACAGGCTTAATGGGATTGTGTTATTTTCCAGGTAATTTTATTTACCATGGAGACATGAAATGTTTCAGCTGCACGCATTAAGTCTTTGTTAAAGGGTTAATACACTTTTTTCTCTCCAGGTTGCGGCCAGCCCTAGGTGCTACAAAATAGTTCAGGAGGCATCACAGTGTTTGTAGGGAACACCCAGCTGGAAACAGTTGCCTCCATCAATTGGACAAGGTTTAGCGTGATTACACTCATATTTTTGGAATCTCCCAGTATTTCATGGTTGGATTGAAACCATGTATTTCTGTATTTAGTCCCACCACCCACTCAGAGTAGCCATTTTAAGACACCTGTACTGATCCTGGGAATTCCAAAAATGACTATAAGTTTAATGAGGATTCTTGTTTTAAGAACCTCAGAGGGTTTTTCCCATCTTTTGCTTACTCCTGATTTTCTTGACCAGTGATTCGTTGGTTTAGGCATGGCACTTCTGCAGGTAATGTCTGTAAAAGTCCAATTTATTTTTTATTTTCTTCTGTGTGCCTTCCTTAAATAATAAATGTAGGATTTTCAAGAGGGAGGGTGTTTTTTCAGAAGGGAAGGAGAAAAGAGGGAAATAGGAGGGAGGGGATAGGGACTTTTAAAAATGAAAAGCTGGGGAGTCCAAGAGAACCCGATAACAAAGGCTTTTTCCGGCATGTAGGATTCGACCCTAGTTTGGACGTAGGGTCCAACCCGGGTACTCGGGCAGCAGTCAGAGTTCCCACTCAGGTGTCTCGTCTCTGCTCCCCACCCACCCCCCACCGGCCAACACCCTTTTGAGCTTGACTGGGCAGTACCCAACTTTTGGCGAACCCAGAGTTGCACTCAAGCCAAAGCCGCACAGTGTGGAAATTCCCACCATCCTGGAAGCTCCAAGTCAGCCAATCACAGGCGCACTCATTTTGCACATGCGCAGATCAGGAGACTCGTGGTGGCGAAAAGCGCACCTTCAAAAAAAAAAAAAAAAAACCCTTCTCATGCACAAAGCAACAGCCAGAAATTGTAACAGTTATCCCGCATCTCTGTGGGTTGGCCAATCAAACACTCTCCCTGCCACCCTCTCTCCCTTCCTCCCTTCCCCCTTTCTGGTGGCAAGTTCTGACCGGGGTGGCCAAAGAGCAGAAAAAGGGGACGCCAGACTTCACGCTTCTCCCCGCCATAGAATGGCAGCCAATTGGAAATGAGGAGCAAAAGACGCATAGCGAAGTAATCCCAGCCTCCTCTGAACTCGGCTCCAGAGAGATAACCCGGCTGCTGTGTGGAGTAACAGCAGAGTGGAGCTCAGGTAACAATTTCCGTGGACACGAGTTGAACCTAGGTTGCCTCTGCTGTGTGGAAAGCCTCCTAGCATTACCACGTTGTGTTGCTATATCAATATTGTAGTATCTTGTTTTGAAAAACCATAACAAAACAACTGGTTTCAGATGTCTGTGGGGGGGGGGAGGTGTTTTGGAAAAGATGACAGTCAGCCATTGAGAAGTGGGTTGGAGGTGGATGGGAATGGATAGGACAAAGAAAAGCATTAGAAACATTACACAGAAGGGAAAGGGTGAGTCAAAATCAGATTCCAGGAACAGATTGGGGAAAAAGTGGTCTCAAAAAAGCACAAGGGCAGAGGGAGGAAGAAGCAAAAGCTAATGGCACAAAAATGCATTCAGAAATCAACCAGAATAGTATGATGCCAGGGAGAAAAAGCATGTGGAAAATCTCAGATTTCAGTGGAGTGATACTCATTATATTTAACCCAAGCTCAAATTAGATTTTGGCTTCTGCAAGGGTTATCTGCCACAAGTTCAATGCTTTGGGAAAGTGAACCCTCCACCCCCATCCTCCCTCTCCCCAGCATGGTGGTGCATTTGTGAACCTCCTTGGGTTTTCCCAACTATTCTCTAACTTTTCCCAAAACTTCCAGCAATAAGGAAGGTTGAGGTAAAGATTGAGATAAAGAGTCTGGATGGTGACAGGCCACACATGTAGAGAAAAACTGGGGTGTTAGTCCATGTGGCAGCCATTTTCCCTGACCCTGTCCTCACAATAGCCAATTCCTCCCATCACCACCAGGGGGCTTTAAAATCAGTACTAGAACATAATTATATCCCTTGCAACAGGGAAAATATGTGCCATGTATTACTGCAGTAACAACAGGTGTGGCAGAATCTCAGCTTTCATTTTCTTTAAAGCTTCAGTTTCTTTTCTTTTAGAAATATAAGGTAAAGGCATATTTTCAACCAAAGTAGCTAGAGCCTTACTTAAACACACACACACACACACACACACACACACACACACACACACACACACACACAGAGAGAGAGAGAGAGAGAGAGAGAGAGAGATGTGAATTCAGAGAACCTGCTGCACTTATTATTAAAATTATATTTCAATATAACAATATTCTAGTGCTAATATATATTAAAAAATGAAAAAGTTCCCGTGACCCAGGGGAGAAATGTGGACATTTATTTATTTTGTCACATTTTTGCTAGGGGCTGGGTCAAGGAAACTGTAAAATGCTATGTTAAAACCCCATTGTCACTGTGTTTTATCTGCAGCCACAACAGTAATGGCAAAAGCACAAATCTCATCTCCATGGAGTAGACACCAGTGATACAGATCATGGATTTCCTCCTCCTTTTAAAGAACATTTTCAGCTTTGGCCAGCTCCAATGTAGGTCAGAGCCATATGAAGAGGAGGTTTAAGTGTTCAGTTCCACACTGCTTTGCTAACCAACTACCCTTCCTCTCTATACACAACTGATTACTATTCTAAAGAGAAACAGATTCTAAAGTAACTGATTACTATTCTAAAGAGAAACCCAGGGAGTTTTTAGCAAAAGTATAGGAACAAAGGGTTAAACCTGTTGTCCAATCCACCCTATACATCCCTGCTCTGAATGGGCTCTTGTGCAGCTGAAATTGCTGTTTCCAAACTGTCGGGAAGATCTAATCTCATCTGTTTTGATCCTCTGCCAGTAGTTAATGTTCTTCCCAAAAGAGTAATACAGATCTGACCACTTTCCTCTGTAGTACAGAAAGAGTTTGAAAGGAGGTCTTAAGCACCCAAGCTTTAGACTAAATGTCCTTGTCTGGTCTCTTGTTTGGACGTTTGTATGCTTTTTAAAAATTTTAATTAATCTTTTGTTTAGTTATTTTTATATGTTTGTGTGAAGAGAAACCACAAAGTTACTATGATGGGAAATGAGAATAAAGATGGGGGGTGGGGGTGGCCAGAGAGAACCAAAGCTAGCCCATGTCTCTTTAATCTGTCTCCGGGCAGCTGCACTGTGCTTTTAACTCTTACACTGTTTCTCTCTGAAGTCACTTTGAGGCCCTCTTAGGGAGTCAGATTTCAATCTGAAGGGAAGAAACTTCTTGCCTGACTCCCAGACCATGTCTATGCTATTGATTCCATAAAACCATGTTTGGATCTCACCTGCTTCAAACACATCTTATATCACACACCTCTGTAAGAAAAAACAAATGGTCTTATTGTATAAATAGTATAATGATTTGGGTGCTGTGGAGCCTGGTTGTATGGTTTAGCCTCTAGTAGCATTCTTTCCTGATACTCTGAGTCTGTGGCTGGCATCTTCAGAGGGATCCTCTGAAGATGCCAGCCACAGATGCAGGCGAAACGTAAGCTGAGAGAATAAGGTCTCGAAACCACACAGCACCCAAGTGATTCCGGCCGTGAAAGCCTTCGACAGTATAATGATTATTGTACTAACAGCAAAATTATGAAACATCTCAGATTCTTTTGGTTGGCCATATTTTAGGCGTTATGAGAAACATGTGCAGCCTAAATTAGCAATAAACTGTGGTAAAAAATTTGTCTAGCCAGACAAGGCATGAGTGTCCTGGAAGAAATGGATCTGTCCCTCCCAGGATAATGAGTAAAAATGATCCTGTAGTTTTGCAAGTTTTGGCTGGCAGAGATGCACCAAGTGTTGTGAAGAACAGGCTTGTAGATGTCCTTTATTTCATTAGACACAATCCAGGCCCACATGTTTCATCTGGATTCTGCTACTAATGCCTGAAGCATTTGTGAGTAGTTTGCAAGGAATGTACAATACCAATTCCTCATAAAAAGCTGGAGAATCTAAATAGTGTCAGCAAGTCTCCTGAGACAGATTCAGAAGACTCAAAGATGCACACAAGTTTCCTAACAAAGCAGAAACTACTATCCATCTTGTACCTCAAAAAGCAAATTGACACTTGAGGGACTGATCACTGGTTCTATGCCCAGGAAGGAATGAAGAGCTAGGCAAGATTTTCAGTCCATGTTTAGAGAACAAGTACCTACATGAAGTGTGTGGAAATAAGACTCATATGCGAATCAATTTCTGAGCTCACACCTCCTGTCAAGCCATGAGTCCAGCCCTTCCTGAATTTTTCTCACCAGTGTGGAGAAAGCCAGATAAATTACAGGCTCTTAAAAGCAATGAATACAGGACTTAGCCTCCAGTTCTCATATAGGTATGGGCTGGGTGGTGGCATCTGAAAGGCAAACTTTCCATGGCATTAGCCAGGAATAGCCAGGAACAGCTCCAGTTCTCAAACTCACAACAAGCAAGCAAGATGAAGCTGAGATAAAGTTTTAAATCCTGGAGAACATTTCCCTCCTTTTCCCTTCCACTGTGAATGTAATTTGCCTCCTTCTCAAAATTGTTTTTCATTCATTCTCCCACCTAATTCATTTTTCACTTCTTCACCATTCAGTCTGACCATTCCTCACTACCAAGATTGCCAACTCTGGCTCGGGAATTTCCTGGAGATTTAGGGGCAGTGTTGGAAGTGGGGAGTTCACTGGGGACATGATCTTTATGGTATACCACAGAATACCCACTTGGGAAGTTGCCATTTCCTCTAGGAGAATAAATCTCTGTAGCTTGGATATTTTAAGTTATAGTTTGGCAATCAGGGTTCCACCTCATAGGGTTGGTAACCCCATTTGCTAGCTCTCTGTGAGATTATCACCACCTTCCATTTGAATATGATTTCCAATAAGTGAGAAATAAATCAAATATTTGCAGGACCAGTTCAGATGCCTGCCAGTAAAGGGCACAACAGCTTGACATGGAGAGTCTGGCTTTTAACATGTCTAGTTGAAAGACATGCAGCCTTGTATGGATTGGTGAATGTAGATCCATATAGTATTGTGGCATAAGCTTATCTCTGATCAGGGGCTGTAGTTTGCAGAAAATGTCCCATTTGATCCAATCTGGACTAAACCTCAAAACGCAGGAAATGGCTCTGCAGATAATGGAAGAAAGTGAAGTCAACTAGGTCTACTGCCAAGTCATTCACATGCGATCAACACAATACCTATTGTCTGAGTTGTGCTAATGGTTTTCTTTGTGTCCATAAACATGTCTTTGGTCTCTAAGGTGCTGCATGAAACAGTTTTCTGGTCTTTGGCCTCTGCCAAACATATGGTACAGAACAGGGCAGTGTGTGGTTGGGGATGTAATAATTAGAATCTTTTAATCTTTTTCATGCTGTGTTTTATATTATTGAGTTGTGGGCATGTAGTGGCTAATGTGGGCGAAAAAGAGGGGAAAACACACAGCATAGGCATTGAGATTTGACCACTGGAAAAAATATTTCCCAGATTATCTATGAAGGTTTTGAGTGTTTGATTAGAACCACATCCATATCTGCTGCTGGCTGGCAGTTTGGTTCGTTGCTAGAGAATAATTTTTTTTTATACACCACTTTTCTTTACTTTTAAGGAGTCTCAAAGCGACTTACAATTGTCTCCCTTTCCCTTCCTTACAACAAGCTAACTGAATGTGAGTTATTCTCCAAAACAAAAGGACTCTCATTTCTAAGAGCGTGTTTGCTGCCTGGTGAAGTCTGATCTCATAAAGATTCTTCTTCAGTTAAGTGCTTGTTTACACACCCAGGTGCATAAATCTCATGCAGTTTATTATTAGTGTTTCCATTAAGTCTTAGCAGATCTGTTAGTTCATAAAACTTAACATGAGTCAACCGGCCATAGCTTTTGTCACCTCTCTTTGCATCTCCATTTGCCTTTTCTGTATGCAAAGGAATCTGATTACCATTTCTGTGTGTGTGTGTGTGCGCGCGGGCACATGCATGTAAAGTGCCGTCAAGTCACACCGTTATGGTGACCCTAGGGTTTTCAAGACAAGAGACGATTTCCAGCTGGTTTTGCATTGCCCTGCCTCCATACGTGGGTTTCGAGGAAAAGTTCCTGAGAGAACTCGGTGGACAAGACATTCAAGATCACTCCAGCAGGGTAATGCAAAGGAGTGGGGAATCAAACCGAGTTGTCCAGATTGGATTCCGCTGCTCTTAACCACTACTTTTATGCCATGAGAACGAAGAGTGGGATTTTTTTTTGTTTTTTTGCACAGATTTCCACCAATTTCTCCCCTCAGGCATTGGGTGCCAGCGTGGTGTAGTGGTTAAGAGTGGCGGACTCTAATCTGGAAAACCACGTTTGATTCCTCCTTCTTCCACATGAAGATGTTAGTCACAATTCTCCCAGAACTCTCTCAGTCTCATCTACCTCACAAGGTGTCTGTTGTAGGGAGGGGAGGGGGAAGATGTTTGTAAGCCACTTCTTAAAGGTAGAGAAAAACAAGCTATAAAAACCACCTCTTCTTTTTCTGGAAACACTTCCACAAAAGTTCTAGTACTCAGTGTTGGAGTAAAAGGGGACTCAGCATACCTGGACATAAAGGTGGACACTTTAGTTCTACTTGTAGTAGAAGCAGATTGTGTTTGATATCTTCTTACTGTATACAATGCCTCTCTTTGTGTAGTTTCTCTCTGACTTCTCCATCTCTTCCTGTGTCATTTGTTCTCTTATGTTCTCTCTCCTTTGCTCCCTTCCATCTTGCAATAAGCAAGATGCTTCTGCCTGTATTTCCTGAGCCCAGGCAAGCATACTTTTGCACACATGAAGCTGTGTTAGCTAGCCACTCATGACAGAGAAAAGTATTCTTTAGATTAGGCTTCTGTACCCTTCCTACTACAAAATGGACATGAACAAATATAAGCATTATATTGTCAAAGGCTCAATGTCGGAATAATTGAGTACAGGGCCAACATTGAGTTAGTTGCTGACAGAATTCTTATAGTGTATTCTCTCCTGACGTTTTGCCTGCATCTGTGGCTGGCATCTTCAGAGGATCTGAAGATGCCAGCCACAGATGCAGGCGAAACGTCAGGAGAGAATGCTGCTAGAACACGGCCGTACAGCCCGGAAACCACACAGCACTCCAATATAAGCATTATCATTCTGCAATATACTTGCTTGTAGTGTGTTACTAAACATGATTCCAGAGTCATACTTTCCTGACTGCAACTTAGCTATACTAATATATACATAACGACACTTACTACTAGTGAGTACCATCAAAAAATCCCTGTAAATGTACATAGGATCATGAAAAACCCTCCATTTAGTCCTGCAATGGTTTTCCATAGTAGCCATTCTGATGCCCCAGAAAACCTGGCCCCCTTCCGCATGAGCAGAATCATGCACTTTGAATTCACTTTCAGAATTGTTTGTAAGTGGATTTTGCTATTCCGCACAGTAAAATCCAGATGCAAAGTACATTGGAAGTGTATTATTCTGCATGTGTGCAAGGAGCCCTGATTAGACCTGCGAAGCCTATATGTAGACAAGGTAGAGTGCCCCCTGTCAAAGTGTGCTCACATGACTCCTTCTTAGACAATAATGTGTTTCCAGCTCTGCCCCCAGAATTCTGTGGCTGTGCCAAATCACCTGAACCTGGGATAGAGTTACCAGTCTCCAGATAGTGGCTGGAGATCTTCTGGGATTACAACTGATCGCCAGGCGACAGAGATCCATTCACCTGGATAAAATGACCAATTTGGAACGTGGACTTTGTTGGCATTCTACCCTGTTGAAGTCCCTCCCCTCTCCAAACCCTATCCTCCTCAGGCTCCACCCCAAAAATCTCTAGGTGTTTCCCAACCCAGATCTGGCAACCCTAACTTGGAACCACTTGTTGGATTCTTCTTCAGTTTCATGATCTGCAGTTGGGGGATAATATTCTCACAAGGTTATCTATGAACTTTACAGGATAGTAAAGCATTTTCACAGATTAAAATAGGCAGCGTACAGATGAAAGGTCGTAATTAAGTCACAGTAAACATGAGGTTGGTATTGCAAACAGTGCCTCTTCAGCATCTGGAAGCACAAGGGGCATGTGGGAGGGTAGGAGCAACGGATCCAGGAGTTTGTTGTGTATCCGCTTAGTCCCTTTCTGTTTGATTTTTGCTGTGGCTGGTTTTATAGTATAACCATATGGCTGTGTTCTTGAGGGCAGTGGGAGGATGGGTTGGCTCAGGCTGAATAAATATGAGCCTGACCTGATGCTCATAACGTTCAAAGGCAACGGGGTCTGAATCTTTCTGCAGCCAGATGCTGAGTTCCTCCCTCCCTCTCTCCCCCATGTTCAAAGAGATCCCTGTGACTTCTTTGCCAAGGTCTTCTTAACCTACCAACCCCCTCTGCTGTATTCCTGAGTTCCAACTGGAACAACGCTCTTTTCCTGGCTCTCATGGCTTAGCTGTTTTCTTCATTAGTTGCATTTGTATAGTCTATCTATCAACAGCCCTCTAAATTCTGCGTATGTGATCGGCCAAAATGACATCCAGTTGAGTCTGTTTTAGCTACTGCTTCATCTAAGCAAAGGGTCTACAGGTGGAGGGGAAAAACGTACTTAAGGAGAAGGCTGATTCTAGAAAGGGGCTAAGCAGCCCTCCGTGCTAACACTATGATGGAGATTGTCATAGTGGGGTTTGGAAAGATGTTTTCTGCAAATCGTGTTGACTGGTGAGCCTGCCTGTTGTGTACTTCCTTTCCCTGTAGCACTTGGCATTACACATCTGAACCATCTGGAATTGCTTTACTAAATGTATTCCTTGCCTATAACAGGCATCTCTGACATAGTACTTATTTGTGCATTCTGCTTGATGAATACCACTCCTTTGGTACTTTAGGCTGATCTGTCTGGGATGTTGACTGGCCAGTGCATTTGTATTGAATTTTCAATGGATTTGTACAGAATCTCCTGGATTGTTCAGAATTCATTACGATTTTTCCTCTTCTTGCTGAGCTTCCTTCCTCAGCTTTTCCAGTCCAGGAGCAATTGTTCCTATGACTCAGAACATCCTATTATACATTTCAGCTCATGGCCATGAGCCATGTGATTAATAGAGACTTTTTCTATTCATTCATTTATTCAACTTTTACCCTGCCCTTTCCCAACAAGTCAGGTTTAGGGTGGCTTCCAATAAAATTCATACAACTAAAATATATAAAAATATAATTGAAGCCCCAGTTAATAAAACTTGATGGTGCTGTAACTCAACAGGAAGACCAGTCAATTAAATTTTCAGAGGAAAGGAAGAACAATTATATAACATAAGTAATAAAGAAAAGGAAAGGGGGCAGAGAGGTCAGCAAGATGGAAACAGTTACTGTCCTTAAACATGTCTTTGGCAGATGTGTTCATCTTTCTCTTCCTCTCCTCTTCTGTTAAAATTCAGGTCTCAGAATTGGGCCTTGCCAAGCCTTGACAGAAGGAAGTAATTGCCCCAATCTCTCATGGGGCAGTTATTTAACCAAAATCTATGAGACTCTCCAGCCAGGGTCCTTAGTAATGCATCTCCTGTATTGTTCAGCGGAGTGGCCACTGGTCATGGGACGTGCTTGAACCACTGGAGGTCAGCGAAGTAAAATATGAAAGCTACCTGCTAAGTCCACTAAGATAGGCGATTTCCCACTGGCGATTAATCCTGGGATAGTCACCCGAAATATCCAGGTTTCCTTATGATCTCCCCACTGCCAAACCGCAGAACACAGATCAATCCCGTTTCTGGTGCTCCCCCGCCCCCTAACATGAGATTTTCCTGGACCTGCTTCTATAAGCACCTTTTTGAAAAAAACATTCCAATGGGAGCTACACATTTAAGGGTCCATAACTTTGGGCCCCATGAACCAAACTTCACCACACCTGGTTGGTATCATCAGGAGGGTCTCCTAAAGATACTCTGAAATTTTGGGGCTGCTAGTTCAGGGGTCTGCAACCTGCAGCTTTCCAGGGGCTGATGAACATCTGGAGAGCCGCAGGTTGCAGACCCCTGTTCTAGCTTAACAATTGCACCGCTGACAGCAGGCACACACACACCCCACCCAGGGCAGGCCCAGATGTCTTCACTAGAAACATGCTGCAGTGAGGATGTTGGAACCTGGAAGAAAAGGTGCCGATTCTTTTGAAACTTGGTTGTATCTAGATTAAATTTTCAGTGGGAATTCGGCCGATGTCTATGACCATTTGCATGCTTGTGGTCTTCTTTGCACTGAGCATACATTCCCTGTGGGTAGGATTCTCACACATGTTTCCCCTTCTTTGGCAGTCACTGTGTTGTTAGATTAGAGAATCTCTGTGGATTCTGAAAGCAGTGAAAGTGGGGCTTTTCCTCGCTCGTAGCAGGGAGAGTAAAAGGAATCAGCATGTGTTTTGCTTTCTTTGGGTTTTCTCACTCCTTCCTGCCTTCCCCTGCCCAAGTAACAGTTTCTTCTGCTCTTCTGCCCAGCACTTAAGAAGAATCAAAAGAGCTGTTTATTCTTTTTTATTTACATAATGGAACTGATATAAAACTTGCTTCCCCAGATGGAGGATGCACCAAGAGAACAAGGAAGCAGAGGGCAGGCAAAATGACTGATCAGGGCAGCTAGGGGCAGGCAAAATAGTGAATCAGTGCAGGCAGAGACACTTTGCAGCAGGAGAGTCCTGGGTGCAGGGAGGTAGGTATAGATTTTTTATGAAGGGGTTTGGGAGTGTGGCCACACCTCCCCAAGCTCCGCCCCTGGTCTTAGTGCTTATAAAAGCAGCTGCCTGAGGACGAGATGGCAGACTCCTCTGCCCCGCCCCGCCTTCCCCACCAGTTGGGCTCCCAGCTGGAAGCCGGCAGCCCTTCTGCCCTCCCCTTTGGGCAGACGTGTAGCTGGGGAAAATGGAGCCCAGTGCAAAATCTGAATTTCCCCCCACCCACAACAGGCGGCCGCTGTGATGCTGGAATCCACCTCCAAACAGCATCACTTTCAATGGTGTTTAAACTAGGGAGCCCAGATTCTCCTTTTACATCCACCTTAAAGGGAGAATCTGGGGTACCCAGTTAAAACAACATTGAAAGTGATGCTGTTTTGGGTGGATTATCCCTCACCCTGAAACAGCATCAATTTCAATGTTTAAACTGGGGACCTCAGATTCTCCCTTTAAATCCATGCCAAAGGGGGTGGATTTAAAAGGAGAATCTGGGGAAATTTGGGAGGTGCCTGCTGTCAGGGGTGCAATTGTTAAGATAGCAGCATCAAACTTTCAGGGGATCATTAGGAGACTCTCCTGATGATACTACCCAAGTGTGGTGAAGTTTGGTTCAGGGGGTCCAAAGTTATGGACCCTCAAAGGTGTAGCCCATTCTTCTATTACAGGGATCTGCGACCTGCGGCTCTCCAGATGTTCATGGACTACAAATCCCATCAGCCCTTGCCAGCATGGCCAATTGGAGAGCCGCAGGTTGCAGCTCCCTGTTCTATTAGCTCCCATTGGAAACAATGGGGGATGGAGCACCCCCTTTGGGAGTCCATAACTTTCGACCCCCTAAACCAAACCTCACCAAACCTGGGTGGTGTCATCAGGAGAGTCTCCCAAAACATCCCTGAAATTTTGGTGCTGCTAGCCTAAAAACTGTGCCCCCTGCAGGCCAAAAACAAAAACACTCAAAAATACAAAAAACCTGCAAACGGGTGGCAGAGGTTCGGACATGTAATGGGGGGGGGGGGGTGTTGAACCCAAGGAAAAAAAACCCTTACCTACGTCCTTGCATGGGTGTGAACAAAAACATTGCAGGGAAAACATACTGCAAAGCAAATAGCTGTGGGGTAAGTAATGCATGTAAAAAAGGCCTATGAATTTTGAGCATTTTTGTGAGCCTTCAAGACATAATGTATGCCTTGGGATCTAGAACAAGGAAGCTATGATAGATTGTACAGAATAGATTGTCCCCAAGGTGCACAGCTGGCTCTCAGGATTCTGCTGAGCCAGCTCCATAGCCCTGCTGCTGAATGAGACACTGGCACTGTAAGACTCAGATCTGAGAATGTTGTTGAGTCACATCTGGCAGATGCTCAGCCACAGCCCACCCAAACTTGAGTGAATTCTTCAGGGAATCAGTTTGGGAAAATATGAATGGCACAGATGCAGCCAACCTGTCATGAATGCAGAGCTTTTCTGATTCTCCTTGTCCACATCTGTGAAAAAGTGTGAGAGCATATGGGCACTTTCCAACATGCCTTTGGGAAGCATTCCCAAACATGGGTCCAAATAAAGGGCACAATTCTGAGGAGAAAGGGTCAGTAGCTGCATTCTGAGCACAGCCTGTTCCAGGTTAGGGTTCCTAATCTCAGACCATTTCTTTGGACAAAAGGACTGGCTACTCAGGGTTCCTTCATAAAGCACATTTTGTCCTTTGAACCAATTCCAAGGATAAAGCACACATATATTGTTTCAGTTAATAAAAGGATCCACATGTATAAATCACAAGTTTTTCCTTTCAAAAAGAAGCTCTGTAATCTAAAATGTATAGCCCATATTTTAACCCATGAACATCCTCTCAAGCAGTTGGCTGGTAATTAGAACACAATAAAACTAACATAATTGTGCACCAAAAACAAACTGAACTCCATCCTTAGCAGCTTCCTTACCAACCACTTTCCCCCCACAAACTATGTAAGCAAAGCCTCTTCTATCCAACACAAATTACAAGACAGCTGATCTGACAAATGTCCTTTGCCAGGGAAGTCAATAGAGATGCTGCAACTTCAGAGAAGATCCTCATCTAAAACCCAAAGGGAGCATGTCCAAGCTGGGCCTCCGACAGAACTCTTTAAATACAGTCATAGAGGAACATATGGGAAGGACTTTTCTGTCAAGTATACTGCAATAGAACTTTACATTAGGACTGGAACTCAGGACTGAACTAGATATGAGGGTCCAAAAATCCATGACTGGGATTTTCCCTATAGGATATTAGAGTTCCCAGCGATTCCTAGAGCTACTCTAGGTCACTTCTGCCAGTCTGAGCAGTGGCAGGCAATGCAAACTGGATTCTCCACTCCTTCAGGGGCTTGGCAGCCCTAGTTGACTCAAGCAGCACTGCTAACCGCCTGGTAAAAAATGTCCTGCTCCCTTGACAGAGGCTTTGTGGGAAGTTGTTAAGAGATGATGTTATTTAATTCCATGCCATGAAAAGCCACACCTACCTACCTCTTTAAGCCTCTGTTAAAGGGGATTGGGACTTTTTTTTCCAAAAGAGACAATCCCTCCTCCTTACTTCAGCCTCTCAACTTGTGTGGATTTTGCTCCACAAAAGTCCCTCAACCCAGGGAATGAACTGGCTGCTGTGTTGTAGCTATGCTTGCGCTCTAGTTTTGGAGCCAGAGGTTTGGCTCCCTTGCCTCCTGGAATACCACTCTGAGAAGCATGTGGGCCTCAAGAGACAGGGTTGGTCCGCGTTGCTTTAATTCAAAGTGTGCCAAAGTACCCTCGAGGGCTGGTAATTAAGCTGCCTCTCTGAAGAAACTTGAAGTTTTCCTTGTTATGGTTTGATAAGTGCCACATTACTCATACTCAGATCTGGGCCAGGCAGAATTTACTGTGGCTGAGCCCAGCTGCTCCTGCCCTGCAGACACCATGCAGCAGCAATGCTTGCCTTCTGCTGTAGATCTGACCCCACCTGGTGAGGCTGCGCCACCCCTGTCTGGTACAGCACGTAGCCCTCATACAGCACGTTGTTAATCAGCAGTGGAATAATGCGGTTTCTCCACTTTTATACAATGGCTTGAGCATGAGGGAACAAAGATAGGTAACTCTTCCCTCTTCTGTCAGAGGCTCTTTGGAAAAGAATTAGGTAACACTGCGAGCTTATTCAATGGAGTGCTAAGAATGGAACGTGAGAGGAACCCAGATAGAAAAGGCCACGTTCTGTAGCAGCTGTAAGGCTTCTTCGGCTTGTGCCCAACTAGCAACTCTACTCTAATATTTCATGTTGTCACTCTGTCCATTTTTGGCTGCCTTGCAGTTAATGTCAGCTTAGCTGCAAATGAAGGATGTCAAAAAGCTCTTGGTACAAACACTTCAGTATGTGCTGGAGACAATGAACCTGCTTCAGTTGCATACCCTTCCTCAGTGCTTGCTATTTAGAGACCAGATTCTTCCATCCATATTATTTGCTAATTGAGTTGCTGGCATCATTGGTACGGATCTTATGATCTCCTTCACACAAACAAATGGCACATCATGTGTCACTTGGTTGTCTGAGAGACAGAATAGTGCCAGGCACAGTGACTTCATTGTGTTGCTCCCACCTCCTTTTGAGGCACATTTACTCCATACTTTCAGGCTCTGAGCCCATTGACTGATTTAGTACTGGCTGCGTGCCAGTGCATACATGGCCTATTTCATCACACTTCCTCTTCGACCACTGACACTGGAAGAAGTAGGCAAGGAATCTTGATGTGCAGTCCAGTATGGAACTGAATGTCGAGCACTAGGGTAGGATGGCATATGGAGAAGCATTGTGTTTTTCTGCCCAGGAAGAACATCAGATCCAGAAGCTGTCTGTCTTACCCCAGGAAAGTTCTTTCTGCTTTTTGGTATCCTTGGCTGCTCTATAGTGGCAGACAAAGGCAACGCTTGTTATCCTGCAAGTGTCCCGGCCAGTCTGGCTCTGATGCCTCACTAGAGTCTTTTATTCTCTGCTCCCTCCTGGGTTTTCTGCCACTTTTCCTTTCTCCTTCTGCTTTGTTGATGTAGACGCCTCCCCCCCAGGAACAGCTGCTGAAAACAGAACAGTAAGCAATGCCTTTGCTGTTCCTTCTGAGAGGTGGGGGGTAGGAGGAGAGTTGGAGGGCAGGGTTGCATCTTCCTCCCTTTGTGAATATACAGGATGAGGCAGACTCTGTTCAGTCATGTGGGTGGTCATTTGCTCTGTATCTCACTCACAGCAGGAAGGCTGAGGTGGTTCGGCCTGGTTGTAGAGCGGCAACCTGCTTTGCCAGTCCTCAGCAGCCGCCTTCTTCGTGAATTTCACTCTTCCACTGCTCTTCAAAACATGCTTTGCTTCCTTTCAGCATGCAGTACACGTGAAAGGGATCTGGGAGTCTTAGTAGGTTATTAAACAGACTGTAAGCACTTAGAAGGGAATGTCGTGACCACTAAAAGTCAACATGGGTTTCCCAAAAACAAGTCACGCCAGAAAAATCTTATCTCTTTTTTGATAGAGCAACAAGCTTGAATGCTATGGGTATAGCATACCTTGATTTCAGTAGGGTCTCTGACAAGGTCCCCAATGATATTCCTGCAAAAAAAATTAGGAAAATGTGGGCTAGACATTGCTACTGTTAGGTGGATTTGTAATCCAGAGGGTGCTCATCAATGGCTCCTCTTCACCCTAGAGCAGTGGTGGCGAACCTTTGGCACTCCAGATGTTATGGACTACAATTCCCATCAGCCCCTGCTAGCATGGCCAATTGGCCATTCTGGCAGGGGCTGATGGGAATTGTAGTTCATAACATCTGGAGTGCCAAAGGTTTGCCACCACGGCCCTAGAGAGAGGTGACTAATGGGGTGCCGAAGGGTTCTGTCCTGGGCCCAGTGCTATTCAGTATTTTAATTAATGGCTTGGATGATGGGATAGAGGGCATGCTAATCAAATTTGCAGATGACACCAACTTGGGAGGAGTAGCTAATACCACAGAGGACAGAGTCAGAATTCAAAATGACCTGGACAGATTAGAGAGCTGGGCCAAAACTAACAAAATGAAGTTCAGCAGGGATATATGTAATGTACTTACACTTAGGCAGAAAAAAAAATGAAATGCACAGATATAAGATGGGCAACACCTAGCTTGATAACAGTAGACGTGAAAGGGATCTGGGAGCCTTAGTAAACCTCGAGACGAACATGAGTCAACAGTTGTGATGTGGCAGCTAAGAAAGCCAATGCAGTTCTGGGCTGTATCAATACAAGTATAGTATCTACTCTGTTTCTCCTAATATAAGACATCCCCGAAAAATAGGACATAGTAGAGGTTTTGCTAAAGTGCGAAATATAAGGCATCCCCCGAAAGTAAGACATATCAAAGTTTTTGTTTGGAAGCATGCCCGACGAACAGAACACAGGAAAAATAAGACATCCCCTGAAAATAAGACATAGCACATCTTTGGGAGCAAAAATTAATATAAGACACTGTCTTATATTCGGGGAAACACGGTAGATCAGCATTTCTTCAGCGTAAGATGGTGTGGAGAATGCATAATTCATGTATGGAATTCACTGCCAGAAGATGTCGTGGTGGCCTCTAGTTTGAACAGGGGATTAGACCAATTAATGGAGAAGTCTATCAATGACTACTAGGCGTGGTGGCTAAATGGTGGCTGTATTCTGAGTTCAGAGGCAAAACAGCTCTGAATGCTAGTTGATGGGCAGGGAGCACCTGTGTGTCCCTACTGTATGTCCCTACTGTGTACCTTCCACAGCATCTGATTGGCCATTGTGGCAAACAGGATGCTGGACTGAATGGACCTTTGGTCTGATCCAGCACAACTATTCTAAAGTTCTTTTAAAAATAAAATTTTAAAAGTCATAATGGCACAGTAACACAGTATCAAATTCTTGCTTCTTTACAGGTTTATGAGATTTCTAATGTTCTTATAGATCTAACTATGATGATTAGGGTGACAGTAAATCAAACCCCCATTAATGCACTTGCTGGGGGTGGGGACAAGAAAAGAGAACTGTTACCTTATTCATGCTCTTCCTGGGAGCTTAGCATCTGGCTACCCACTCTTAAAAACAGCATACTGGACTAAATGGTGCTTTGACCCAATCCAGAAGGCTCTGATGCTCTGATTGCTGCAGTGCCCACAGTTGGATGTCAATGATATCTAGACAGTGTGTGAGTGGAACGGCTATCGCAGCTGTCTTCTCTTTAGGAGGAATCTTTGCCTAAACCAGGGGTAGGGAACCTGCGGCTCTCCAGATGTTCAGGAACTACAATTCCCATCAGCCTCTGTCAGCATGGCCAATTGGCCTAAACAATCCCAACTTCTATCTGCAAGTTATTCTGCCAGTCTTTGCCAAGAACTAGCTTGGCTCTCGCAAAAACTCACCAGCTGAGGTTCTGAGGAATTTGCACAAGGTATAGGGCAGCTGAAGTATTCATGCATGGGGGCCTAACCTAAAATCTTTGCCAGGTTCTGGGATATCAACTCACAATTTTGGGGGGTACATTCTGCCATGGCATTTAATCAAAAAGAACTGGTTCCTCTCTGCCTTCCGAGAGTTCATGAGTGGATGGGAAATGAGAAGGGTTGCATACACAGAAGCAATAGATTTGGAAAACACATTCGCATTTGGAATTGGCCTCTTTGTGACTCCCTACATAATACTTATCAGTCTCTCATCAGCCAGAATGGTGATGTATTCAGCCTGCCTTTCCTGTAAAAAGATACATTAATAAATACACAATATGTCGCTGATCCCAGGATTATTCCACCTCAAACCAAGGAGGTAAAATATAAAGATGATTTTTGAGATTGCTGGGCCTCACCTGGTTCTTTCCTCAGTAGTTGATACGGTAATGACAGGCTTTTTTTCTTCCTGCCCATCCTCCCTTTCCATTTCCAAGGCCACTCCTGAATGTGCAGCAATACAACCACACGCTCAGTGTTCTGGAAGCCTTCGGGCATGGCAAAAGGGCTGGAATCCACTAACAACTGCAGGTTCTAGGTTTGCTCTGGAAAGGCTTCCAGAAGCTGTAGTTCCATCCTAGTTCCTGCTTCTTGGAACTCTCCCTAATGCTTGCACTAGAAGACAGACCACGAAGTCCAGTTAGAAAAATAATGTTTGACCCTTATAGGTTCAATGCTGGACACAACGTATAGTGGTAGTGAAGCTAGTTTGTGGTTACTGACTCCCCTGTTATTGTTTCCATTTCAAAAGCCAGTTGTGGCTATAATAGGCCTCTTTGGCCAAAATACCAGCTGGTTCACAAAAACATATCCTTGGCTTATCACCAAGAGAGTGTTATGGAACTCTCCCCGTCCCCCCGTCCCCCCAGGCAATTCTGGCTCAGTTGTATTTCTGAAACATTTAGTGGTTTTATCGACCTAGTGGTTTTTGACATGCAACTCAATCTTGATATTATTTCATTGTACAAAGCAGTCAAATCTGCTGAGGAGGAGGACAAGTCTGGACAGTGATACTCAGAAAGATGTTTTAAGGTGTCAGGGGGGTTGAATGGGTTTGGAATTGCAGGCCTGTCTTCAAAACTATGTCTGGGATATTGGTTTGGCCTCAAAAACTGGAGCCTTCAGGGAAGGAACATACTGTGTCATGGAATTTTGTAACCTACTGCTCAGTTCAAAGAAGTTAATCCGAAAAACAGGAAATGTGTAACTTCAGAATTTCCAACATGGAGTCCTTTCTTCCCACACAGATCTCAACAATACAAGTGTCTTTAAAAGGCCTTAAATCCTGACCTTGATGGTAGTCACTCTGATTTTATATTTATTCACTTAACAGCAGTAACAGTGGTGAGAACATTGGACTGGGAGGCTCAGGTTGAAACCCCACACTGCTGTAGAAACTCACTGGTGATCTTGACCCAGTCACTCATTCTCAGCCTAACCTACGTCACAGGGTTGCTACTGTGAGAATAAAATGGAGGAGGGGAGAGTGATGTCATAATAAGCTACTCTGAGTTTTGCACTTTGGGCGCAAAAAAGAATGTAGTAGTAATAGTGGAAAGCACTGACGTTATGGTGCCACAGAAGGAAACTGGATTGGGGGGGGGGGGCAGGTTTCTAAACAGCAGATTCAAGAGTAAACATTCACAGTACAAGATACATCATAGAGAGCAATAGGGCACATTTATGAGAGTTTTTTGTAAGATGACTTTTAACTGAGTTGCTACTATTGAGCTAGGAAGGATTTCCCCACTGAATTTCCTTTTTCTTCATGTTCTTTTAAGAACATCAATTAATATTATTGTAGATTTCACAGCTGCCAGATCTTTAGCTGGTTGTTGGCCTTCATTACAATTCGAGCCTCACCCAGAAGCCTAGGGAGTTGTAATATATCGGCGTAGTATTCGTGCGGATTCCAGCAGGGCTGCCTTCTGAATTTGACAGATGTTAATTTTGTCAATTTGAAGATGTTTCAAGTGCTGCCCTAGTGTTTTTGGGATGGCACCCAGCGTGCCAATTGTTGTTGTTGTTGTTGTTGTTGTTGTTGTTGTTGTTGTTGTTGTTGTTGTTGTTATTAATTAGTCTTATAGACCGCCCTGCCCAGAGGACTCAGGGTTAGGGTATGTGCTGCACCTATTTAAAATAGTTCAGTTGTTTCCCATTGGGGTTAATCAGATACCAGAGGGAAAAGAATAGTTGCTATAGGAAATTAAATAAGTTCTATCTGTTATGTACCCCTTCCACCCCACTTCTTAAAGCACGCATCCAAGCCAGGATATTTATAAATACAATATATATGTGAGATATATTTCTGAGTTATATTAAGGCTAACAGATATATATGGTGTGGCGCAGGATAAAATGGGCTAACAGCAAGCCCAAAGGATAGCAAACAGTCAGTAGAAAATAAATCTACTCATTTGCTCCTTGATGTCCACACCCAAGCCAGAGCTACAGTCAATAGAGTTGTAAATGTGAACTATCCCTTGAATTGAGATGCTGCAACCTTTCTTCCCTTCAGCTGTTCCTAAAAGTTCCTAAGCGCTCCCATCCCTGATTTAATCTCGCTGCCTCAGCTAAATTACAATAGCCAGAGACTCGCTCTTCCGACCACCTATTCAAGGTGTTGCTAATGTAATCAAGGAAACAATTGGCTACCAATCCCCTGGATTTAGGACAATAGACAGAGCTGCTGATTAGCTCAGCCCCTGCAACCCAGCACAGCTGTAGGAAACTAAACCTAACGCAAAGGGTCTCTTTTCCCGCCAAACTAGCGATCCACCCTATAAAAGCCCTGCTCACCTTAAGCTCACTGCTCATTTCCAACCTGAATCTCCCTTGATCAAGTTGGTGTGAGACACAATATCGTCCTTCTACAGGATCTCTGTGCTGGCATAGAGTCCCTGTCTTCCACTTCATCTGCTGCATTGGAACCATTAGGTAACATATCACCCTGCTGCATTCCCAATTTCCTTTCTATCATCCAAACCTATTTTTCTCACCTTTTTATATCTCTAGGAACTTGTGTGTTTGTGCCTCCATATCTTCCTGTATGTGTGCTTGAAACCAAATTTATATAAACATTTTAAACTTGATTTGGACTCCTTGTGTTACTCTGCAGAACGCTTCCTGCCATATTTCCCCGTATACATAGTCTAAAATATCCCAGTCTGCCTCTCGCATCGCCAAGTGAACTATTTCTCCAAAGCATTGCCAAGCCGAGTTATTTTCCCCATCGCCATTTTAAAGATATTCATGTGCTGTTACACTCTTAGCAGCTGGTGGAGATTCCTTAAAAATACGTTCATAACCTGTTAAGCTGGGTAACATATCTGTCCTACTACATTCCCAGGTTTCCATTTACCGGCTTTAGCTGAGGTGATTCCTTCCATCAGGGAAAATTGCTAGGGGAGCATTTCCTTACACTGTGAGGAGCTGACATCCAGCCAGTTTCAAGCACTCCAGGAACATTCTAGAAGCATGTCCCAGCAGGTCTGGGGTAGGGCAGAAATTCCACAGTTTTTATTTCTTTCTATTCAGAGCCCTGAGGTACTCCCCACTTCCTCTTCTTGTTGACCTCTGTCCAAGGTCATTCATTTCCCCACAATAGGGCCTGCAGACAATCTGCATCTTACTTAGGATGTGAAGGTAAAGATTTTCTATGTCAGGGCAGGTCAACTGCCCACCCGCCCTGTTGCCTGCTTCCAGAAGCAGCCAATGTCCTCCATTTTAGTGCTTCCATGGAAAAAATTAGGGAAATCTTTAAAATGCATTACATTTTCCATCACAAGACTTTTGGAGTCTCTTCTCACAAAGAGCAGATAGGATGTTAAAACTGTGTCTAGACTGCACCACTTCAAGCCCACAGTTGGTGACTCACATGGCCAGGACTGGACTTAGGAGTTGCAGCCCAATTGTAGAAATGTTTTGTGGGACCCTAGGTTCACAGTACATCTACTGTGACTTCTGGGATGGAGCTTCAGAGGCACAGCCACCAAAATAAAGCTGGATTCAGGTCCTTCCGAGACCTCAGTTCAATACTGGGCTCAGCCTGACCAAGTGAGGCTTTAAACTGCAAGTTTCCATCTTCACAGCTCACAGTTTAAAGCTAGACCCAGCTGAGCTTGGCTTGGCCAATTTGCTTACAGCCAGCTCTGCACATGACTGAATTCTTTCCCAAACAAAAAAGTACCATGCACATAAAAATGTGAAAAGGGCTGGATCCCAGCCTTCTTCCTAACATGCTATTTTTCAAAGGTCTCATTTTATGGACAGCATTCTCTTATGCTATCTTCCATTTGCATTCTCCAAACTGGTATCACTCAGAGCTAAATTTGCCACCATCTACAGTTTGAAAGCTTACATGTTGCCCAGTTCTGCCAGGCAAGCTCCCACCCATGCTGCCCCATTCCCATCAGTAGGGGGAAGGGGCATTGCTCAATGCCATGACCTCGATGTCACTGAGGTCCCTCACTTCCCCAAACCCTGCCATCCTCAGGCTCCATCCCCCAAATTTCCAGGAATTTCCCAATCTGGAGCTGGCAACTCTACATGACACTCTAGGAATTCAGATTAGAGAGCAGCAGTGGCGTAGGAGGTTAAGAGCTCCTGTATCTAATCTGGAGGAACCGGGTTTGATTCCCAGCTCTGCCGCCTGAGCTGTGGAGGCTTATCTGGGGAATTCAGATTAGCCTGTACACTCCCACACACGCCAGCTGGGTGACCTTGGGCTAGTCACAGCTTCTCGGAGCTCTCTCAGCCCCACCCACCTCACAGGGTGTTTGTTGTGAGGGGGGAAGGGCAAGGAGATTGTATGCCCCTTTGAGTCTCCTACAGGAGAGAAAGGGGGGATATAAATCCAAACTCAAAAAAAAATTCCTGCAACTTTTATGGTAAAACCATAGAGCTTTGGGGAATTCCTGGAGTGTTGTGGCACTGATATTTCCCCTCCCACTGTTCTACTCCCAAAACCTCCCCTAGGGTTGAGGGGAAATCTTGCTTTCCCTCTGTCTCTCACTTCAGCAGTTCCAGAGTGACAGCTGTGTTGGTCTGCAACAATAAAAGTAAACAAAAGTCTTATGGTACCTTAGGGTAGCAAACAGCCTGGAGAAAAATGTCCTGTCCCTTTAATAGAGGCTTAATAGGATGATATTTATCAGCTAAAGGAGGGAAGACAGCATACTATAGCTTGATCTAATCAAATCTAGGAAACTAAGCAGGGTTGGTACTTAGATGGGAGACCACTACAGAAGACTTTGCAGAGGAAGGCAATGGAAACCCACTTCTGCTTCTCGCTTGCCCTGAAAGCCCCTTGCTGGGGTTGCAATAAGCTGGTTGAAACTTGACAGTACTGACATACTTATTTACCATGTAATGTTATTTCCCTCTATACCAAGTTTCAGTTGCCCATTTTCACACATTAATCCTCTATTGAAAGGTCAGGGCATTTTTTTCAGACTCAATGGCAACCCAACTCTTTGATAACTACAACATTTCATTCCAGCACAACATTTTGTGTTGTAGTGCCCATTTCTTGAGGGTGTCTCAACAGGCCATCATTTTATATACAAGGCATAAAAATAAATAAGCAGCAATGTAAAGGGAACATAGAATACAAGAAATGCAAGCAGGTGAAATGTAATTTTGTATAATTCAAATCTAATTATGAAAACACAGGGACTGTTGACTACTTCTGTTCTCACACTGCCGTCTATTCAAGTCCAAATTAACCAGTGGTGGGATTCAAATAATTCAACAACCAGTTCCAGTGGTGGGATTCAAATAATTTAACAATTGGCTGTTTACAAGCACCATTTTAACAACCAGTTCTACTGAAGTGGTGCAAACCTGCTGAATCCCACCACTGTAATTAACTAGTTTACCAACTTCGCTGTGGGGTCTGTGGTTCTCCTGGAATTGCAGCTGATCCACAGATTACAGAGGTTAGAGGAAACAGCAGACTCAGAGGTCAGACTATATGACTCTCCATATAGACTAGGAGAACCAGAAGCCCGCTATTATAATTTATCTCTAGGTGATTGAGATCCGTTTCCCTGGAGAGAATGGCTGTTTTGGAGATAGATTCTATGGCATTACAATCCGCTAAGGCTCCTCCCCTCCCTAAACTTCACAGTCCCCAGGCTCCATCCCCACAATCTCTAAGTATTTCCCAGCCCTCAGTTCTAAAGTGGTGTCAAATCCCTGCTGAGTTTCGTACCCAAACTCTGCCTTCTCCAGGCACCACCTCCAAATCTCCAGAAATTTCCCAAGCCAGTGTCAAGCCAGATTCTTGAAAGAAGAAAAAGCTGTATCAAATGTTTCTTTAAATACCACATGTCTGTGTAGATGTGAACGTAGATTGACCAGCATCCCGATGAGGACTGGAATTCTCCTAGAATTACAGCTGATCAGGAGTGTACAGCTCCATGCATAAAAAACTCCACCTTTCCCAGGCTCCACCCCCAAACCTGTAGCAATTTCCCCAGCCAGTATTGGAAGCCTCAGGCTACAAAGTGTGTATTAAATATGGGTAACTAGCTATACTGTCTCAGAAAAAAGATGTTAGTATGGTCAGTTGAGGTGCAGTGGTCAAGAAAATTGTATGCTTCCACAATAGAATAGAGTCCTAAACAAATATGAGAATTAGCATTCATTTTAACAAGCTTCCTTTGACAAAATAATTGTTTTGTGCATTACTGAACATGGCACTTTGAATGCCAAAATGTATTTTTAGTTACAAACAGTTGGGGGGGTGGGGAGCAGGGTTATGTAAGCACTTGGACTCAGGTGGAACATTCTACAACAAAGAAGGTCCGGCATGTTGAGTTCTGTGACAGAGGAATATAGAACCCTGCTAACATATTTTTCTGAGACAGACTATAGTTGGGTTGGTCTGAGGTGTTTGCAGGTCTTCTGAGGTGGGTTGGTCTGAGGTATTCAAAGGTCTCATTTGCAGGTCTTCTGGGCAAAGTGATCTCCAGTGCAGAGATTGTTCCAGAGGAAACAATTCAGCAACATCACAGGATGCTTTGAGGATGAGCTCCCACTTCTTGGTTGGATAGATAGATGCCTGGTAGGAGGTAGGAACAAAACAGTCAGATCAATCTGCTTGTCTTTTCAATTGTAAGCCATGCTCTGTAGAGGCAGCATAGAAATATTCTAAATAAATACGTTAAATAAATGTTCTGTTGCTTACCACTGGCACTTTCCCTACCAAGAAATGGGAAATCAGCCCCACTGCCCCAGAGATGCCTGTACATATTATGGGAGCCTCTAGGATAATTTGCTGGGAGTAGACCAAATGTTTCTAGATAGCAGTGAGTTCCCTGCCATGCTGTGGACCTCAGTAGAAGCCCGGCCATGCTAAGCTCTGATGCCAGCCCTATGTCAGAAAAGGTTTTCCAGCTTAACAGGGAATGGGAGAAAAATATATTGTGCATGCTGGGTTGGCACAGGGGTGTCTGCGGTTTTATAATAAACATTACAGGATTTAAATCGTTGTTTATACAGTTCAGTTCCCTTGCTGTCTTCCTTGATATAAAATGTAGAATTGTATTAAGGTGGGAGATTCTATGCCACTCCCTGTTTAGTTAATGGGAGAGTCCATTCCCCCTCCCAGCTAAGGTCTGGTTGGTTTCCTCAAATATATTCCTTCAGCAAATGTGTCTACAATGTCTGACTGGAGGGAATCTCACGTCTGTCACAGTAGCAAGATCCATGCATGATCTTGCTTACTGGCATGTCACCGCCTGTTTAACTTCCTCGGGCCTCAGACACTGCATCTGGATGTTTGTCTTTTGGACTCTCAAAGAAAACCACAGGTGGGGCAGCCTTTGGCTGTCTCTACCTCCTGCACAGGCTGCACGGTCACTGAGGAGCATGCCAGGAAAAAAGAACTCGTCCCACTCAGCGAGACGGTATGCAGGACAAGCGTTGGAGGTGAAAGGATGCTCAGGAAGAATCTCAAAACTGGCATGGCAAAAGTCTATAAGGATATATGTTCATATATTAAGAAATATGTTATTTTGGAAATTAATCAGCCCTCCTTTACTTAATATATCTAATCTGTTGCCGTTGATCAAAAAATGGAGACTTCCAGTAACCTCTAGAAATATCTAGGAATTTCACTGTCTGTTTTTTACACCTCCACAAAGTAAAGGCATTGGGAAGCAGGGAGTACAGAGAAAGAGAGTGATTCAGCAGATAATCCAAGTCACAGGGATATCTTCCAAACTGTAATAGTTAGCATATATTCCTACCAAAGAGGATTGTCCCCAGAGAAGCACATGTTTGCTTATAACCTCAGGAGAAGAGTCAAAATGGCACTCTTTGCCCCCACCGTCAACTATTGTCTCGTCTGCATTTTAAAAGTGTCCTAATATTGCCTGAATACATCTGATCAACTGTCACTTACTGTTCAAAAAATCCCAATTACTCCCCAATTTAGGACCTTTTCACACAGCACACAAAAGACAGGTCTCTGTTTCAAGTAGTAGTAGAATAGTTTGAATTTATACCTTCCCCCCCCCCCCTTTCTTTCCTGGAAGGAGACGCAAAGGGGCTTACAAACTCCTTTCCCTTCCTCTCCCCATAACAGACACCTTGTGAAGTAGGTGGGGCTGAGAGAGTTCCAAAGAACTGTGACTAGCCCAAGGTTACCCAGTAAGAATGTAGAAGTGGGGAAACTCTGCTGCTCAGGTGGAAGAGGAATCAAACCTGGTTCTCCAAATTAGAGTCCACCTGCTCTTAACCACTATGCCACACTGGCTCATGTCATCCATGTCTTTGTGAAACATTCTCCTGAGAGCATTGATTGTCTGAGCTTCTGGGCACATTTTCATTATGTTTGTGCACCTGAGGTCTGATTGACATACAGAGGCCTTGTTTATTCTATAATATCTGAAGTATTCAATGGTTAAGTAGGTAGCTTAATTCAGGAGTTTCCAAAGTTTCTTTTCATCAGGGTGAGAGCCATATCTCTTCAGTTACTTCTGAACTTCTCAAATGTTCAAACAACAAACACTGAACATAGAATTGTTTGGAGAAGGAGACAGGAGAAATGGTAGGTGCCTCCCATTAAAAATCAGACCCTAGGCTTGTTGTATTTACTCTTGAATACCCAACTTTGTCCTTTGGGGAAAAGGGTTACTTAACAGCATTATGAATTTGTTGAAAAGATTGCGAGTGATAGCTCATGGCCTCTGTGTCCAGGGGAAGCTCACGTTGTTTGTAAAGTGCATTGTCGTGGAAAGACACGGGGTCAACCTCTTAGTCTTGTTCTGCACATAGGCTAACAGACCCCAAGGGCAAATAGTGAATGTTGCAGAGATATGTTTTCTCTGCAGGGGCCCTTCCCATATTTCAACTAAAGATAAGATGTGAAGGGGGTTAGGAATCTTTCCGTGCTTTTGTCCTGTTTTCTTAGTATTCAAATGCACCCGTTGGAACTTCAGAGTCAGATTTTTTAATGGGACAGAGGCAGTTCCTCTGGTATGCAAGACCCAGGCAGTCCCCTGGAATTTTAAATTGAACTAGGGCTGGAGCCAATGCAGTTGTCACACCATTGTTTGGATGTTTCCTTGCAGTTCTGTGCTTTTCAATGGCTGAGTTACCAACTGGGATACATAAGGAATCCCCCAGGGACAAACAATTTGGAAAACGTATTGTTGAAGGTTTTCACGGCTGGAATCACTAGGATGTTGTGGGTTTTCCGGGTTGTATGCCCGTGTTCCAGTAAATACTACGGAAAGCTGAAATACTGTCAAGGTATGCATTCCAAATAGGGACACCCTGAATTTTACACTGAACAGGTTCAACAGTCGAACATATCTTGTTCAGCTGTGATGATCAGACATGAGCTGATCACCAGGTCTTTGGGTTGGTGCCGAACAACTCAAATACCTGCTGAACAGGTTTGCGTCAGGTGTTTCCTAAACTGTGCACATGCTGAAATATTGTTGAAATTGAACATTAACGTTGCTAAAGAATATTTAGATGAATGTTTAGGTAGGGTTTAAAAATGTTTCTTTATAGCTGATTTATATGATTTGTGACTGATATAACTATGCAACACCATGCAGAGACCTTAACGGTGACAATGGAGTGTCTATATAGCAGTTTCCCCCACATTTCCCTTGCCTCAGACCCTTGTGCTGCTATTTCTCCTCTGTGCCACCAGAACACTTTTTCAGACTTAAAAAAAAATTCAGCGATTATTATTGCATTAATATTTTAACATTCTTTTGGCCCAAACAAGCGTCTTCTCTGAATTTCCAGCTTTCATTAAACAGTTTTCATTATATCACAGAAAAAAAGTGGGGTGGGCTACAGACTTGCTTTTTTCCTTAATGAAAGTTGGGAAATTCAGAGAGGTTGGTGAATCTTGGCAATAGATTGTGAGGATGCCAGTGCACATTAGTATAATAGCGGTTGCTAAAAAAAATTTCTTTTAAAAAAGGGTGAAAAGTACAAGGGAGAAGCAACATTTAAACAATTGCCTGCTGAGTGGAGGGAAAATACATCAAGGGGAAACTAGAACTCAGTCTGGCTGCATGCGAAGGTGAATGCCAAAAAGCCGTTGGCATTGTTCTGCAGTGTTAAGAACAAACGTTAAGAACAAATTTTTATGCCAGTGTGCAACACTGAAGAATACGAATAGGTATGCATGTAAAGTTGGTAGTGCCTGTCATCTAGGTGCCAGATTCAAATGCCAGCAACAGGGAGTGTTTTGTTGCTTTAGATTCAAAGTGTAGGACATCTGTCTTCATCAGTAGTACTGTGACATTCAGGGATAAGTAGCAATGTTTTAAAAGAAAGCATGCCCCTTAACATATCATTCCCCTACACAATTTTAAGAGTTTATCTTTTCCTCCCAGAAGTCAACTGTTCTCACCCACTTGGCAAGTCTACTCATGTGCTAAGTTCAGACAGGCATAGAGAGAGAATAGCATCTCTGACCCAATGGATGAACAACTTTCTAAAGTGTTGTAGAACCTTTACTTGGAGATGGGTTTTGGTAGCTGGGGGTATTTTTGTAATGAGGTTTTGATGCATGCTTTTGTTCCACTTGATTTTATGAGAGTTTCTTTTATGTGCTCATATAAAACCCATGACCTGCTACACGCCTTAAGGATGGGATGGGCTAGTACAGGGGTCTGCAACCTGCGGCTCTCCAGATGTTCATGAACTACAATTCCCATCAGCCCTTGCCGGCATGGCCAATTGGCCATGCTGACAGGGGCTGGTAGGAAATGTAGTTCATGAACATCTGGAGAGCCGCAGGTTGCAGACCCCTGGCTGCTAGTAATAAGAAGTGTGCAGTCTCCACAGTCTCGGGTTGATTCTCTTGTTTGCCCTTACCTTCCACCCTAACATCTCACTCCCAGACTAAAGGCTGCATTGGCCGCATGGTGCCTGCTGGGGAGGGGGCTGGAGAGATAAGGCAGGTGAGGTGCTGCTGGCGGTTGACAGAAATGTAATTAGGGGAGCCACTCCTGCAAAGAGGAAGCCCGTCTTTGCCGCTCCCTTTAATTTTCTCGTTCTCTGCTAACTTTAACCTAATTAGGCCTGCCGAAGGTTTCGCTTGTGGCACCACTGTTGAGCCCAAGGCTCCTTCCTTCAGTGCATTTTGTTCATCCCTTTACCCTCACTGAGTTGCCTGTCTGCATGAGAGATGTACTTATGCTTTTGAATGCTGTATATTTAAAGGCTTAGCACAGAGTCTAGTCTTAGCAGACTGAGACTGAAGGAGCCTTTACTTTTCTTGCTTGGAAAAGAGCCCTCTGCAAACATCTTCCAGTCACTTGGCTGGAACTAAAGATGCGATGGGGAAGCCATTCACAGGTGATGCTTACTGTATCTCTAGCCTCACGGTCCTCAATATAACCTGGGCAGCACCATTAACATTTTTAAAAATTTAAACTATTGTAAAAGCACACCTACACCTGAAAATTTCAAGGAGGCTTACAAACTATAATAAAATAAACCCATAAAAGGAAGCAAGTAGCATCAGAATCTTTATACCAGTCATAGACCAGTATAAAACCTGCATAAGGTAAAATATAGTATATACAATTAAAAGAAAGCAAAACACTTAAAGTTTAAAAATGAATATGTACAAGAGAGGACAATGAAACTGACAGATATGGTACTGTAACTATAACTATTTTATGGTACAGACCATCCTGTAGCATTCATTTCAAGTGCTGCTGCATTCATAATCAGCAGGGCTACACCAATTGGGAGAAAAAATAATTTGAGGCAATAATTTAAGAATAGCCACCCATACTCTAGCCTCAACTTTCATGAGGCCTGCCTCTAGTCGTAGAGTAGCATTAGAGACTATTAGAGCATTAGAGATATTTTGGAACTTGAAGAGCTGATCTTTCAGTCACCGGTGTTGGTAGGGGTCTCTTTGGCACCGACCCCTTTGGCTTGCAACCTGGGCATCCACCTGGATTCATCTCTTTCAATGGAGACCCAGGTGGCACATGTGACCCGGGTTGCCTTTTTCTATCTTAATTAGGCCTGGCAGTTGGCTCCCTTCCTCTCCAACATGGACCTAGCCACTGTGATCCATGCAACAGTCACCTCCAGGTTAGACTTTTGTAAATTGCTCTACATAGGCCTTCCCTTGCGACTGATCTGGAAGTTGAACAATATAACCTGGGCAGCACCATTAACATTTTTAAAAATTTAAACTATTGTAAAAGCACACCTACACATGAACATTTCAAGGAGGCTTACAAACTATAATAAAATAAACCCATAAAAGGAAGCAAATAGCATGGTCCAGAATGCGGCAAGTCATCTTCTCACGGACGGCAGAAGGCAGGTCTACAGCTGAACAAAGAAGTCTCTCACTTACCTAGGACATCAGGTTGATGAACATGGTATTAAACCTGACTTGAAAACAGAAGTAATGGGTATGGGGCGATGTGTGTGTGAGAGAGAGAAATGGTGAAGCAGTAGCACTCAGAATAGGAGATTATTGCATATTCCTGATTCAAAATGTTCATCCTGAATTGATTTAAGGAGAAAAAGCCAAGTATAATAACTGTATTTTGGAAGACTGTTGTTGATTAAGGAAATGACAATGGGGGTAGTTGGTCTTTCCTAATGTTGTAGCCCCCACCCAAATCAAACCCCATCTACCACTGCTTTTTTTTATGCTAAAATACACGCCTGGATATCTGGTCATGAATCCCCAGTGTCATATATTGCTATAAGACTAGAAAGCATGCAGGCTTTTCCACAATTGGGAACTGTCATATAATGACAATAAAAATGTTGCTGTCTCTGCTGTCTTTGCAAATTAGAATAACATCCTTCTGATGCTTTCAGATCATTTCACATAATCATTTTGGTGCTTCCCCCCACCCCCCAAATCCAGGGTGATTTTTGAATCAGTCAGCTGAATTTGTGCCTGGAGAAGAAGTTCTTTGAGTTGCTCAGCTCACCATGGACATAAATCACTCACATGAGCAAACTGAGTTAAATTGTGTAAATCAGACGTATATGTGATCACCAGTAATAACTGCTTACAGTAAACCACCAACTGACACATAGGGTTTTCAACTTCCAGGAGGGACCTGGGGAATGTCCCAGAGCAGGGATCTGCAACCTGCAGCTCTCCAGATGTCCATGGACTGCAAATCCCATCAGCCCCTGCCAGCATGGCCAATTGGTAGATTAATCAGTAGATTAATCCGTAGATTAATTAATCAGTAGATTAATTACAAATCGCACAACTTTCATCCAACTCAGTGTGAAAAGAGGAAAGAGGAATACAAGAAGAAGGGCAGGTAGGGACAGCAATCCTGTACAGACATCTTAAATCCTTCAGAATGCTACAAACATCCGATCTAAAAGGTTCTTGGACTCAGGATGCCCAATCTCCGTTTCCTTTCCTTGGAAGTACAACTGTGTTTCCCTCCCATAGGGAATGTTGTTGGATGTCTCATTAAGCTCAAATAACAGTTGGCCACATCATGCTCTGCTTGCTCAGTGCCCCAGGAGAATCTCCCTTTTGGCATTGCCTCTCTGGCTATCATTCATAGTGCCTTTATCATAGGTCTGCCTGCCAGAGCTGAATCAGCAAATTGGCAAGCCAGAACTGTGTACAGAGACCAGCCATGAAGCACCTAAAAATGCTCTTGATTGCTAGAGGCCTTAACCTAGGATTGATCTTGACAACGATTACTTTAAATCAGTTCTAGACTTTTGAGGCACAGGGGTACAAGGCTGCTGTAGAACTGATTTAAAGTGAGAGTTCTCAACAGGGAATGTTGAAATGTATTCCTGGCCTTTTTTGTAGCTGCACTGTGGGGGGAAGGCTGAGAGGTGCAACTTCTCTTGTGGAGTTCTGGGGAACATGGCACTTTGGATGGTCCAAGTTCCCTGCCACACATTATTACTGAAAAGGAGTGACTGCAGGCTTAAGAGCAGAGAGGGTCTGGCTCCGGCCTCCCTAGGGGACCTGGAGACTTTCAGAGACTTTCCAGACCCACTAGTTTTGAAAACAATCCGGATCAGTATTTGTGAGCAGGCCTTTGGCTTTCAAAAGCAGCCTCTCTTCACTCTTTTTGCACCCCCACCCTTCTTAGTTTCACTTTCCCTGTTTGCTTTATTTTCTTACTCTTCATTTTTTAAAAGATATTTATGTATTCCTATTCATCTATTCTTCCTTTTCTAAATTCTTTATTTTTTACATTTTTGTAATTTCTTGTTAAAAAATAAAAATAATAAAAAGAGGTATAACTTCTCTCATTTCTGAAGCTATGCATTGGGGGGGGGGGGGGGATCTTACCTGACAGCTTCATTCAGATATTGTTATTTTAATCTCCTGAGTGCTCAAAGTAGTCCACAAACTTGATCAGGAGATGGTAATGCTGCTTTTAAGTAAAATATGTGAATTCTGACTAAGTCCATCATGCCACAAACATATTTGACAAAGATCATCTGTCTCTTTCAGTATCAAAAAATATATATTGCGCGTGCAGCCCTGATTCAGACTAGAACCATGTAATAGCGGAAGATGGAGTTTTACCAATTGAAACTGCTTGGTTTTCCTACTTTAACATGAGCACCCTACAATTAGACCATTTATGCATGCACTATTTACCCCATGGCTGTTTGCTTTGCAGTGGGATTTTCCCATGGTTTTTTGTTGGCACAGGGATTCTCCTGCTGTCAAGTGTCCCTAGCTGAGCTGATCTACCATTTTGCCTGCCCGCCACTTCCTTGTTCCTTCCATGCAGCCTTTTTGCTTTTGTCCATCTTTGGTCTAGCACTACTTTTCTAACCTGGTCAGTTTCATGTCAGCACTGAAACAACAACAACCACAATTCTGATTGCTCTGAAATGTTGGCTGGAAGAATGGGAGGAACTGCTGAGGTATGAGTGGGGGGAGGCAGGGAGGAGCAAGAAAACCTGAAGAAAGCCTAACGCATATGGATCCCTACAAAGGAAAAGAAAAATTGCACTTTTACAGATTTTGGAAACAGTGGGGATTTTCTGATCTGGGAGCACAATGAGTTCTGAAAAGGGGAAAACGGGTGTAACTGACAATCCAACCGGAAGGGAATGCGTTCTCACTGTGAAGGAGACCACAAGTGCGCAAATGGCTGTAGTATTTTAAAGAAAAAACAGATGTTTCCTTTGAAAATCAAGTTGTTTGCTTTAAAAGGCAATTAATAGAATAGGGAGAATGGTTTCAATTAGCAAAATTGACTGGAACTCAAGAGGACCGAATCCCTTTTGCTCTTCCTACGTGGCCCAGTCTGGAGGGTAGCTGCATGTTTATATAATTTACTATGTACAAACCAGTGCCAGTTTATGAGCTTCATCTATTTTGGTCTTGAACATGGTGAACGAAGTGATGTATCAGCAGAAATAGCACGAAGGGATGATAAGTCCTCAGCAAACTGTCCCTTTCGCCTCACCTTAAGGCCTGTGTCTCTACATGAATTTTATTTTATCTGTGGAGGCAGCGGACGGAGGGAAGAGGCATGCTGGTTGCCTGCAGATTCTAATTTTAAAAGTTCTTTTCTTGATGAGAAAGCCTAACCTGAGACAAATCTGGCCTCTTCTTGGACAGAGGGAGGGTTGCCAAGTGCCTGGAGAATAAAATGTCTACATTTTAGCAGAGGCTTAATAAGGTGCTGTTTACCAGATTATATTATTTGTCTCCATGCCATGAAAAGCTGGCCATTTCTGCACATTCACAGTCTATTAAAGAAACAAGACATTTTTCTCCAAGCCTGTTGGCAATGCTAGATAAAGGGAGGGAGCAAGAGAGGACTGAAAGGCTGGTATGACACTCACCTGTCCTTGCTTCTTCTTTTCCTGCTTCCCCCTTTTTTGAATGAGTAAAAATTGGAAGGGGGATGTTATGAGGTATTCACACCAGGTGCTCTCTTGCATAGAAGACAGTCATGGTGCCTGAGGGTAGAACAGAGAATTCCTTTCTCAGCACAGGTATGTGAGGGACTATGCATCTGACAGAAGGCTAGAAAGCAACTTGGACTATGTTAGCAGCTTGGAAAATCTGGAGCGGGGAGGATTCTGCTTGTTTCTTTTATATCCTCCAGCCTTCCTGCTTAATTAACCATGGAAGAAGAAAAGCGTGCATGGTGTAGTGGTTAGAGTGTCACTCTAGGATCTGAGAGACCCAGGTTCAAATCTGCCATGAAGCTCATTGGGAGACCTTAGGTCAGTCACACCATCTTAGCCTAGTCTATCTCACAGGGTTGTTGTGAGGATTTAATAGAGAATATTTTGGAGGGGAAAATGATTTTAAAATGTACTTCATAGATTGCTAACTATTCACTGGAGTTCCACAAAACACAAGAACCCTCAGTTGCAATTGTAAATTCACCCTCTGAAATATTTATCAATTGCATTCCTTGTCTTAGAAGGTATACTGGACATGGCCAAATCCATCTGGACAAACCTACCTCGATTCCTGCAGTATGAACAATATGTATACAGTCCAGCAAGAATGCTGTCCATTCCTATTCATGCACTTTGCCCCTTCTTCACTCACAGCTGAAGAGATGCAAGTGAAGCAGAGGTATGATTCTCACTCAACACCTGCTGATAGAGAGAGCAGAAAGATAGATGCTGTCAGCCAAAAGGCCTACTTTTCTTCAGCGCTGAATCTACAGATGGCAAATTACCAAGCAATTACAGGTGCTTATCAGTTCTTTTTGTGGGGGAAGCTCTCTACCAATCTTGACCTATTGCCTGATGATAAGAAATCTTTGGCAAAGCTTATGTGGACTGAAGCCCTGGAACTGTCAAAGCAGCAGATCTATGCTGGCAGGCATTCAGTAGACACATCTGTACAGGTTATGGCATCTGCAGTTGTATTGAAAAGGCATGCAGGACTTCGCTCCATAGTGCTCCCAACCGATCAAGATCTAGAATGAAGAACTTGCCCTTTGAGATGAAGGGGTTCCTGACACAAATGAAGAAGAATAGGCCAGTGATGTGGTCCTTTGGCATCAACCAGGACACTGCTCCTCCTTACAAGCCATGCTACCACTCTAATCAGTACCAGCAACTATACCAAGCTACCAATGCCTGTATCAACAGCACTCTCAGCAGTGTCCTCCACAGAGGCCTTTTTTCCAGTTATCACAGCATTCTACGGGTAGGTCAGCAACCTGGTCTAATATCAGCAGACCACAGCAACAACATTCTTCTAAGGACACCTCATAAGTCCAGAACCTTCCTTCCGACTGATGCAACAGTTGGGTAGTTAAAAAAAAAGATTATCCAAATTCCTACCAAAATGGTGTGTCATTACTTTGGATTCTTGGGTTTTATCAATAGTTGCACACAGTTACTACCTAGAGTTTAGAGTTACGTCCATTGCAGGCAGCTTCTGCTGTCATAGATAAAATTTTTGCTAAGTTGGGTTCAGAGTTATCGTCTCTGTTGGAGATGGGTGCAGTTCAGAGGGTCTCATGTTTTGACAGTCCTTTGGTTATTATTTGAAATTCTTTCTAGTTTATAAAAAGGATGGTGGGTCCAGGCCAATCTTGGACTTAAGGGGACTTACGTTAGCCCTTTGGGGATCGGGCGGTATATAAATTGAAGAAATAAATAAATAAATAAAATATGATTTCTTTGTTGTCAGTGATGCAGTTTCTTAAATGATTGGTTTGCTGGTATAGATCTACAAGATGCATATTTCTATGTATCCATCCTCATGGACCAAGAAAGTACCTGTGATTCAAACATGAGGGCTACCTCATCAATATATGGTTCTACGTTTTGGCCTAGCCACCATGTCTTGACTGTTTACAAAGTGTATGGTGGTAGTAAAGGCCCATGTAAGGTCCTAGAATTGTTGTGTATATCCCTACTTGAATGACTTGATCTTCACCACCTATTCAGAGGAGATATCAAAAGGAATAGTTTCCCTTGTCAGGGTTTAGGCCTCATGATTCGTTGGAAGAAATCAAAACTACACCCAGCACCAGAGGTGTCCCATTTGGTGCTTCTTTGAATTCAACTGTGGCAATGGCCTTTGCAGAGGCGTTCCTCCCATTGGGCAAAGTGGGCAGTTGCCCAGGGAGCCCCCTTGTGGTGGACGCAAAAACTGCATGTTCGTTTATGGGATTTTTTTGTATTGTCAGTGTTTTTCCATTCTGGTGAGGTTTGGTTTAGGGAGTCCAAAGTTATGGACTCCCAAAGGGACTGCCCCCATCCCCCATTGTTTCCAATGGGAGATCATAGGAGATGGGGGCTACACCTTTGAGGGTCCATAACTTTGGACCCCCTGAACCAAACTTCACCAAACCTTGGTGGTTTCATCAGTAGGGTCTCACGAAGATATTCTGAAATTTTGGTGCTGCTATCTTAATGATTGCACCCCTGACAGCAGGCACCCTCTAAATTTCCCCAGATTCTCATTTTAAATCCACCCCCTTCCTGCCAATGCTTGTTTTCTTTCTTTGTTTTATTCTCTCAATGCCTAATAAAGAAGAAGGAGGAGGAGGAGGAGGAGGAGGAGGAGGAGGAGGAGGAGGTGGTGGTGGTGGTGGTGGTGGTGGTGGTGGTGGTGGTGGTGGGTGGTGGTGGGTGGTGGTGGTGGGTGGTGGTGTGGGTGGTGGTGGTGGGTGGTGGTGGGTGGTGGTGGTGGTGGTGTGTGGTGGTGGTGGTGGTGGTGGTTATTAAATCCACCCCCTTCGGCATGGATTTAAAGGGAGAATCTGAGGTCCCCAGTTTAAACATTGAAAGTGATGCTGGTTCAGGGTGGGGGAGAATCCACCCCAAAACAGCATCACTTTCAATGTTGTTTAAACTGGGGACCCCAGATTCTCCTTTTAAGGTGGATTTAAAAGGAGAATCTGGGTTCCCTAGTTTAAACACCACTGAGCCCTTTGGGGGAGGGCGGTATAAAAGTGGAATGAATAAACAAACAAACAAACAAACAAACAAACAAACAAACAAACAAACAAACAAACAAATAAATAAATAAATAAATAAATAAATAATGCTATTTGGGGGTAGATTCCAGCATCACCTTAAAGGAGAATCTGGGGTCCCCAGTTTAGATAACATTGAAAGTGATGCTGTTTCCCCCAATTGGGGGGACTGGATACAACACCATAAAATGTTTTCATAGTAGTAATAAAACATTTTGAAAGCATTTTGAACATCAGTATCTTCATGAATTGCAAGCCTCTTTCTATAGAGGAAGGTTTGAGCTTTGGTGGTTGAAAATGGATATGTGTGAGAATGGAACAGCCCAAACTGAAAGCTGAAGCTCATAGAAAATATAAAGAAAAATGGATCTATGGTTATTAATATTATTGTTTGCTATTATTATTTGGGTTTTTTTGTTTCTTTATTATTTAATTCATTTATAGCCCACATTCTCTCTGAGACAAAAGGCAGATTATAAAATATAAAAAGCAATTCAATCAGATAGCACAAGACATCCAATAAAAATTGCAACAGGACTAGGATTACAGAAAAAGAACACACTGTAACAATGTCTAAGGTATGACATATATCACACAAAATGAATTACAATGTTAGAAGACAATGCAGTAAAAGCAAGGTAATATATACAATAAACGTTGCAATAGACTACTATCTTATTCCTTTATAAAAGTGTCATTCTGAGCTTTCCATTATACAGCAATTCTAATATATTAATAAAGAAAAAAATAGTGACAGGCCAGCTGCTGTACAGTAATGTAACCAAGCTCACCTGGGTTTGGCATCAATAAACTCATACCATAAAAAGCTCAACAGAGCTTTATCAGAGAAAATTAGAAAAAATATTAAAATAAGGCATACACTTTGGTGATGACAAGATGCACAGAAAAATAATAAAGCTAACTCGCTGGCAACTTGTGTGTATGTGTTTAAGTGCTATCAAGTTGCTTCTGACTCATAGAATCCCTATGAATCAACATCCTCCAAAACATCCTGGCTTAACGTAGAGGGAAGAACAATGTATGGTGCATTACATTAGTCTAGTTTGGATGTCTCTGTGGCATGGATCCAAGTAGCCAGATCTGCCATATCAAGGCAAGAGGTCATCTTTTGGGCTAGGCTGAGTGGGAAGACAGCCTCTCTCTCTCTCTCTCTCTCTCTCTCTCTCTCTCTCTCTCTCTCTCTCTCTGTTTGCAGCTGCATTAACTTACATCTCCAGCAATAACACTGAACCAAGTTTAACCCCATGGCTATTACTCAAGTCAGCAAGGGTCAGCTGAACTCCATCAAAAGTGGGGAGCACAATGTCCTTTAAGATCTCTACCTTTCCAAAAAGATTACCTGTGCCTTTTCAGGATTTAATTTCTGTTTGTTCACTCTTAGCTAATTTAGTGCAGTAGCAAGGCAGCAATTTTAGGACCTTTATAGCATCACCAGGGAACTTGGATAACAATACATAGCGATATATATCATCCACTTACTGATGACAACTAACCCCAAAGGTATGAATGATTTGTCCTAAGGGCTTTACATAGAGATCAAAAAATGGGGGATGCAATTTCACCCTATGAAATGCCACAGGTTAGGTTCCACAATGATGACAACTGATTTCCAATAGCAACCCTTTGAGCCTGATTTGTGAGGAATTATTTGAATCAATTCAGTGCACATCCCCTGCCACCTACTTCTCCCTCCAAGCATCTCAACAAGATGGTATGATCTATTGTATTTAAGGCTGCAGAAAAGTCTTATAATAACAACAACAAAAAAGCATGGCCTTTGTCTATACTCCCATAGAGATCATCAACCAAAAAGTAATACAGGGGAAAAACAACCTTACATACAAGGAACAGGATAATTATATGTATTGTGTATTTACGGTCCATAAATTTACAGGAACTCTGAGCACATACTGTGAAATGCAACATTTGTTTCCTGACTATTAGGAGTTGTATGTCTTATTCCTTAATGTGAAATGAAGAACCTCTATTCAAGTCTAGATATGCAGGGAATAAGCAGTTTACCAATGTTGCAATATTAGCCTCTGTCCCACAACCATGGCTCTCAAAAACCTCAAGGATGATTTGTGCTTAGTTTTTGGACGGTAGCCTAGTGCATGACTATTCATGGTATGGTAAACAGATGTACCTAGGACAAATTTAATTGTTTTCTGCCACTTTACAGAAAGAATGATAATCAGACAGCACCACAGCAGCCATTTGTGTTGGTGTTCCTCCTCACCACAAATGCAACCATGATTTTTTAAAAAGTCAGTTTTGTAATATTAGACCAGATTATCACATTGCCTGGATGCAAACAGAACTGTTTTATCCAATATTCTGTTTAATCTGATATTTCCAAGTAGACAAGTCACTATGGGATTTGCCCAGATTTCCCTTTTCTTGGATTTAATCTGGCATCAAAAGTACAAATTAAATGAAGGTTGCAATTCTACTGTCTAATCAGACAGATCTTGGGCCTGGGACATTATTGTGCAAAGCTCTGCTGGAGTAGCCTTTATGTGTTTTTCTGAAACCAGACCAGGATAAATAATGTTTGTCCCATCACTAGCTCCTTTCCCTATTACCTGCTCACAAAACCTGCACTTGACGAATATCAGAACAGCACATTTATGTTTGGTTCAAGCTTTGTGCTGTAAAGTTTCTCAGTTCTTTATACTGGTGAGACATCCTGTAAAACAGAATATTTTTGGAAGACAGATACAGTCTTTTGTTTTGAGCTCTGAGCTGCCGACTCCAGACATATTTTGCTCTCAAAGAAATGTCACATTCCCACTCTAGGCCTGAAGCCAGATCCAAAGCTCTTGGCAGTCTCAGTCATTCCTTATTTAATGCAGTCCCCACTTTTAATTGGGACAGGCTGCCCTTCCTATGTTAACCGTGCTGCTGAGTAGGAGGCTACTTCAGGTTGGGAGATGGATTCTGCTGATCTCATACTGTACAACTTTGTGCATATGTGTGAATGTGTGTGCATGCATGATTGCAAAGGTTCATATGGGGCCTAGAGCTCTCCCAGAATTCCAGCTGACCTCCAGACCACAGAGATCATTTCCTCTTGAGAAAATGGCTGCTTTGGAGGATGGAGTATATGGTATTATATCCCACCTAGGTCCCCCGCCCCTCTCCAAGCCTTGCCTATCCCAGCATAAACTCCAAAACCTCAAGAAATTTCCCAACCAAAAATGGACAATTCTAACAGTTTCCGGTCTAAGTGAGGGGTGCTGAAAGTCCCTGTATCTCAGCAGCCTATAAAATATAACCCTACAGGAGAAAAGAAGGACAACAGTCCTCTGCAAGCAAGGGCTAATGAGGCAAAAGGTGATGTCTTTGGGGGAGGGGAAGAACAAGTGACTTTTTCTTGTGTCTTTAGAATAAATAAAAGTACCAGTGTGAGCAACTCTGTCCAGTTTTTGTATCAGGCACTAAACTGGTGACAGGATGCTAAACATTGCTGGAAGATGCATTTTCAATTGTGTGCTGAGTTGAGCGTGGTGCAGGACCTCTTTGATCTTCAAGGTTCGTGTTATCAAACAAGAACTCGAAAACACAGGTAGACCAGTTACCTGACCATCTTAGCACAGAGTGTTTCCATCCGTGTAGTGTAGAACTGGGGAAGGAAGCCGAAGATAGAAAACTGATCAGCAGGTAAGAATATCCACAAACCTACTTCAAGGATTCATTTCAGCTGCAGGGAATTGTGTTTTAGCATCATCCAGGAAAAGGGGAAGACAGAACTTTATATTATGAGATGCAGCTGTCAATCTAAGAAATCCGAAGTATCTGGAAAAACCTCTTTGAAATAAAGAATTAGTATGTTTATTCCTAGCAAATGATCTCAGATTAGGTTGCTATCTGAGAATAAGTTCGGCATCTTTACACAACAAAGGGTATGATTCTTCCACATCTTAGCACAAGCCATAATTCGTCCAAAGTGAAAATGGTCCTCTTGCAGCTGATCCTGCAATTGTTTATTGCAATGCGTTTGTTCAACTTTTTCTGGAAGCTTCTGATGCTGGATATGTTTATGGACATGTCTGAACTCCTCACTGGAATGGCTTTAGAACATCTCCAGACTCCTCTCCCCTTCCCCCGGCTCCTTTTATCAATCCTCTATCAAAACAAAATAAAACTAGTACTGAAGACCTTTTTGAAGAACCAGGACCAAAGCTCTTCTCCAAGGCACAAAGACAACGGATTCCACAAATGCTTCCATTATTTCTACCCTGTCATGATTTTGTTTTGCATGTTTATGTTTCTAGAGTGGCCAAATTAAGACTCCCATTTTCATTTTCTTCCCACTGACTTGTCAGCATTGTATAGAGTCCAGCTTTCTTTGTGTTCTACAGGGGGCCCAGTGATCCATCCTGAGATGTCCCATAAGGTTATGAAATGGGAAGAGGAGCTACTAGTCTCTGGCTATACCCCAGAAGTTTACAATAACACATATAACTGCTTTGGGGGAAAACATATACTCAAAACTGTTATCAAATATTGTCGTCCTTGTCTCTTTGAAAACATACTGTTGCTCTTCTTGCTTTCCGTAGCTTGCTGAAGTATGTCCTGCCGTCTGTCAGGTGTGCAAGAAGAATCTCTTTATGCCCAATTATTGTTGCATAATCAATTCTTTGTTCATTCTGGTGGTGGGGAAAGTGGGAGGAAAGAGAAGCCACTCATTTCCTGTGAATACTACATGCTCTCAAGTCTCACTTGCAAATCTCACTTGCAATCAACCAGCCTGAGTGTCATGTCTTTTCTTTCTAGTGGTTGATAACCACAATAAAAGAAAGGTGGGATCGCTAACTGAGAATTTTGCGGTTCTCAGGAGGGTAAAGCAGGGATATGTTTGGGCTCCCCTGCTTTTTAATCTTTATGTAAATGATATTGTATTGAAGCTATCAGGCCCACAGTATGTTTCTCCCTCACTGGGATCTCAAAAAATCTCAGTACTACTGTATGTGGATATGGCTCTGATTTCCCGAATACCCACTGGTTTTTAAAGGTTGCTAAATGAACTTGGTGATTACTGCAAAGAAGAGCTTCTTACCATTAACTGGGTTAAAACCAAAGTAGTTGTATTTAGGAAAAGTTGTAGGAAGTTTCTGTGGAGCATAAACGGTACTCCACTAGAGCAAATTAGCATTTTTAAATACCTAGGAGTAACTTTCAGTGAGACTCTAAACTGGTTAGTTCAATTGGCAACTATTAGATCTTCAGTCTTAAAGACAATAGAGACCATCCTGAGGTTTTATTTTACTAGAGGAGGATTTTTAATAGATCCAGCCCTTAAGCTATTCACAAGTAAGGCTATTCCTCAACTCCTATATGGTGTTGAGGAGTAGGGCTGGAATGCAATCTGGTCTGAAATGTAGAACCTCTACAAAACTGGTTTAGGCATTAGGGAGGAAGGATGGCAAGGTGTGGCTAAGTGTTGGAGAGGGTGGGAAAGGATGGCTAGGGATGGGGGTTCTGCCGGTCCATCTGCGGCTTGGAGGTGGGAGGGGGCGGGGCAGATGGCAATGGCCAATGGTAGTGCAACTGCTCCATGGGTGGCAATAGCCAATGGGAGTGCAGGACGCACAGGGTTTTGGTCCCTGTGTGTCCTGCACAATAATTGAGGAAGGGTTTATTGTCGGACGTTTGAACCGTTAGCCAATTATTTATAAAGATTTGAGGCAAGAAATAAAAAAAATTGGTGGGAAAACTGCAGAATTCCACCCCAAACACTTTTTTCCAATCCTGAAAATATTGTATTTATGCTGTCTGGAAATGGCCACTATTTGGCAAACATTACTTCTTAAAGCCTCAGAATGGTACTTACTTCTGTCTGTTTTCAGGCAATGCCAACAGCATTATTGGCTGGAAGATACTCCAAGGCTTCATTGGCCTTAAGCCTGTACATATGTGGGATCTAGTAGTGGAGGACCTACCACATTAAGTTTTATCTTGTTCTCTCTATAAAGAACCAAGGGCCAAATTTCTTGCTGGCATATTAACATTTTAAATTTTCATGCTGATCTTGATAAATAAATCCTTCTTTTATCTGATATGGGCCCATTTATTTCATACAGAGCTTCACTTTTTGTCCTGGATGATAAGAAAATTAAGATCCAAATACATCACTAAAAACTCCCAACTAGATTATTTCAAAAAATTAGCAACAACATTATTTACCACATATTAGTGGGTTTTATTATGTAATTTCTTTGGACATTTCATACAATGTTTATGATTTGTATTTTATGTATATAACTCTGATATTCATTTTGTTATATTTTGTATTTTATTGATTTTGATTTATTGTGGTAGCCTATGGCCATGTACAATACAATAAATTCCAGTTCTTCTACTACATGCTCTCAAGTCTCACTAGCAATTAAGCAGCCTAAGACTCTTGTCCCCGTTTTCTTTTTTTTCTAGGGGTTGACCTGGGGGTAATTTTTTCATTAAATCCTGGAGCCGTTTCCCTCAGTATTTGTTTATGGAAGACATTTCCCTTGTTTCTGGTGTCTGAACATCTGCCATAGTTTTAGTTGGGCAGCTAAAATTCCCCAGATATCCCCCACACAAAGTGTATTGAAGCCAGACAATGAATGAATAACTTGGGTTGCTCTTCCTCTGCCCATTCATCTGTTTCCTCTTTCCATACTTTTTTCAGGCTCAAGCGCTCCAAGAGAAAATGAAAGAATCTGCAATCCTGCTTTACCTATGCGCACATCTTATGTAATTTATTTAGGAAAGTGAACTTTATGTACGTAATAAAGTGATAGCACTATTGTGTGCACAAGCCTACTCTTTTTGTGCAGCATGATGATTGACTTGAAATAATGAAGAGGTATGATGACTTTGTAGCCCAATCCAGAGCTGTCGGGTTTCCGGGGATGACTCTGCTCCAGCACCATCTCATCCCCCCACCCCCCCAGGAGCTTTCCCACAGCTCAAAAGGTTTTTTTTAAAAACCCTCAAGAATTCCCTATGGGGTAAGCAGAGACATGTCATGAAAATCACGGCGTATCTTTGAGGCCAGCCCTGCCAGTGCAAGGGGACTGAATGAGCAGTGGAAGCTGACTAAGGTCAACTCCACCCCTGGAAATGTCTCTGCCATGGCCCATGCCAATCTAGCCCAGGAGCAGAGACGCAGAGCTGGGCACTGCAGCTGGGTGTCCCAGGGCCCAGCAGCCCCCAGGCACTGGTGGATTTGCCCCTCCACCAGAGTAAGTGCCCTGGGGAGGACAAATCCACTATCATAGGCCCGTGCTGGCTCCAGAGGGGGATTTGCACTCCCCTGCATTGGAATGCTTGTCTCTGCCATTGAAGAAATTTAGAATTTGTTCTCCAGAAAATTAGGCCCTGAAGATGAGCAACCCTGTCCACGAGCCAAGCACCTAGCAGTGGTTCTGCAGCCAAGCCTGGCCACTGCCCCCAAAGAGGCTTCCCAGCAGCATGTGAAGGCTGGAAGAGTCAAACAACCTCTCCACCACTGAGGAGCCGCTATGGGGCCCAATGGACTTATATCGCCTGAAAGGGTGGCTTAAGGGGCCTCTGAAATAGGTCCCGCTAGCATAATGCCAGCAAAGGCCGGAAGAGAACCTACATCCCCTGACTATACCCTCTTCCCTGCTATGCTGGCAAAGGCCCTGGGATGCTGGTGCAGCGTTCAGCGCAGCGTTCCAGAGCTGGAGGGGGGGCAGTGACAGCCACACACCGGCAAAATCATTCCTCTGCCAGGATAAACGCCAACTCCCAAGAATGGATTTGAGGGTGTCCCCTTTGGAAGGGGCTATGAGTCAAGTCACACCTGGCTATTTGTTTCCACATTCACAATCACTGAAGTATAGTAAGGGAGGGACAGCAGCTTGGTATAACAAGATCTCATCAGATCTTGGGAAGTAAGTAGGGGCAGTACTTGGAAGGACCACCAAGAACCACGCTGTGGAGGAAGGCAATGGTAAACTACCTCTGCTTCTCACTGGACTTGAAAGCCTCTTGCTGGGGGTCACCATATGTCAGATGTGACTTGGCAGTACAACACATATATGTAAGAAAGGTTGAAAGGGATAACATAAAACTTTTTGCGAACTTGATTGTGAGTGTCTCAAGATGTCAGTGAGGTAACTGGCAGTAGTGGTAGAAAGTGTCCTCAACTCAGAGCTGATTTATGGCAGTCCCATTTTCAAGGCAAGAGATGTTGAGAGACAGTTTGCCATTGCCTACCTCTGGACTACTCTAGCAGATTCCAATCCAAGTACTAACCAGGGTTGCCCCTGCTTAACTTCCAAGGTCGGATTAACTATTAACCTTCTAATGGTTAACCAAGGTCTTGCAATACAGGCATTTGAACCTCCCTGTTCTACATGCTATCAGGATAAGTGCCTCCCACTTTTCTGTTTATGCTGCTATAGTGCAGTGGCCTTTAGCCAGTGCCTTGGGATCCTCTGATGGGTCAGGAACACCCTACAGAGCTGTCCTTTTCTGTTTTCTGGAAGGACCTTGCTAGTGTAGAGAACAGGGCGTTTCGAGAACTCATTCTTGTATGTGGCAATCTTTGAATGTCCAAGCTCTCTGATTTTTGAAGCAATTTAATCCCAGAGATTGAAGGAATAGTTACATCTCCTTCTGTGGAGAATGAGCAATCAAACTTCAGTATTCTTTTAACTGAAGATAACTTGATGAAAAATTCCCAAGCAGACTTAAAAAAAAATTGGTATCAAATAGAGTTCTTTTTCTGGTCTCCTCTTGGAAGAGCACTTATTGACATTATAGCAAGATTTGCTTCTAGCGCTTACTGTAAGCAAGTGCTTCTGTGCAAGAAATTGCACTGCTAAATAAGATGTTTCTAAAATGTGAGATGGTATAGGGCCTGAGCTATGGAGTACAGTGATCACATTTATGAGCTATGTATTAATATGTAGGTCAGGCGGCAACCTGTTGTTGTAAATGCTATGGTTCCAGAAAAACATTTCTAGGCGGCAAACCTTAACATACATCTCCAAGTTAGTGGTGAATGGTCAAACAACCTGGGTTTTTTTCCTATTGCAGATGAAGGCTAGATTTTTCATAGTCTGGAATGTAGTGCTTGAGGATCCATCGGAGCATTTCTTATATATATTAATTGACTGGAGGCCCAATTCGGGTTTGAATGGTGACATGGAAAAGTTCTTTGTTTTAGTCAAAACAGCAGCTCTATATAGCTCTTTCACATTGGGACAATGACCTGAAGGGGAAAAGAAAGGCTTGGGAACAGCTTCAGCATCAACTGAATTTCCATTATCACATGTAGTGTGGCCCTAAAGGCAATTTCTGATCAAGGAAATGAAGCAGAACAAAACAGTTACTAGTGTTTTCTCTGATCCATGTCCCCCAGTGATCCACTTGCAGAATGATTTGTTGATCTTCTCCAAAGATGTAAGAGGCTGGCTTTAGGGCTGTTTGTGTGGTCAGTCACTTCCAACTCATGGTGACCCTATGAATCAATGGCCCTTTCTACACAAAGCAAATGAAACATTCTTGGAACATTGTCCAAAAGAAGTTTTCTTATTTTTTTGTTTGGAAAGCCCAGAAGAATAAAGCACGTGAGGTGACAAGGCTCCATTTTTTTTTCCAAAGCAGCATGAATAGTCCTGGACTTCTTCAGGCAGCTCCTCTTCTCCTTCCATCCTCTGCCAACTTTCCACCAACTTTCCACCAAGCGCTGCAGAGCTAAATCCTTACCGGCCCTCAGAGTTCATGTTTTGGGGAACGGTGCTGGGAAGTGCATGAGAGAGAGAAAAACTGCTTAAAGGCAGCGAGTTGAACAGGCAGGATTTCTTTGAGCTGTAATCCTTCCCTGCTCCCAGCAGCAGAAAATGGTGGGCACAAGGAAACGGAAGGAAGAGTGGGAGGGGGAAATCAAACATTAGAAGCAAAAATGATTGCTAGTTTAGAGGCTCCAAATTACCTGTGAGGAGGAAATAAACCACTGTCAAAACCTTTGGGGATAAAAACTACAGAACTCCTTCTGCAAACAGCTTATTTGTGTTTGTTTGTGTTGTGCGGAAAGAGCCCATGTTCTCCAAAAAATCCTATCGTTAACAGCCTTCCTCAAGGCTTGCAAACTGAAGGCTGTGACTTCCTGAACAGAGTCAATCCATCTCCCATTTGGTCTTTCTCTTTTCCTGCTGCTGCTTTCAACTTTTCCTAACGTGATTGCCTTTTCCAGTGATTCCTGTCTTCTCATAGATGACTGAAGTACCATAGCCTCAGCTTAGTCATTCTAGCGTCTAGGGACAGTTCAGGCTAGATTTTATAATAACCCACTTATTTGTCTTTTTGGCAGTCCATGGTATCCATGATGACCCAACAGCACTTTACACAGAAATCTACTTTCTTCCAATCAACTTTCTTCATTGTCCAGCTTTCAAACCCATACATTGTAATACAGACTTCTATGGCATGAATTAACTTGATCTTGGTTGCCAGTGACACACCCTCACACTTAAGAATCTTTTCTAGTTCCTTCATGGTTGCCCTTCTTAGGCTCATTCCGCACATGCAGAATAATGCACTTTCAAACTGCTTTCAGTGCTCTTTGAAGCTGTGCGGAATAGCAAAATCCACTTGCAAACAGTTGTGAAAGTGGTTTGAAAACGCATTATTTTGCATGTGCGGAAGGGGCCTCAGTCTCTTTCTGATTTTTTTTGGCTGCATTCTTCCTTTCGGTTGATTCAACAATTTCAATGTCTTCATTGTCCAGTCGAAGGTTGAGTAATTCTCCAGTAGTCATTACTTTTGTCTTTGTGCTGTTCGGCTGTAGTCTTGCTTTAGCACTTTCTTCTTTAACTTTTAGCAGTAGTTGTTTCAAGTCTTTGCTATTTTCTGGCAGTAATGTAGTATCATTGGCATATTTCAAATGATGGCTATCTGTGTGCAAAGCAGGTGCTCATGCAGAAAGCCATGAACCCACTCTCAGCGTTAATGCTCACTGATAATTTAAATAGCCCAGGAGAACAGCTAGCTACCAAGGACTCATTAGAATATTTTAGAATTTTTTAAACCGAAGCCTATAAAATAGTCAAGGATTTGGGAAGGATGGGGAAAAGCGGCATTGTAGACAGTAGCCACTTAGTGTTTCTGATGTACAACCATGTTCTAATGGCAATTACAGTAACAATGGAAATGTTAGTGGCAGGAAGAGTCCCATTCCCCACCCCACTCCAGATAAAACACCAGAAACATACCTTGTAGGTAAAATGGCTAGACAATGTAACAGAGGGGGCATAGCTATGCATTTATACTAACTCCCCCCTCCCAAAAAAACCAGATTGTTTAAAAAGGCTCATTGATTAATGATAATTCTCTACATCAGAAACTAGTGATGACTTCTTATGCAGGTAAAGGTTAGGCATTATGCAGGTTAAGAAAAGCACTGGCTTTTGTGTGCAAGATCTTACACCCTCTGCTGGCTGTTCTATGTCACATTTGCTTGTAATTATAGTTCAGGTGGTGGTGAGAGTTGCTGTCCCTCAAGATAAACTAAACCGCCTCTTCTGGTTTTAAGGGCAAAAATCTGTATGTTATGAGCTGATACCTTACAAGAGTCATGAAGACTTGTGACTGAAGGCTGCATACTACCTATGTATTGTAGCTGATTTGCTTGGTAACATCACATCCCCTATCTTTATAGCCCCACACTCAACAAACCATGTGATTTTGACATCAGTGTATGAAAGAAGATGCTGGCTGATAGTAATTGCTTATGGAGTTGCCTCAGGTAGGTTACCATCCATGGTTGACTGACTGAGTTTGGATGGTTTGGTTTGTTTGACATCATTATTTGATCTAAAGAGAGGCAGTGATTTGGTAACATGGAATAACTGAATATGAGCCATGAAGGGTGTGCATCACTTTTTAAAAAATTGTTAACTGGTTCTTTCTAAACTGTTGAATCAAACTAAGTTTTCAGTGGTTGAAAAAAAGGACAGAACCATTTTTCATCATGCAAAAGGCAGTGCTGGGAACTGTGAACCAAAGCCACTGGGGAAAGGGGCTGTAGTGAGAAGAGGAATTGTGTGATAACTGAGTGAAAAAGCTCACTGGATCCAATCCATTAGTTGCCCACAATTTTCTTACAGCACTCACCAAACAGCAGCAAAACATGAACTATGACATACATTTTTTTTTCTCACTGGAAGGAAATCTTTTGTTCTAATAATTGCTAAATATCCCATACTAGGTTTTGATTGGTCTGGCCGTCTGATTCAGTCTGTCATACACAAAAAAGTAAAATACATTCTCATTTAGAAATACTTGAGCATTGTAGAAACTGTGAGGATGGAAATGCCAGCAAACCACTGTGCATTGATTGGGTGTCACAGGGAAAAGATTTTCTGAGTGAATTAATCTAACTAGCCAAAGAATCCTAGGCTCATTCCGCACATGCAGAATAATGCACTTTCAAACTGCTTTCAGTGCTCTTTGAAGCTGTGCGGAATAGCAAAATCCACTTGCAAACAGTTGTGGAAGTGGTTTGAAAACGCACTATTTTGCGTGTGCGGAAGGGGCCCTAGTTTCTATTGATATCAGTTTTAAAGAACATATTCTTTGAACCAGGTCCCATGGAAAAATGGCAGACAGTGTAAATATTTAATAAGACAATAATAATAATAATAATAATAATAATAATAATAATACGATATTTAATAAATAAGTAATAAATAAGACAATGGGAATCAATATTTGTGCTTCGGGGCATGAACAGTTCAGTGCAGATGATAGAAATGTCTTCATTTGCTTCTATTATTATTATTTCATTTACTTCTATTATTTGTTCAGCAAAGGGTTGCAATGCTGATATTGATTTGTGCTTCATTTATTTACTTTATTTAAGCCCCCTACTTTTCTCCCCACTGAGGGTCCAAAGTACTTTACATCCTTCTCTTCGGCAAGCATGGATGGAGTTTATGGCTTGTACTTTCCGGATCACTATAGGTGCTGCTCATCAACCTTGTTCCTTTGAGGCCCTCGTTCATATTAGTTTCAGAAGAGATGGCTGAGGCCCTTTGAGGCCCTCGTTCATATTAGTTTCAGAAGAGATGGTTGTATGCATAGATAGAGTGACATGGCGTTGTATGATTCATTCACTGGAGGGGACACCCGCAGTAATTCTGTTCATTTAGGGGTGCAGTTATCCTCTATCTATACTCTATTCAGAGCTGCCTCTAGGCTACTGCTAAACTATTTGGTCATATCTAGTTTCAAAGATTTCACTGGACATTGCCAATACACTTCCAAATCTTTTCGAAATAATGACCGGACACACTAAAGCAAATTCTATGTGTATGTTGAATTGTGGCATGCAGATAATCCTGGCTATATTTCTTGGTTTTTTCTATGCTTTCTGGTCTGGTAGTCTGGTTTTTACATTTATGGAAATCTTCCTTCAGACACTGATGCCAAAATCACATGTGCACTTCCAAGGGCTTTCATTATCACTTGGGAATCTTCCCTCATTTCAATTAATGTACATTACCAACATTTACAAGTTATGCTTTCCACAATTTAAACATCAACACATCACTGGCTCATTGTGGTGGAAACAGTCTCACTTGCTTATCCTGGATGCTGGCTCATAGTAATTGTTTATGGAGTTGGATGTAATCCCATAACATTACGTGTATTTTTTTTAGTTTATTACAATTAGAGTTCTCAAAAATGGTCAGTAAATACAGTAAAGCCACAATTATAATAAAAACTACCAACAATAGTAAAATTAACAGCCATACAGCAAAATGGGGATTAATAAACTATTAATGTGGAAGTTCCCATTGACAATGTTGTCTGGTAGCCAAGGATGGGCAAATTCTCCATGAATAGGCCTGATCATCTTTTAAAGTCATTTGAGTCAAAGGCGGTATGAATCAGTGTGTCCTGGGTCCCCAATCTTGGGGAGACCTAGGGAAATTTGCCTGGAGCTCTCTATGAAGCTGTTTGCTGCTATTTCTGGGCTCCTTTTGTTTTGCAGCATTTCCCATGTGAACCTCAAACACCCTGCAAATCAGAATTTTTGCACTGCAATCCTTTGAAAGGGAAGCAAAACAGGGAAGCAAAACAAGGGAGCATAGTTTTCTTACTTTTGAAATATGATACCTGTTGACAGTGACCAAAGAGATACTTTACATAGGGATGAGAGGTTAAAATGTATAATTCTGTGAAAATGTGTACAAGTGCATGGGCGGGGGGGGGGGGGATGGTGGCAGGACTTTCCAGGCACCCCAGAAGTTAATTGGTGACACAAAAATGGAATGACTATTGAAATGCAATTAACACAGCCACACTTTGGTCAACTTCTCTTTTTCCAAATCCGTTACTGAGTAGACCAGCAGAATGTGCAATTTTGCATGCTGCTGTTCAATTCATATTCAAAAAGTTTGTGATGGTGTGCTAAACTCATTTGCTCATAGTAGACTATTTACAATGTGGTATGTGGTCAAAGAGAAAGGGAAATGAAGTACAGCAATAAGTTCCCATATCAGCATCCTTCATATGACATGAAAACTCTTTTACAGTCTGTGATGCTGCTAAGAACATTTCAAGACAGCATCTTATCTTGGCATGCTAATGATGACATTGGTTTAGCAAACAGAGTATAAATTAGAAACTGCATTTAAAAAATTATGTGTAATACTTTTGCTTTGCTTTCCCTCCTCCCACTGTACACTTTCCTCAAGGTGTCATGGAAGAGATGTTGAACTGAGATATACAAATTTGGCATGTCATGACATAACACAATTAACTAAGGAAGATTTGTGTTGGATTTCAATAGATCAGTGTCCAGGATATTGTAATCTTGACCTAGGAGAAATCAAAGGAACAATCAGATTGGCTCAGTTGAAGTTTGCTTCTTGAAGGGAGGGAGGCTACTTTCCTGCACAAATGCATGCGAATAATTATAAACACAGGGATTATAACTTTGATTATAGATATGGACCCAAGAGCATAGTAGTTATTTCAAATGAATGAGCATGAGGTTCAAAGATGTGCTATTATGCACCTCCTTTGTTTCATTTCCATGCTTCTTAAGGCACAAGGGTGATACATTCCTATCCATACAGACAATTTTATATGGAAAGCTGCCACTAGCATATACTGAGTTGAGTTGACAGCTGAAATTGCTCACTCCCTTCCTAGCATTATATATTTAGGTGAAAGTCAGTGGATTGTAAAGAAAATCCATCTTGATCAAGGGTTCATTTAGGCAAAGGATACTTTAAAAAGACAACATAGAGCTTTCATGCTTGCAATCAGGGTGTCTAATCCAGGGAAATTCCCTACCATTCTGGTACCAACATATTTCGCTGCAAGGAACCCAACCCCCAAAATTATTTGGGATCATTCATTGCCTCAAAGTCATTCTGGTGCTTCAGCCTTTTCGGGTTCATTGGTCCTCACTCAGCACCTTGGACTTGAATGATCCCTGGATTACTATCAATGTTCTCCAAATCCATTCATCCATCTCTGTTTCCAGTTCATGAATGGAGGGGGATCTACTCAGTATGAATCATTCTAACTGCACTTCGGTTATTTCTGTGGAAGCAACAAACTGCAGTCAGTCACTGCATTTGCAGATACATTTTATAATGTGTGAATGCCAAGTCTGACAGCTTAATTATCAAGATACAAAAGGAGTAACCTCCACAATAGGAATCATGAAAGAATCATGATTTGCAGAAACTGACCCCTTGAGGTTGAACTGGACCTGAGGAACAGTTATTGGTTCAGTAGTCTTGCCTTTGTGGCCAGGGTATATAAGAAACCCTGCTATATCAGACCATTGATCCATCTAGTCCCACATCCTCTCCCAGACAGTGGCTGACTAGTTTCTCAGGGTATCACAGCCAAGCCCCACCACAAACCACTAGTGCCTTCTATAGAGAAAGGCAGGATGTGGGTATTGTGGGTTTTCCGGGCTGTGTGGCCATGATCTAGTAGTTTCTGCTTCTGTTTCGCCCACATCTGTGGCTGGCATCTTCAGAGGCATGTTGTGAAAGCCTTCAACAATACAATGATATGATGGTCTAACAAGAAGGATGCTGGATGCTCATCTGCGAGTTCTGCATTCAAGTCTCAGCTCTGCAAATTCCTCTTTCTCCACCTTAGCTCCCCACCAGTAAAACTGGAATAACCATGACCTATTTTTTAGGTTGGTTGTGCGCGGGAAACATTACATAAAGCACTTATGGAGGGGTTTGTTTGTTTTTTAAAGTATAAATAGCAACACATGTCACAAGTGAATGCTCCAGCCTTCCCCTTCTATTTATTCTTGGAGAGAGAAAAAAGAAAAAACTTTTTTAAATCTCCCAAAACAAGACCGACTGTATTAAGGAACTGGAAGCTGCCGGGTGTGGCTTTCTTTCAACTCCCTGACATGTGAGAAGAGAAGCAGCCCCCTTCCACCTGAGAGGCCTGGGAGCTCATTGGCTGCCAGAGAAACAGGGCTGAGCCGGAGGTGCAGCCTGCAGGACCCCCCCCCCCCTTTTCTGGGGGCCAGCAAGGAGCTTTGGAACTTAAAGGATTCTTGGGGAGCAACGAGGCCGGAGCGGCAAAAGAAGGAAGGAGGAGCAAACTTGCTACACATCCAATTCCCTATCCTCCCCACCCATCCCCGTAACAGCGCCACTGGGACTCCAGATCCCCCCACCCTGCGGCTGCTTTTGGGAAATCCTTTGATTTCCTCTCTCTTTTTCTCTCATGTGCATCGCGGGAAGAGCAACGTGGGGGTCTCGCTGAGGAGGCGAGGAACTGCAGCGTTCCAGCGGGGTTTCCTAACTTTGCAGATTATGCTCCCGGGCATCGACAGCAGGTAACGATTCCCGCCATCCGGGGGGAGCTGCGGATTTGCTGCAAGGAGTGGAAGAGCAACTGCTTTTGCCCGCTGAGCGGGGAGCCAGCCAGGTCGGGGGGGGGGGGGGCGGCTGATGGAGACCCGGGTGGAGGGATTTGCCTGCGGGTGGGTGGGTTGCTGCTGATTGGGAGCGAAGTGGTGCCAGGGGTGGTTACGGCGTGCCAACCGCCAACTGCAGAGAAAGCTGCGTGGAGGGCTCCGGGAATGCCCGGCCGCATATCTTGCACCTCGCGCATGGTGTGCCAACTGGGCCTTAGCACTTGACCACAGTTTCTGTGCATGCTAGTTAAGTTCCGTGTGCACAGGATTGCAACCTCGGTTTCAAACGTGTCCAGGTTTAAGTGGGTCTGGAAGTCACCCTCTCGCTATTGATTTAAAATCCTGTTTCTGTTCGCATATTCTCAAGTACACCCTTGCTCCACGTTTCCCCGGGAAGTGGACCTCGACTCAAACAGCCGTTTTGTAAATTAAGCTTTGGTGAGTCTTGCCTCAAATTAACCACTAATTTGTCTGCTCTCTTTGACAGGCAGCTTCAAACTCTTTCTCATTTCAGCTGGTACCCCAGTTGTCAACAGCGGATTTTTAAAAAATTTCCCTTGTAAATATGTTCCAAGCATCCAAAGGGAATGTCATCTGCAAATGCTTAAGGCAGGCACTATGTCACTGGTGGGTTCTGTGAGATATATGGCCATGAGATATATGGTGCAGCATTTATTCAAATCAAGCTTCTCTTCTCCAGGTTTGACAGGGCCTTTCCCCACTTACTGTAAGCCCCGCGCTACTTGAGGAGAGTAGCGCAGGGTTCCTCCTCCCTCCCCACGGCAGGGGCGGCCACAGCGCAGCCGCCCCGACGCTGCTGCTGTCGCGCCCCCTTAGTGCGCGGCATCCCAGGCGCTCTTCCGAACGGCGCCTTTTGACGACCCCGCACAGAGCGCGGGGTCCTGGGGACGCCTGGGCGCACGCCTGGGATGCCGCGCGCTGCTCTCAGGGGGGGATGGAAGGGAGTGGGGAAAGGCCCTCTGTCCAGTACATCACTTCACTGTGATTGTTGTTTGAGAAAAAGCATATTGCCTATAATTTCTGTGACACTTTTTAGATTTCCATAGTATTTTGCTTTTTGCAGTCTTTCTTATCTGCTCAAATTCACAACAGCCCTGTGGACAATTGTGCCCATTTTACTGCTAGGAAACTGAGACCAAGGGCATATTATCAATCGTCTACTGACTCAGACCATTCCTCTGTTAATATTGTCTACTCTAAATGGTGGCAGCTGCCCAGAGTCAGGTCAAGGTCTTATATCTTTCACTGCAAGGTCTTTTTCACTGGAGATGCTGGGAATTAATCCTGGGACCTTCTGCAGACAAAACAGATGCTCTGCCACTAGGGTTGCCATCCATCTGGAAGTGACATCATGAGGTTGTGACAATGCTTTAGGAATCCTCCAAATCTCTATTATAAAAACCATAAAGTTTTGGGAAATTTCCAAGCAAGGCCAGATCTACAATTTTTGAAGGGAGCAAAAGTACAAATTGATTCCCACCCTTACATTATATACATGGTGTAGTGGTTAAGAGCAGGTGGACTCTAATCTGGAAAACTGGATTTGATGCCTTACTCCTCCACTCCTTCCCAGTGGCAGACTCTTATCTGGTGAACTGGATTTGTTTCCCCACTGTCATACATGTAACCTGCTAGGTAAAGTTGGGCCAGTCACAGTTCTCTCAGAACACTCTCAGCCCCACCTACCTCACAAGGTGTCTGTTGTGGGGAGAGGAAGGAAAGGAGTTTGTAAACTGCTTTGAGACTCCTTACAATTGAGATAAATGGGGTATAAATCCAAACTCTACTTCTTTATATAATCTGCTGGTGTCTGGGCAGGTGCCTTGCCCCCCGCTCCCCCAGATCTGGCTGTTCCTCAACTCCACACGGGGTTTTTAAAGTTTTCTCCTGCTGCTCCATGAAGGAGAGAAAAAGGGGGTTGAATATTTGCTACTAAGCCCTACCTGCCCTCTCTCCCATTGAGCTTTAGGGCCTCTCCTAAAAGCTTGTTTCATCTACAGTTTAGCTTCTATTGATACTGTACATGTAGCAGCTAGCTGCTTTGGTGGCCCTGATGAAGACAGAAAGAAAGAGTATAAATTTTGTCAAATAAATAAGGCATGCAGGACAGTTGTATTTAAAAATTAGGACACGTGCATGTTTTAGAGCTAGTGTAGCATGGCAGATACAACACTGGACAGGTAAGAGAACTGAGTGTTTTGCTGCGGAGATTGCAGGATGAACTTGTGCTGCCTCTCAGTTTGCCTCACAAGTAGTTGTGAGCAGGACTGGTTTAAGGTATATTGTCACCCCAAGCCCATTGCCCCTAGTGCACCCTCAACAGCAAGGGTGCAAAGTGAGAATGAGTGGCCTTGGCAGGGCTGAAAGTGCTCGGCTTAGACCAGACCACTAGCAACATGGATCTGGGAAGTGATGATGGACATAGGGTTTGCAACCAGCCTTCGCCTGTGTGCTGTGTGCTGCCGAGTGGGAGGAGTAGGGGCATACCGCCCTAGGGACAGTAAGCTGGTATGCTTACTGTAAAATGGGGATACCCATGTCCCAGGGCGCACACCTTTCAGTCACGTGGGGGGGACCAGATGCCCCACCCACATGACGAAATGGCATGCGCTCGAGCCACCCACTGCGGCGCCCTGCCCCCCTCCTGGCCTCCCTGCAGCCTGGCTCCTGCCCAGGCCCTGGGGAGAGCAGAGAGAGAGAGAGAGGCCTCCAGGAACACGCGGGGGGGGGGGGGGATCTGCGGCGGGTGGTGGCGCCACCCTTCCCGCCTGGACTCCGTGCAGCCCGGCTCCTGCCCTCCCCAGTCCCTGGGGAAAACAGGAGCCGACCTCCAGGGATGCTTGGGGGGTGGTCTCCCCCGCCCCCCCCGGCCTCCGTGCTTTCTAAAGCTCAGGCTTTCTAAAGCTGGCCTGCATGGAGGCTGGGGGCGGTTGGGGGGGAGGCGCCCAGAGAAGAAGTTGTCTCTGGGCGCCATTTCCCCCCAATACTCCTCTGGAAAGGAGGCAACCTAAACCCCTGAAATTTGTCAGCACCCTCTAAATTGTGCTACCCTAAGCAGCCAATTACATGGTTTGGGCACAGAATCAATCACAGTTGCAAGGAGAAAAGTGCGTGGGGGTGTGTGTGTGCATATACTGCCTGGAGAGCCTTAAACAAAAGTTGGAATTAAAATGTCATGCAGTAAATAAACAGAGTAGCAGACTGTGCAGGCACCCTGACAGCTAAATAAAATCTTTTTAAATGAAAGGGTGAAAGGTTAATGAAATGAGACTGACTTGCCTCAAGGCATGGGCAGCCTTGCTGATGTTTGTATGGCAAAAATAAACTGAGAAACTACAGGAAGAATTGCATTTTGTTGGAGACAAAATGTATTGCAGGCTTACAGAAATGCAGTGAGCATGCAACACAAGTAGTGTCATGCCAGCAACAGCCACACATTTATTGAGGAAAGGCCCTGAGCAATAGCAGCTTGCCAAGATTATCTAAGAGTCTGTGGGTTAAATGGGTCTTTAAGTATAGCAGGCATCTGGAGCATATGTAAGGCTAGGTGAGGTAGCCTCTGTACAGGGAAAGGAGAGCAGATTGGGAGTGCTGGTATGCTTACTGGAACAATCTTGCTGCTGTTATAAGAGCCGTTATCTGGGCAAGGGGTGCCCTTTCATTCACCCACAGCAAAAGCCATGTAACAAATTTTATGAGGACCACCCAAAATGGGGAAAACACGGCCAGTTCTACTGCTTCTATGATTGATACCCATATACATCAACACCTGTGTTGAACAAAACCATTTACTTAGTGAGGTGAAAAAGTAATTAAGGTGCCTTAATAATCTAGAACAGTATAAACACAAAACCTTCCACTATATAAAAGTACACAACACATATAAATTCAAACAATTCCCTTAGTAACAGTCTTGACTGTATTGTGGGGAACTAAAGTGATGCTGTACTTCTTAGGAATGCGAAGTGTTCAGCAGAATGCCATTCTATCTATCACACCGTTCGCGATTGCGAAGTGTTTTCATAGATTACTTCCTCAGTAGATGTAAACAATCTTCTGCGAATGGATAATTCAGTATCTCATTAACGTAGCTTGTTTAACCATTCTTAAGGCACAGGTTTCAGGACACGATCAGGTGTAGCATCACCCAAAATGGCACATAATAGGGTAACTCCAGAACTCATAATCAAGCTCGATTCGCTAGAATGACAGTTTCATTATTAAGTCCCTTCTCAGTTGTGAACTGACCACAAAGACACAAAGTGACTTCCAAAATACCAAAGTAGCACCCAAGCACCAAGCTTTGGCAGTGATTTGTATACTGTAGACGAGAGATGAATGCAGTGGAGTTCAGAAGCAGAAGGAGGGGGAAAATACCAATAACCAGAAAAAATTGGCATTAGAAGAGCAAAGCAGGAGAGGAGAGAGCAGCTGTTAGAGAAGAGCTGTGAAGGGCTGGGCAGCAGTGCCTGCGGATGTACGTTTTGTTGCCTGTACACACCTTCTGCCCTGAGGCTGAGAACCTTTCAGCAGCACACTCCTCGTGCAGAGCTTTGTGAAAGCACTGCCTCTTGGATTGTACTTGCCTTCCCAACTCAAAAGATGAGAAGTGAACAGGAGCCCCTCAGGGATAAAGGAAACTTGAAAAAGGTGGAAGGGATAAGAAGGCACATTATTCACACCAATAACCTGTGCTTGCACCTGCTTTCACAATCAGTTCTGTGCATGCGCACAGCACCTTGTTGTCATGCATGTTGTTGAACACTGTTATCCACTGGGTCTCCAACTCTGACAGTTGAGCATGTGATCTGAATGGCTAGAAAATTGTGTGGGTTATCAAGAAGGCCCAGGGTCTAATAACTGCGTTCATCATTTCGTTGTGTTCAATGGTGCTTGCTCTTTTTAAAAGAGTATCGCTTGCTTGGCCTTCGGGAAAGCAGAAAGAATCTCTGAGCAAAGTTGATGTGATGGTGGCAGCCTAAAGTCTCCCTTTGGCATGGCAAACACATTTATAGAAGATAGCAATGAAGCCAGAGCTGGCAAAATTATTATTTGCTAAAAATAAATTATAGTTCTGGGCTGTAGCAGTCTGTATAATGATTTTTTCTTTTTGCAGGGAAATTTTTTACAGAGGGTTGTATGTATGTATGTATGTATGTATGTATGTATGTATGTATGTATGTATGTATGTATGTATGTATGTATGTATGTATGTCTGGTGTTATAGGAATTGGCAAAAGGTGACTTCAGGAGTTTGTCTGCACCCCGGGCTAAATTGAAGTAAAGCTGGTTTTGCTGTGAGATTCCCCAAATTTGGCATAATTTTAAAGATAATTGGTCTTGTAGGTAAAGTAGCCTTTAAATATTAGATAAAAGGAGAGCATGCATCAAGCCAACCACCAACAACTTGATAACCTGTAATCAAACTGTGGCTTCCATTTCTGGTGGGGTGGAGGTCATCAGTTGCCTTTCAGTCATTTGTTACTCGTGGTTGTTGCTAGACCTCATTGCATAATTGACTTGTATCTAGCCTGGTCCTGGCAACTCCCGGACTGGTGTGCTTAAAGGTTAATATAGACAGCCACCTGCTAATGTGTGATAGATCACCTATATACTATCTTCCAACAGACCACTCTGGTTCCCCTTAAGGCCTCAGTTTTAAAATGGAGAAGGGGTTTGAGATTCAACCCTATAATCCTCTTTCCCCATAGCTGGCTCCTCTACTGCCTGGAGTGAAGTCACACTTGTCCTTATCATCTACTCTCTGGCTCTTAAAGGCCTGCATAAAGAGGAGATAGGTTTACCCACAGCTTCCTGGCTCTTGCCAGACAGTGGATCTCCCCAACCTTGAGAGCTGATTAGTTGGCAGCTCCAGCCTTCTACCCTGTTTTAACCTCCAAACCTCACTTCCCGCAGCCCCTGTGAGTCTGCTAAGCAATGCCTGTTGACTGCTGATCAAATGACCAATTCAGTTCGTTCCATAGCCCAGAACACTGCCATGTAGCAGGGCAACTGTCTTCCTCTGACCTCCCCCCCTCCCTGCAGCATCGCAGTTCTGCCCCATTTCTGACAGTTTCCTTTAATTCCTTTTGAATGTTGAGGAAAACTTTACCTCATATTCACACCTGATTGGAAAAAAAATAGCACAGGAGTGATGGTGATCTCACTTCTTGGCAAGATGTTTCAAGGAACTCCGCTACTGAGTGATTGTTTGCACATTGTAGTTAATTACCACAGTGCTTTCTGGTAAATAAATATTTTCTTTCACAAGTGCATCATTTTTTGCAGGTCCATATCAGCAGACAAGAATGATGAAGCCCATATCATTTATTGACATTAACATGCTTCCAAAAACTGCTATTCACAGTGGTGGCTATGAGGTGGGAGTTACCACATGGTGCAGAAGCAGAAAGAGAATTTTTTTTGTCATAAACAGCCTGTCTTACTCTGTTTTCTAGACTCCGACAATGAGAAAAAAGATGCTGATCCTTGCCGTGCTCCATGCCATTCTTTTTGCTTCAACTCAAGTTAAGGCTCAGAAAAGAGAGAGAGGTATGTTCCTTACTGAACAGTTGCTGTCAATCAAGAGGAGTTACTTCTGGTCTAACTTGGTATAAGATAGCTTCATATGTGCAACACTTTGTGATACAAACGGAAAACAAGAAATGTCCCTACCTCAAGGAGCCAGTAGGCTACATTCTGACCAAGGAAAAATGAAGGAGGAGGCAAAGCAAAGAGCAGGAAATGTGAGATATTGTTACCCTCACCACTTGGAGGCTCAGACTTAGGATACGTGTGGTGGTTGGGTTATTTGCAGTGGCCTGCTCGGAGTTCCATTTCTGTGTTGAAGATTCTTTGGGAAAGTGTACCAGAGAAACTAAGAGGAGGATGGTTTGGGCAGGAGACGGAAGGTTTAGCTGTGTGAGAATAGACTCATCTCTCAGTATCCCTCCCTGTTATATGAGGCACTGATTTCTTTTGGTACAAGATACCCAATTCAGAAGGAATTCTGAGTCACTGTTTCCTGGTGGCAGAGAAGGGAGAGGAACCTGCAAAACTGTTCCATGTTCCTTGGCATTGTTTTATGGTTCTTCCTACCCCAGTCCCAGCTTAATACTGTCATCTCTTCTTACATATGTAGTTGCTCTATACTGGTGTGTATTCACTGGTTGAGTTAGGACTGTTGCACCTAGTGGCCTTCCCACTTTCAGTATAACAGATAAGTCTTCTTTGGCTGAGTGCTTTTGGACTGAAATGTGGCACCTAAGCGCTTTGTTTCCACTCATGTTTCTTCTGTGCTACCACTGCTTTGCCCTCTTTCTTTGCTTGCTGGTTTGCAAGAGAAAAAGGTCTACTGCTTGTTTCCCTTTTTTGCTTCTAGCAGCTTTATTGGAGCTTTGAAGAATTGTTTTGTGGATTGATTATAGGCTCATTCCGCACATGCAGAATAATGCACTTTCAAACTGCTTTCAGTGCTCTTTGAAGCTGTGCGGAATAGCAAAATCCACTTGCAAACAGTTGTGAAAGTGGTTTGAAAACACATTATTTTGCGTGTGCGGAAGGGGCCATATATCAGTTTCTTTGACATTTCTGGAGATAGGTGTTTGTCTTTTCGTGGCACTTGCTACAAGTAGATTGCATGTTAATTAAGTTGTCCCCTGCTTTTAGGGTTCCAGTCCCTGACACAATATTTGGAGGAGGGTTTGCCACAACACAATTGATTTACCATGCCCTTCCTGCTTACAAAGTATCAGAGCAATCCCGAGGACTCCCTGTGCAGTGATGGGTAACCATGGCTTAACTGTGGTACTGCCAATTCTCTCCCTAAAAGGTGGCAGTTAGGTGGCATCTGGCAACAAAAAGAGTTAGTAGCTGGTTCCAGTGGCTGCATCTCCAGCACCCATGCAGTATTGTCCCATGGAAGTGTTGTAGTGAAGCGATGGGGCTGTAATGGATAGGGCAGGCAGAACTAATCAGGGGCTGGCAGGCATGGAATCGGTGGAGCCCCTTTGTACTTGCACTGATCTTTGGGAAAATCCACCAACCATTCCTATTGTCCATTAGCATGCCTGACCCCCTGCAGCATCCAAGATAAAGGGTTACTGTCCCCAAATTCAGGGAGAACTGTTTATGGGCTCCTTTGCCGTTAATGAGTATGCAGCATGGCACACACACACAGTCTGGCTGCAGCACCTGGCCAAGGGCATGGCGGGGCGGGGGCGGGGAGGAGAAGCTGTGAGTTGTGCTACTGACCACTGTCCCACACCCAACTAACCAGTCCCCCTTGTGCATGAGGGCCATGGTGCAGGGAGTCCACGGCTTCTGCCATTCCTGCATGATTGCCGCATTACTGGGCTTGGGTGCAGGAGGTGGCATTTTTGGGGCAACTCTCAACCACAAGCAAGCCCTTTGGATCCTGCCTCCAGAGATGGGGTGCCTATTTGGGTTCTGAAATGGGAGAGGGCGGCCACAGAGTGTGGAGTTTGCTCTCCCTTGTGGGTATTGGCTCAAGTTGCTCACACGCTAGTATGACGTGCCCTTTCTGTGCTTTTTCTGCCACCAAAAAAGCCTCGCCGTTTTCTCTGAGTCCAGACAGCATCTTGTGCCATGCACCCTACCTCATAGGATGTAAAGCATCCTGACTAGGACTTTTGTGGGGCTGGAGAGGCTAAGACTGAGTGCTGGGGTGAGGGCTCAGCTCTAGGGTCACTCATGTAGTTGGCATCCTAAGCTGCTCGGGGCCTTCTAAGCACAGATGTGGATTGGGGGTGGTGGTGGATGGGGGTGTTCTTGGTTTTTCTGTTCAGTGGGTACCTCCGGGTTACACTGTGATTTCTGAAGGTCAGGTCTTATGGTTCCATTCTTTCGTTCACTCTTCTGTGCCAATATTTTGACCAGATTCTCTTTCCTAGCCATTTGATAGTCTTGGGACTTAAGAGGTTAAGGATCAAATTATGGAGTTAGTGTGTAAGGAGAAAAGTGCCTGTAGGTATGTTTGAATTCAGATGGTTTTGTTAGCCCCCATGAAACCTTGTGCCCTAAGCTATCGCTTTCTGATGACTTAATTCCAAAGGAATGAAATTTGTGTGTGTGTGTGTGTGTGTGTGTGTGTGTGTGTGTGTGTGTGTGTGTGTGAGAGAGAGAGAGAGAGAGAGAGAGAGAGAGAGAGAGAGAACTCCCAGTGGAAAAGATTTTGATATTATTATATATTTCTCTCTGTTTTGCATATGGCTACAAATGGCAGGAATAAATGTGACACCAACCTAAGTCTATGTAGTACCTTCACTTAAAAGCCTCTGTGATAACTTTTAGCCTGTACAGAATAGATTGTAAGTTATTCCCAACCCTATCCTACATTGTAGGGGGGCCATCATACATCGGTATTGCTTGTTGTGATGAGAGAAAGAAGCCTTTTTGATCTGCTTGCTCTTTCCTTACAGTGATCTGCACCAATGTCTATACAGCTGATGTTGTACTTCTGGTGGATGGCTCATCTAGCATCGGAAGAGCCAACTTTCGCCTGGTCCAAGCCTTCATGGAGGGACTAGTTGTGCCTTTTGTTAATGTGGTGAGCGAGAATGGGGTGCGTTTTGGACTTGTCCAGTACAGTGATGATCCCAGGTGAGTTCAGGAGGCCTTCAACCTCCAAGCATAGTTTCATTGAGTGTTTTGGGGAAAATAGTTCTAACAATACCCATTAATATCAGGAAAAACTTGGGCTGTTCGACAGTGGAATGCATTACCTTGGAGTGTGGTGGAGTCTCCTTGGGAGGTTTTTAAAGAGAGGCTGGATGGCCATCTGCCAGGAGTGCTTTGATTGTGTGTTCCTGCATTGCAGCGGGTTGGACTTGATTGCCCTTGGAGTCTCTTCCAACTCTATGATTCTATTTATGTTTAGGAATAGTATCTCTCAGAATATCAAATCTAGTGATAAAAAGGATTATTCATACCCTGCTTGTGGGGGCCCCAGAATCATCTGGCTGCTGCTCCTGGAAACAGAATGCTGGGCTGGATATATACTTGCTCTAATCCAGCATAGTTCTTATGTTCTAAAGTTCTTTGACTGTGAGATGTAATTGTCTGTCACAATATGACTTCGGAATAAGTCTGTGATTATGACCCACACCATTCATGATGCAGGATCTTCCAAGAACAATGGCCCAATAAGCCCAAGCAGGGATGCCACTTACACAGTTCTAGCAAGGGGGCTCCAACCGATCATTCCTAGTCCTTTGCTGCTGCCTTAATGAGCAGCGGGAACAAATGGATAGGGAAAATGGCATTGCCCAACAGAAGGAAAATGACTGGTCATTGCTGTTCCTTTGCTGTGTTCACATAGTTGACATGAACTTTAAGTATTTATTGAGCAACATATACTGAAATGTTTCCTTAAAAATCAACAACACTAGGTCCCCTAGGAACCTTCCTTTTAAAAAAAACAACTGCATCCAGAGCATAAATTTCTTTACTTCTCTGAAAAACCAACTATTCCATTTTTACAGAAGAACTCTTTCATGGAGAAACAGAAGCTACCCATAGGGAGGTGACCTGTCCTGTTTGAAATGGACTGTCAAGTGTCTTGATTTCTATTCCTGCTTCCTCTTGTTTATTTTCCTTTTGATCCCAGGATTGAGTTCACATTTTCCAAGTACCTCAATGGAACAGAGGTGTTGAGGGCTATCAGAGAGCTGAGCTACAAGGGCGGGAACACACGCACAGGTGCAGGCCTTCGTTATGTAGCAGATAACTTCTTTGGAGCCAATCAGATCCGGCCTGATGTTCCAAAGGTATCATTTTTTCCTTCACATCAGTGAGGGGTGGCATTTGCCAAAATATCAGGGTAGTATGTTGAACCCCTGAGCCCCAGCCCTGCCCAGGGTGCCCCTCCCCATGATCTGAGGAGCCCTTCCTCCAGTCTCAGACAGAGGATCTGGGTGCAGCTGCACTTTAGTGACTTTTCCCAAAGCTAAAAGGTTGTGAGTTGGGCTTTAGCTCCATGGGAGCATCCTCCCCGGCCATCCAGGCCCTCACCCTTTTTATTCCTTTCTCCCAATCTGGGATCTGCCCCCCTTCCTTCCTAGCCAGTCTATGCCCCACCTCTTCCCTGTTACAGCTCCAAGAAAGCATAAACCTCAATTGGGCTTCTGAGTCTGCTCCTAGCCCCTTGCTGATTGCCTGGATTTCTGGTGCAGCGTGGGTCCATGCCTAGGCGTGTCTTGGTCTGCATTCCAGGCCTCTTCTGTTGCTGGACAGCCTTTAGAGCCTAGACAGTCTCTGGCCCAAGACAGGGTTTCTCCCTGCGAGTTGCCTTGCCCCACAGGGTCTGTCTTTAGCCTGTCACCCCATGTGCCCCGGGGCCCAGGTAAATCTTTTTGCTGGGACTTCTCCTGGGCCTTCTGGGTCGTCTTCTGGTGAGGGTGGGAGTCTGGAATTTAGTCCCTGGACATAATAGCTTATGGGACTTTTCTTGTCTGCTGGATTATGGCAGTGTTGTGAAGAGCAGTAATTATCATTGATTTGGGTAGGCACAGAGAGAGTGGGAGGGGGAATTCTTATATCCCTACCATCTAACATTCCTGTGAGCAGTCTGTCCTTCTTAATCTACATTTTGCTAGCAGTGGCAGTAGCAAAATAAAAGTCAAATTGCCATATTAAATTTAACATATTGAAGCTACTGTATATATTCTGTGAATTTTGTGGAGTGTTAGTTATGAAATGCTGTGTTAAGCATAAGCATAAGCATTTTATTGTCATTTTGCACGCCCAACGAAATTTACAGCAGCATTCCTCGATGCACACAATTTCAGACTCATACCCCATCCTCACTTTCCCCTTCCTCCACCCACATCAACACGAAGCCACGGAGTTCAGCATAGTCATCTGTACCTGTTCTGTTTTATGGAGGCTTTTATAGAATGAAGCTCACTTCCCTAAAATGAGCCACATTTGGTAGTGCTTCTCCATCACAGCTGCTGAACTGTACCTGATTAGGCCAGAAACATAAAACCTTCATGCCGTTCTAAATGCAAGAAAAGACATTGTGAGTGTATTGTCGAAGGCTTTCACGGCCAAATTCAACTGGTGGTGGTGGGTTTTCCGGGCTGTGTGGCCATGGTCTGGTAGATCTTGTTCCTAACGTTTCGCCTGCATCTGTGGCTGGCATCTTCAGAGGTGTATCACAGAGGTGTATCACAGATCACATTGTGATGGGCTTGTTCAGGTGTTTCCCTGCTTGATTATTTTTTCTTCTGTGCCTCAGATTTGTATCCTAATCACAGATGGCAAATCTCAGGATGATGTGGAGCAGGCAGTGGTGAAGCTGAAGGCTCAAGATATTAAAGTCTTTGCTGTGGGTAAGTAGCTTCTCTGCCAAACCACAGACAGCCTTCATGGGACTTTCCCCCTTCACATATCACAGAGACATTTTTTTCTCTTGATCCCTGGTTCCTACCATCTGTTTCCTCACCTCACTTTCTTTCTGATGACTATATAAGAAGAAAAGATCCATGTGGAGGGTATTGCTAATATTTATGACACTTTCTGCTTACCACGTTAAGTGTAAGTAGGGACCAGGAACTTAGTATAGGAATGTGATGGGCCTAGAAGATAGGGTTGCTAACCTCCAGGTGGTAGCTGGAGATATTGTGGAATTACAACCAATCTGCAGGTGACAAAGATCAGTTCACCTGGAGAAAATGGCCACTTCAGAAAACTCTACATCTTTATACCCCATCGCTTCCATTTCCCAAATCCCACCCTTCTCAGGCCAAGTATTTCCCAGCCCAGAGTGGGCAACTCTACTTACTAGTTGAGTTAATCCTGGAAATTTCCACCTCTGACAGGATCTGTTTGTTCCTGATGTGACTCAGTGCAGTGTGCAGGGACAAGAGCTTCAACTGAGCATCACAGTTGGTTGCTGGAGTCAAGCTGGGCCCCCGGGTTGCTGTTAGACTTGTTCCAAACCTCACTGAAGAAGTACCAGCTAATGTGAGGATTTGGCACTATCGCTGGAAGTTTTATGCCTCAGTTGCTAGTCTACTCATACTAAGAGACTACCTTGTTTGGGCTAGCAGCTCTTATATTAGGACAGGGATTGGCATAGGTTTTGTGTGAATTGCATATGTCATGCACTTGTCACCCACAAAAGCCTCTTCCTGGAAATGCCTAATAGTGGTATGGCTTGTATTATCCAGTAATAATACAATTTTCAGTTAGAACTGAGCATAGAAAAGGCAGAAGCCCCAGCGAAGGGGAGCATACAGCCCAAGGACTAGAAATGAAAGTAGTTGTTCTCTTCTGTCCCTCACTTAGGCATCAAGAATGCAGACACCAAAGAGCTCCAAAAGGTGGCCTCCACACCCACTGAGGATTACTTCTTTTTTGTCACTGATTTTAAAATCCTGAGAACTCTGCTGCCTCTAATGTCACGGAAGGTGTGTGCCAGCACAGGGGGCATTCTACAGACAACAGGTAAAAGGTTTGGGGGCACTTGGCTTGACATGCCCATTAGGTACTGATTCTCTTGTTCTAGCTGTTGCAACTGAAGGGTTAACTTCCACCCATGCATGTCTGGACAGAGTCTTGATTCAGTCAGTTAGATACTGCATGCTGATCACCACTTGGAATTAAGTGCTGTTTTAGCCTTGCACTGTGCATGGGTAGCATTTAATCTTATTCTCCAGTGCTGCCTGGTGTCAACATAGTCATCCCTTATTCTATAAATCCTTTCTTCTTCAGGGAAAAAAACTCTTTGCTTTGTCTATGTTCTTCTCAAATGTCAGACCTGTTGCATGTACCAACAAGAAGCCTGATTTTCCTTTTATTTCCCTAAGATACACAGGCTTACAGTGGCCCCACAAACCTGGTCTTTGTGGTTCAGGGGACAGACATGCTGAGGATCCGCTGGACTGCTGCTGGCGGTCCCGTAACTGGCTATAAAGTTCAGTATGTACCTCTCACAGGCTTGGGGCAACCAATAGCAGCAGAGAGACAGGAGGTGAGTGCTTTTTAGGTGGCAGTCAGCTTTGAGGGCATCTTATTAAGATCATTCTGTTTTAGTCTCTTTTTCTAAATATAATGAGTCTGTAATAAACAGTATTCTGCTATCCTGTTGTTTTTGTGATTGTTGCAAACCATTACTATTACCTGTCCAGATTACAGGGCGTACTTTTATGATCACTTGTCGCATATTAATTTTACCACTGCCATGCCATTACCATTCTTGTTCTGTGCTCCCCTTTCATTGCATCATTTTGTTGCAATGTCACCCTGAAGGGATGTATTATAATTTGAACAAATAATTAATTTATATTGTCAAAGGCTTTCACGACTGGAATCAACTGGCTGTTGTGGGTTTTCCAGGCTGTGTTTCTCTGGAAACACATCTTGCCGTGACATACCTCTGAAGATGCCAGCCATAGATGCAGGCAAAACATTGTGAGCAAAAACTACCAGGCCACACAGCCTGGAAGACCCAGTTAAAATCTGGGTCAAATAATTAATTTATTAACACAGATGAATACAAACACTCTGCCTTTTAATTATTTTTGTTAATATGGAAGATTTGAACATTTTGTTCAACATGTTCATTTAGCTTCACTTGTAAATAAATTGGTAATGAAAACATAATTAATCCATGTTCAGGAATTATGTGGGTTCCCTCCATCAAATACAGATAATCTGACATAAAATAAGATGGAAAGAAAATAAGACTTCTTAGAGTGATATCACTGAATTACCAGAGCTCCATTCAGGGGAGAGGGGGAATCCACCATTGGAAGTGGCACGTAGCCACACCAGTGGATTTGCCCTCCCCAGGGCACTGACCTCTGTGGAGGGGTGGTTTTGCTGGCGTGTGGCCCCCAGTACCCCCACCCAGTGCTAGGATACGGTGCAAAACATTGCAACAGTGTCCCTGTGCCTCCACTGGCGTAGTGGGGGCGGACCAGGGTCCGGTTTGAGGAGGAGCCGACTCTTCTCTTATGTATGACCAGCAAAACAGATGCAGGTCATGTCTTACTGAGTGTGACGTATTACTTGTAGTGAATGTGGAGAAATGCAGACATGGGTAGTATATCTTTTTGCTATTGGACAGGTCAGTTTGGGCGCTGGTGAGACAAGTGCTGTGCTGCGTGGTTTGAGGGGAGCGACAGAATATCTGGTCACCATTATTGCTCAGTATGCCAACAGCATTGGAGAATCAATTTCTGGCAGAGGACGCACCCGTGAGTAATGTAGCCCACATCTGATATACCAGTATTGTCGTATTTCTTTCTGCAATACCAGTATGATGATTCCCATTTGAGAATCTGATTAGCATGAGTTTCTTTGTGTACCAGCAATCTACCTAGGTGTATCGTGACTAACCACTTGCAGCTGGTTTTCAAGCTTTTCCGGCATAGAAATTCTTTCCCAGAAAGAACGCTGTCACTTGTAAGATGGCCACGATTTGTTCAGTCACAGTGATCAGAGTTTCAAGGAGTGATGCATCATCTGTGAAATTGCTGTCTTTGGGGAAGCTCAGGCCATCAGTTGACAGTGTCTGTTATCAATTTCATATGGAGGCTGTCATTCATAGGGAAACTAACAGTTAGCTTTCTTTGTTAGTGCTGCCATCTTAGATTCTGAACTAAATGATAGTGGTGGTGGTGGGGAGAGGAATTTGTAGAATTCATTAGATCATTTCAATGAGTTCAATGAAATTAGTAAATCTCAGACTTGGTGAGTCTTGTAGCCTAGGTTTATCAGCGTTGTAGACAATCAGCACATAATCAACTAATGGGATGGGTCCCACAAGGCGCTTGTGCTTTGACTGTTGCTCCAGCAATACATTTCAGACCACCCTCTCCCTTTTAGTATGTAGGGAGTGAAAGAGAAAAGACAGGGAGAGACAGACACATAGAATCATAATGTTGGATGGGATGGTATAAGCCATCTAGTTCAAGCTCCTGCCCAGTGCAGGAAACCCATTGCTTGAAAACATTCCAGTGAAGGATAGCTTCACCCCCACCATAACTGGTTGCATTGCTGAACTGAAAAATGTAAAGATGGGACTTACATTGTAGTTTGGGGTTAAATACAGTTGTTGGCTTTGAAAGATGTTGAAGGCTGCCAGTTTGCAAGGAGAATAGAAATGTATCATTTAAGGCTCCTTATAATTAGTCGTCCAATTATTTTTTGGGTTTTTGGGTATTGTTTGTTTGATCCTGGCCCTGGTTAGCATAACTTACTGTAAGTTTTCACACAGCAGACCTTTATTGTGTCTTTCCTCTTCACACCAAGGCACTTCAAGGCAAGTCACTTACCCTCATCCTGGCACCACAGTGTGTCACAATTTAACTAAATTACAGATTGGTTCGAAAGTGATGGACCTTTCCCCTTCTTATTCTTCCACATTTTGTTTCTCTTTCAGAGATCTTGTCTGGAGTCACAAATTTTCGGGTGGTGGAAGCTGGACCATCGTTCCTTAGACTGTCCTGGGCAGCTGGCCCAGGTGGCATACAGGGCTACAGGCTCACTTTTATGGCTCGAGGTCAGTAAATCTTATTAAGAAGACAGTAGTGCTGGTGCAAAATTCTTGAATATGAAGGAACGTTTTTGAAGGAACGTTTGAGATAAGGGACAGAATAGCTTGTTGCAAGTATATAGGGTTTGGGAGTGTGTGGATGAATGTGTTATCTGATAACATGGTATGTGTAAGCCAGGGAATGGTGGATAAATAAATGTGTGTAGAGTGTGCTGGGCTGCTTGAGTCCAGTTAAGGCACAACAGTCACTATTGAAAGTCTCCCCTACAATTTCCTGCACTGCGCCTGTTGGGAGCTGCACCTGGAACTGCCCCTCCTAAGCCTGCAGCCATCCCAGCGCTTATAGCTTTGGCAGCTCTCCCAGAACTGCGCCCTATGTTGGCCACACCTGTTGCCATGGCAATGCATCACCCTAGCAGAGAATGCTGGCCCTGTAGGCACCAGAAGGGTGCTGATTTCAGCAGATCAAATCACTTCTTTGGCTGCTGCTCTACTTTGCCCAGCCTCAGCTTTAGCCCAAGCCTGCAGCAACCAAAATACTGCAGTAGAACCCATCTTTGAAATGGTCAGTAACAGTCTCAGTCATACCCTCTTGTCCGGTGGTTTCAGCTGTGTTCTTAGTTGGTGCCCACTGGACCCAGTAAAATAAGCTTAGCTCCCTGCTCACTGGTGTAGCTTTCTCCAGTTGTCCTTTCAGGCCTAGAAACAGAAATCATGCCTCTCAAATGTGGATTTTAGAGAGCTTCGCTATAACTTGTGTTCTGTAGAGAATTCAGGATTCTGTGGATGCAGCTCAGCCGTATGGACATCCTACTTTAAAGGCAATGAATCTTGTTAGCTCACCCCATGCTCCTCGCCAAATTTTGGTCAGAAAATTGTGGAATTAAGATGTGTAAATGAAGACATTAAGTGAAAGATATATTGTAGTGATGTTTCAAAATGAGGCATGCCTTATAACAAATGATCTAATTTATGTTATCGACCTCTGATTATCTTCTGCTGTCTGTTTTCTTGATATTTTTGGTTTTCTTCTCAAAGGTGAAACTCAAGGTGAGGAGATGAGACTTGCGTCCAGTGCTACATCTGCCCTGCTCAGCAATCTTCGCCTTAACACTGACTATGTGATCACGCTGTACCCCATCTATCCACAGCAGACCATAGCACCCTCTGTGATTACTGGCCAAACATGTAAGTGCCACCTTAGTCAGATAACTGCACATTCTGGAAGATGAATAGTCTTAAGAAATTTATCCTTGGTGTAAGTTTTCCCAGTAGCATCCAGGCTGGGGCAGAGAAACTGTGTGTAAGCAACCTGCAGCGGAAGCAGGAAACTAGCCAAGGAGGCTATAAGGATCTTGTAGAACAAAGTATGAAAGGATTGTTAAAGGAACATGGGAAACAGTAAAAAATTTGCATTCGTTTTTATGGTAGAAAGCGCAGGACACTTACCCATATTGGGGCTGCTATTTTTTGAAAGGGTGTTGGATGAAGTGAATCAAATAGATATGATTAGGAGGTAAAGTACAGATTAATGAATTAAAAATGAACAAGTCGCTACTGTTATGTGGCATACACTTTTGGGTCCCCTCCCTCCCTTGCATGCCACCCCTCCCTCCCTCTCCCTCCCCTAGGGTGGGTGGACATGTCCAGATGCCGGGGCCCTCCCTCCCTCTCCTTCCCTTGCATGCCACCCATCCCTCTCCCTTTGCTAGGGTGGGTGGACCATGTCCAGATGCTGGACCCCCTCCCTTCCTTGCATGCTACTCTTCCCTCCCCTCCCTCCCCTTCCCTTGCACGCCACCCCTCCCCTAGGGTGGGTGGACATGTCCAGATGCCAGCTCCCCCCCTTCCCTTGCATGCTACCCCTCCCTCCCCCTCCCTCTCCCTCCAGTAGGGTGGGTGGACCATGTTCAGATGCTGGGCCCCCTCCCTCTCCCTCCCTCTCCTTCACTTGCATGCCACCCTTCCCCTCCCTCCCTCTCCCTCCCCTTCCCTTGCATGTTACCCCTCCCCTAGGGTGGGTGGGCATGAACAGGTGCCGGGCCTGCTCCCTCTCCTTCCCTTGCATGCCACCCCTCCCTCCCCTCCCTCTCCCTCCCCTAGTGTGGGTGGGCCATGTCCAGATGCCCAGATGTCTAGGGTGGGTGAGCCATGTCCAGAATGGTGTTTTTACTGTTCTGGGGACCTTAATTGAAACCACTGATTTCCTTATCCAACTTCTTGTTAGAATTTTCTTTTCTCCAAGTGAATTGGAAGGTAGCATATGTAATGCCAGTTTTACAGAGCAACCTAGAGGAGACCTAGGAAATCACAGGCCAGTTAGCCTATTGTCTGTTCTGGCTACATTGATGGAAACTTCTATTAAAGATCAAATTATTAGCACTCACAGGAATGAGCTCTGTGAAGGAGCTATCATGATGGCTTCTGTAGAGAGAAGCCCTGTCTCACCAACCTTTTGGAGTTCTTTGAGAAGGGTAATGAGCATGTGAACAAGGTTGATCTGGAAGACATTATACACTTGTACTGCAAAATGTTTTTATCAAAGTCCTTACCTTACCTGAGTAAATTCAGCAGTAGTCAGAACAGGAAGGGTATTCTCATTGATTAGAAATTGATTAAATTGCCAGAAGTACAGAGTAAATAGCCTGATCTGAATAGCCTAGGCTTGCCTGATCTCATCAGATCTCAGAAGCTAAGCAGGGTCAACCCGGGCAAGAATTTGGATGGAAGACTTCCAAGCAATACTAGGGGTGTGGCATGGAGGCAGGCAATGGCAAACCACCTCTGAATGTCTCTTGTCTTGAAAACCCAATGGGGTCACCGTAAGGCAAATATGACAGCAAAAGAAAAGCCAGAATAAATGACTGATGTTTGCAATAAAGGGAAGTAAGCAGAGTGAATTGGTATTGAGACTAGTGCTATTCAGTCTGTCTGTGGTCTGGAACGGGTGAGTGAGCAGCACTAAGATTGCAGTGGCTGAGATTGCAGATGACACCAAATTATTCAGAGTGGGAAGAACTAAAGGAGATTTTGAAGAGCTCCACAGTCTAAAAGCTGGATTAGTAGGTGACAGCTTGTCAAATGAAATAAAATATTAGTAAGCGTAAACAGATGCACATTTGGAGTGAAAAATCCAAGCTTTAAATATATGCTGATGATGTCTGAACTGGTATTGACTGACCAGGAAAGAGGGATTATTCATGAAATAATGTCTTTAGTACATTTGGAACATCTTATTGTTCTATGTTTGTTTTGAATCCACAGTGAGTTTGGCAGGAGTTCAACATCTGTCTGCCCAGAACATTTCCTCTCAGAGCATGCTGCTGTCTTGGCAGGGTGTGAGTGGAGCTACTGCGTATCGTGTTACTTGGGGACTTCTCTCAGGTATGTCTGCTAGGCTGCTATATTTTCTTCCCAAGCTCCATCATAGAAGAAGAAAAGTTTGGATTTGTACCCGGCTTTTCTCAATTGTAAGGAATGTCAAAGTGACTTACAAACTCCTTCCCTTCCTCCCCCCACAACAGACACCTTGTGAGGCAGGTGGAGTTCTGAGGAAACTGTGACTGGCCCAAGGTCACTCAGCAGGCTTCATAAGGAGGAGCAGGGAAAACAAATCCAGCTCACCAGATTAGAGTCCACCACTCTTAATCACTACACCACATTGGGTTCTAGACCAGGGTATGATCAGTTGATATGATCAGCTGCTATTGCCATACAGATGTTCTACTCGAGTGTCCATTGAGATCATATTAATTATCACGATAATTGATTAACATTCTATGTTACATTTACTGCCCAGACAATATATACTGAGTAGTTTGCGGGTGATTTATGAGACATTATTTCTTTAGCCATCACACAGTCAGTGAAAAGAGTGAGCCGTTTATTTAATGAATATCTACATTTGGACATTTTTATTGACATCCATGAGAAGACAAGAAGTGTGGGAGCCTAGTTTGCTGATCCATAGCAGCCCAGAATAAGTCTCCATAGTTGTTGCCATGCTAGCTTAAACTGTTGTACAGAAGAAACCAGGGGGCTGACAAAAACAAGTTGATATTCCACATACAAGAGGAGAGGCACCAATGCCTGTGTAAAAATAATTGTTAGCATTTATATCAACCTTTAAAATCCCAAACTTACATGCCAAAAACCTATACAATATGAAATACATTAGTATTTGTTTGTTTACATAATTTATAGTTCACCTCTCTGACTGAGACAAGGTAGATTAAGAAGCTATGGTAGTGGAAGAGTTCCCCTAGAGGGGCAGTGCTGCTATTGCAGAAAAAGCCTCAATCTCATTGTTGCGATCACATCCTATGTCTGTGCTGTTGTCCATCAAGTTATCGAGACAAGGGCATTGAGGTTGTAATCCTAAGAACACTCTCCTGGGAGTATGCTCCATGGACCTACTTCCAAGTAGACCTGCTTAGAATTGTTCCCCGAGTCTGTATCTGTTTGGCTTAAAAGGACACTGATTTGTTCAACCTGTTCAGTTTATGAACATTACTAAAATAGCTCAAGTAACCAGACATTACTGTTTGGTAAATCACTGATCATGTGCACACACACTTGCAGCACTTTACACTGCAGTTCCAGTAATTTTTTTTAAAAAATAATGGTCAGTAATCATACTAGTCTCCATATTTCATATTGGTCTAATGTTATATCTGTTATGCAAGCTGTAATTTGACATTGACTTGCTGAGGCAGTTAGAGGCAGGGTTAGATGGGCACTGGTCAGTTTCAGGTAGGCAGTTACAGATGTTCCATCTGCTGTGTACTATTCTGACCATTGTGCAGAGAAACTCCTATTTATTTATTTATTTATTGTTTACATTTTTATACCGCCCCATCCCCTAGGGGCTCTGGGCGGTGTACAACAACTTAAAACACAATAAATAAGTTATTAAAATCTTTAAAACAGCGGTAACATTATACTGATAATAATAATAATAGGAATAATAGGAGGCGTCCGACCAACCCCATTTTTCATTAAATTTTCCCAGGGAAAAATTGGGGAGGAGGGAGGGTGGCGAGCCACAGTAGATGGTAGCCTAGATGGCGAACTGGCTGGGGCACCATTTCAGCGGCTGGTCCCTCCGAAGGCCCGGCGGAACAACTCCGTTTTACAGGCCCTGCGGAACTCATTGATGTCCCGCAGGGCCCGAACCGCCGGAGGGAGGGTGTTCCACCAGGCCGGGGCCAGGGCTGTAAAGGCCCTGGCCCGCGTGGAGGCCAGCCGCATCATTGAGGGGCCAGGGACCACTAACAGATTTGCCTCCGTTGAGCGAAGGGGTCGTGCAGGGACATACGGGGTGATGCGGTCTCGAAGATACGAGGGCCCCAGGCCGCGTAAGGCCTTAAAGGTCAGTACCAGCACCTTGAAAATGATCCGGAACTCCACCGGGAGCCAGTGCAGCTGGCGTAATACAGGTTGAATATGATCATAGGTGGAACTGCCTGTAAGCAACCGCGCCGCTGCGTGCTGGACCAGCTTCAGTCTCCGGATCAGACGCAAGGGAAGACCCGCGTAGAGCGAGTTACAATAGTCTAATCTGGAGGTGACCGTTGCATGGATCACAGTGGCCAGGTCCGCTTGGGAGAGGAAGGGAGCCAGCCTCCGGGCCTGGCGAAGATGGAAAAAGGCAGCCCGGGTTGTATGGGCCACCTGGGTCTCCATTGAGAGAGACAAATCCAGGTGGACCCCCAGGCTGCGCACGGAGGGGGTCGGCGCCAATGTGACCCCCTCCCACACCGGTGGCTGGAAAATCCTGTCCTCCCCCCGCGGCCAAGCCAGAGGATCTCCGTCTTCTATGTATTCAGTTTTAACCTGCTCTGCCGCAACCAACCAGCAACCGCCTCCAAACAGTGCTGGAGAGCCGCAGGGGCGGCGGCTGCTCCCCCCTCCATCAACAGAATGAGCTGCGTGTCATCAGCATACTGGTGACAAGTCAGCCCAAAACTCCGTACCAGTCGAGCAAGGGGTCGCATATATCCTTCCCCCTCCCTGGGCTTAATTTAGCCTCATACTTTTAATTTTATAAAATGTTTTTTCTTTTAAAATAGGCAGAAAAAAGAACAAGAAAAAACTGGATTTTAAGAAAAGCTTAAAATCCAGCAACTAGATAAGGTTTTTAAAAAGAGATACCTAAAGTAGAGTAAAAAATATAACAGCAGTAGTGCATCTGCTTTATATGAACAGTTTCTAACTATCCAGTTCTCTCATTCAAAAACAATTTCCAAATATCCAAAATAAGTTCCTACATAATTGTCTATATGCCAAATACCCAAAGAGTTCAAAGGTTCTCAATCCACTGATTTACCAGAGGAGGGCTTTTATCTTTCCAGTGTTCTAATACTAGTCTTTGAGCTGTAGTAAAGGCATGAGAGAGCCCCTGTGGTGTAGTGGTTAAAACTAGGGGTCGGTATAATAAATGTGTAAATTTCTGATTTGGGTTTAATTGACCTGAATTTTTTGGTAAACCTGGATATCACTGAACCTTCATACTGGGAATATCTGGATTCCCACCAAAAATCGGGCCAATTTGACCAAATCATGCTGAATATTTTTCAGGGATCTGCTGTGTTAGCTTCCTTTACTTTACCACCATTCTTTTCAGGAAAAACCCCTGAAAAATGCCAATAAATATTTTTGGGTTTTTTCTTTCGGCCTTGCCAAATTGCCCACTCCTGGTTAAGAGTTGGTTTGACCCCCCTCTCCTCCAGATGGAGCCTGCTGGGTGATCTTGGGTCAGTCACAGTTCTCTCAGAATGCTCTCTTCTCACACAAATACAGGCAATGACAAACCATATCTGAACCTCTCTTCCCTTGAAAACACTATAGGATCATCATAGCTGGGACTTGATGGCACCTTCCCCCACACTATAAAGGCATGGAGGATCTGTATTTGTTGACCATTGGTTAGCTTCCAAGAGACAGGCAGATGGTTTATTTTATAGTGTTTTTTATTTTTATTGGTTTCATTTAGCAAATTGTTTGTCTCTGCTTTGTATGTCAAAAGGAGTACCCAGGCCAACATACAATGAAAAACATAAACTACAGATGGAAAACAATAAGTAAATAAATCTGTAAACACATGATTAAAAACAGCAGATGTCTAAGAATTCCAAATGTTTGTATTTTGTTGTCTGAGCCAAATACATGTAGCCTGCAGGCCTATTTTAATGCACATGAGGTCACTTAGCAAACTGTGTATATTCAATGGCACTGATGTAAGCTTTTTATTGCTGCTGTTTTATATTTTGTCAGGTCAGGATGTTCGGAGCATTGATGTGGACTCAAGCAAGAATTCCTACTTGCTGACTGGACTGCAACCTGAAACGGAGTACCTGGTAACTGTTGCTCCAATTTATGGACAGCTGGAAGGGCCCAAAGCCTCCATCAGGAAGAGAACTGGTGTGTGCTCAAATGATGATGATGATGATGATTCGTCTAGCAAATGAGGCCTATGATTAAAATACTGGTCTGCAGGGCGTTCCGTTTGTCAGGTTTTTGTAAATTAATCACTCATTTAAACACTGGAATATCATAATGAGAGGGAAGAGGAAAATTTCCCTTGAGACCTGAACCAGGTATGACATTTGAAACATGTTCTCAATGGGGGTGGACAGCTACACACTCTCCGCTGGTCCCCATGGAAAGCTCCCTATAAAAATGCTGCTTGTCTCCAATCCTGATGATTGGGATTGTGCCCAGATCGCATGTGTAGCTTCCCCTCAGGACAAATGATACACTTTGGGGGGACAGGACAATGCCATAGGGAGCATGCCCCTATTGTGTTGTGGTCTCAACCAGAATCTGGGCCATATGGCACTTTTAATGGAAGTTTCCATGGACACCAGCAGATGGTAGGTGGCTGCCTGTCCCTGTGGAGAGCTTGTGACAAATATAAGAACTATTTCAGCACTGAAATGTAGGAAGCAAAGTTGGTGTGTGCATTTGCAACGTAGCTCTACACAGATTTCAAGAGAGCTGGAAGTGAGCTAGGACTCTCAAACGTTGTAGTTTTTGTGGCACCATTTAAAAACCTTGATATAGTATGACTTCCACATTCAAAATCCTTCAACATAGAATTGTTTCAGTAATGTTTATTTCTTCTGTAATGTCTCTCAGTTCATAAACAGACTGAAGAGCATTTATCCATTTAAACCCGCAGTCGACTGCCTCTTGCCTTCCAATTCCTGGGTTTTTTTCTGAGTTGCCCTGATCATCAATAAGAACAGGTGAACATTTTCATTCAGTGTGTCTGTTCAGTGCTTGTTTCTTACATCTGAGGGTGAAGTTGAAGGAGATTTACTAAGGCAGGACATTCACAGGAAATATTAGCAGTGGGATCCAGATCTCAGTGACATTTCAGATGACTAGTGTAGTGTAATTCTTACTAACATCCGTATACTGAAGTCAAAATGATAATGTTTCTGTAAAAACAAAGTTTTTAAAAAGGACATCACAGAGAAAGAAGTCCCCAGTTCCCCTCCTTCTGAAGTCTTCTGAGAGCCCCCAAGTTTTGTCCCTGGTGGTCAGGAGATTCCAAGTAAAAGCATAGGGAGCAAAGTGGGGCTGTGCATTGGAAACGGGAAACTGAGGAAAATCACTACTTCTCCTTCCTCAAACAGAAAGGTGGTTCCATTTGAGGAACTGAAATGTTGGATACATTCCAGTATGTTTTTCGGTTATGGTATGTCTGAGGTGGACACCAATCTGAGTATGGGAATTTTCCCCTCAGTGTTGTCTAGTTGGTTTGGAGATGGCATTTTTATCCCTATATTTCCTTAGTTTCCTTCTAGCAAAGGAAAAGGAATGTTACCAGTAGTAGGGATTCACAGTTTATATTGGCCATAGTGGAACCTGACTGAAACAAAGGAGACATCTCGCTCTATTGTGGCTGCTGACTCTCAGGGAAGGTCCAGACTCCACTGCTCAGCTGTTCTCTGGGCATTATCTCCCACAGGAAATGTTTTCTGTTGCATCTCAGGAACTTTTGTTTCAGTCAGTTGAGATGTAATCCAATCATGTGGTCTGTTTAGTTGGCATGAAATGAATATCTACTGAACAGGCTAGCATCATATTTGTTTCAAAAATGCATGCATTCAAAATGCTACTGATACTAACCGATCAGCATCCATGCACTATGTGGATGAACAATGAAGAGCTGGAATTTTTCTAAACTTATTTATGACTGATTTATATCATTTGGACCGCTTTAACTACCTGTCTCTGCCTGCCTGCATTTTTCCCCTTCCTCACCACCAGAGGATGTTTTGAGGATGGTTTTTTTTTAAGAAAATCAATAATTGCTATTTCATGTTGATGTTCTAGTAATCTTTTGAAACAGTTGCGTGATCATGCCAGCGCATTCTTTCCCCAGTCTCCTGGGAAGGGGCTATGGGACCAACAACCTGCTCTGCTGCCCTGTATGCTGGATTGCAGGTCATATAGTCAGTGGTGGGATTCAAATAATCCCACCACTGCATATAGTGCACAGTCATGCAGTAGGGGAAAGATTGCTCTTTGTTTCATGATGTTTGATCTTATCTCTGTAAATACATTATCCTATTGTTACTTTTGGATTTGAGTATGAACCAATACGTCTACGTTCAAAATTTTATACTAAAGTTTGACCTTGCTTTTTAAGGCCTTGAAAAAAGAGGGAATTGCTCTCTGTGAAGGCCCTCACTCCTTCATTGTAAAGTGTGGCTAGACATGCCATAATGAATGTATCTTCAGCTGACAAGCTCATTGTGTTTCACAATCTTATAGTCATAGTCAGGATTTGGGACATATTTAGAATCTGAAATATTGACTTAGTGCTTATGTGTGCTTTTTAGGGGCCATGGGTCTACTGAAACCAGTCTGTCTTTGTGTTATTTAGATATAATCCAGTTTCTGAGGACCATCACTGTAGGTCCAACGTCCATCCAGTTGGCCTGGAAAATCATCCCCAATGCCCGGGGCTATCGGCTGGAGTGGAGAAAGGCAGTAGGTAGGATGTCCAAATTTTACATGGCATGGAGAAACTTGAGAAAAAATATATGTCGATAGACCAGGAAAATTGTTGAGGAAGGATATTTGAGCTGTACTTTCCTTCCCAAATAGTTTCAGATTTTTCTGAGATATGGTTTCCTAGGGTCCTCTTCTTCAGAGGGAAAACTTAGAGGAAAGAACATGAGGTTATTTATTAAGACCAGGCAAGGTTGGAAGATCCACTGAAAATGTATTGTCGAAGGCTTTCACGGCCGGAGTCACTTGGGTGCTGTGTGGTTTCCGGGCTGTATGGCCGTGTTCTAGCAGCATTCTCTCCTGACGTTTCGCCTGCATCTGTGGCTGGCATCCTCTGAAGATCCTCTGAAGATGCCAGCCACAGATGCAGGCGAAACGTCAGGAGAGAATGCTGCTAGAACACGGCCATACAGCCTGGAAACCACACAGCGCCCAAATCCACTGAAGACTTTGGGGCTAGATATGAATCATCTTTATGATTTCCATCTTCTACTAATCCCTAGGTGTGGATGCAGCCAAGACTGTGTCCCTGTCTACCCGTGAGAACAGTTATACTCTGACAGGCCTGCAGCCAGGCACAGAATATCACATAACCCTCTACACCTTGTATGATGGCAAAGAGGTAGCGACTCCAGTTACCGTCTCACAGACTGGTGAGTAAGTGTTTACTGCTCAGTAAACTCAAACCTTTCCTTTGTATGGCTTATGTCTGGGGGCGCAGCCATCCAGGAGAGCAAGCCCGGTGCTGGGCGGCCATTGGCCTGAAGCCCATCCCAGCAGGCCATCACTTCACTGCCACTTGCCAGCCAACCCTACTCACCGGATGTGGGGGTGGACCCCGATGGGGCACACTGGCCAAGCGCAGCCCATGGCGCTGGGAGGGCCGCTGGGAGGGCTGAGAAGCCGCACCTCACCCCACCAGCCCCTGCAGGACTGAAGACAGCCAGGGGAAGCCCCGCCACAAGAGCCAGGTGGCGGAAGGCCCCAGCGGAGCCAGAAGCAAAGGGCCCAGCTCTGGCTGGGTGGCCAATGCCTCCCTGAAGAACCAGGGGGCATAGCCTGGGTGAGTGCGGGCGAAAGCTATGGACAGCTGTGCTGGTTGAGGAAGGGGGTGGGTTAAGGAGGCAAGGGGATAAAAGGGAGTGGGAACTGAAGGGGAAGGAGGTCAAGATGACGTGGCTGGAGGAGAGGGTAGAAGAGAAGAACAGAGGGATCAGGAGGAAAGAGGGAGTTACAGAAGGAAGAAATGGAGGAAAGGCCAGCGTGAAGGCAAGAAGCCTTCAGGAATCAGCTGAGCAAGGCCAGGAGTCCCCAGGAGGTGTGGAGTCAGAGCAGGACTAGCTAACTGTGGAAGAGGGGGCAAGGAGGTCACTAGTGTGAGGGATAGCTAGGGGCTCCTGCCATCCTGTGGCTTCAGCACGTAGTGAAATTGGGCCAGTCCCAGACCAATGCGCCTAAGGACGGGATGAACAAACCCAGGAAAGAATAGGAGGGAAGGACCAGGGGCCCTCACAGGCCCTTGGAGAGGTAGAACACCAACAGCTTGTGTTCTGTTGAATAAAATTCAACAAGCTTTACTAATTCTTTGTCGTACTGCAAACATGACAAGGATTTTTCCATAAGCATTGCCACTGATTGCATTCTACAATGCTAACCTGGCACTTCCACCTTTGATGCATGTTTCCTTCCCTCATTGACTTCCCTGACTTCTGGCTATGATTTATCTGTCAGGGGTAGAACCATCAGTGGGCAGCATCTCTGATTTAAGGATCACTGAGACCTTAGGAAACAGAGTCCGCCTGGCTTGGACAGGTGTTCCTGGCGCCACAGGCTATAAGATTGTGCTTCGCAATTCCCAAGGTAAGTGGTGTGGTGGGGGGGGGGGAGGAGCTGAGTGAGGATGGCTTTATGGTATGTGTATGTGGGGTGGGGTGGGGTCTCAAACTTGATTACGGCTAATAGCTAGTAGGGGCAGAGGGTTCTCAAATAGTAACTATAGAGGGGAGTGTTAAGTTGTAAGGAAATACAACCTGTTGACACTAAAGTACAGTTCCTAATCCATATGTACTTGCTTCTGAATTTTATTCTGTAAACATGAATCTCAGGTGATAGCTGAGATTGTGAACTAGAAGACAGATAATGAACTTCCTGGGTAACAACATAAACGTGTCATATCCATAGAACCAGTCATGTGACTCCATTGCTATTGTGGTCTCTCCTGCAGATGGCACAGAGAGGAGTCAACATATTTTAGGTTCCCAGACCACTGTGGAACTGAATGATCTGAAAGAGGATATTATCTATGTCGTGCGTGTATCAGCTCTTATTGGCAGCCGTGAGGGTAGTGCCGTTCCTTTGAACATCCGACTTCGTAAGTGTTAACAGTGAGGGTGAGAAAGTTATTCCTTGGTAATTTGAGCCTACTGATCTGTGTTTGTCTTTATGTGAACGGCTAGGGGAGCTCCTAACTGTCTTGTGAACTCCTGTAGTTTGACTTGTGGAAACTTAAGCTATGGAATGGGTGGGTTGGGAAGGTGCTTCTGGTTGAGCCATGTCCTGAGACAAAATTATGAAGACAGTGGAAGCTAAATAATTTGTACTGGGATATTGCCCATTCCCTCTTAGTTCTTCTCCCCACAGCCTTGGGCTGGGCTACTGTGCCGGGTAGAAATAGCCTTCCAACTTGCTGTCTCATATGTCAGCTCTAACCATTGCCAGATGGAGCTAACATAGAACTAGCAGCCCGAACAGAGACTCCCAAGGTAATTTGGATGCTTTAGATTAGAATGCTATGACTTTTAAATTTTAAAAAAGCCTGCCCTAGAATAAAACCAACAAGGGCATGTATAGGGTTGAGAAAGACAGGGTATGTGTTTACATCTTCTCTTCATATTCCTTTCTTGATTCCGTATATGTGTGAACTTTCTTTTTGAACAAATTCTTTTCTATTTTAATCATTGGTAACTGCTTTCCATACCACACAAACATCCACTGTTTGAACTCATTATCTAAAATAGATGCAAGGGAGATGCAGTGGTATAGTGACGAAATGTAGCAGGAGGTCAGAGCCCTGGGCAACACTTAATGGATTCAGGTGTGGGAGGCATTTCAGGCCTGTCCCCATCACAACTGTTCCCTGCCCCTGAACTCCCCGTGGAATCTGGGGCAAAGATACAGTTGAACGCTGGCTAGCAGGGCTCACTCAACCCCTGGATTTTATGTGGGGTTTGGGAGCCGCATGGGCCATTTGATGCAGGCCTCAGCTTACACCGGTCCAGTTTTAAACTGCAGGTTTTGAGCCGGCAGAATAAAGTACGACCCAAGCTTCACCAAGGCCAGGATCAAACTGAGCAGCTGGGCTGACTGGCTCCAGCTTCATAGTGTTGGCTCCACCCCTCAAGCTCTATCTGACACCAGTTTAAAGCTGGACCCAAGCCATTGTCAAACAGGCCTTCTTCGCTCCCGACCTCCATGTTGAATTTGGGAGTGAAGCAAGCCCCACTGGCCCATGTTCAACTGTGCTCCTGCCCTGAACTCCACAGGGAGTTCAGGGCCGAGGAGCAGTTGTGAGAGAGTGGCACCCAGGATGAGCTTTTTGGGCTTGCCCCAGGCATTGTTTCACACAGCTGCACCCCCGGGGAGACAGTTGGTTGCTAGACTGCTGTTTCCCTGGGAGTGCACAACTACTGTAAATGGTAACATGGAAGGTAGCCCCTTCTTGAAGTGTACTGAAGGAGAAGTGTGAGAAAATCCCAATGAGAGTTGGGGAGACTTGGGAGATCAGGGTATCGCTAAGTGAAAACTCAAGAAGATGTCCACTAAGTGCCTAGATGCCTTGAAAGGCCACATGGGAACAGGGCTTGCAGGTTAATGGGTCTGTTTTGCGACACTCCCAGGTAAACAGGATGAATAAGGAGAAATGCCAGAGGTTTAAGACGTGTTCAGATGAGTCTGTTTTGTGTATTTGCTTTCTGTAATTAGTTGCAATTACACGTATGCAATGCATCTTCAAAAGCTATTGGATTTCTTTTTTTCTAGGGCATTTCTTTTTGTTTTGGAAGAATTTTCTTCAGAAATGAATCATACAGGCTAAAACTATTTTTCTTTTCTAACTGCTTGTGGGTTTTTCTTACACTTACTATCATGTACATTTCTTGAGTGCTTTTATGTTACATTATCTGGCTCTACCAGTAAGAAGATCTTTTGTCTTCCTGTGGCAGGTCCAACACTTGTAAGCAGCGTATCAAACCTGCGTATGGTGCCAGCTGGATTGGGTCGCATCCGACTTGTGTGGACCCCTATCCCCAGGGCTACAGCTTATAAGCTAGTGATTGTCAACACTCATGGTAAGGACTGTAAGGAATAGTCTTTAAACAAAGGTTAAATCTACTCAGAGCTTTTGTGCTCTTGTATTTATGAAAATAAAATGTGTTCTGGGGAAAAATAGACTTTGAATGGTCTGGGATGTTCTAGTCTTTTGAAAGCTGAACTGGGATTGGGTGAATGGTTGGAATACTGCAGAATTTGTATGAGTGTGTCTATGTATAAAAGACTGAACTAGGCCTGAGAAAGAATGCTTTTCCTGAAAGAGTGAGGAGGGGCAGGGATATTGGCCCTTTCCCCACTTACCTTTGTCGGAGGGTTGCTGCGCGCAATTCCCAGCGCGTGCAATTCCTGGTGCGCGCCCCGGCTTCCCCACAAGGTCATCAAAAGGCGCCATTTGAAAAGGCACCAGGAATTAGCGCCCTGAGGGGGCGCGAGAGAGGCAGCGTCAGGGCGGCTGTGTTCTCGCCGCCCCTGAAGTGGGGAGTGCAGCTGGACCCTGCGCTACTTTAGGAGAGTAGCGCGGGGCTTAAGGTAAGTGGGGAAAGGGCCATTGTGTTCAATGTGAGGGAGGCTGATTAAGTTAGGCTCACTCTGTGCAAAGACTGATTCTGTTTCTTTTGTATACTGTTTCAGATGGCACTGAGGAGACTAAACAAATACCTGGTGATCGAGGTTTCATTGAACTGCAGGATCTGAAGGATGGAGTCAGATACTTGGTGCGAATGACAACACTGATAGGCAGCCAGGAGAGTAGTCCTGCCACCATTACTTTTCACATGGGTATGTTCTGTCGCAGGCCCTGGGCTGTATATCTTTTCTTTATGGTTCTGGGCTGGGTTGGCTGTGGTGAATGCCTGGCACTATGCCTTGTCTCTCTCAGGGAGGATTTGACATTTTTGCAGCAGTACAGTGCAGTACTTCTCATGTTTGTCTTTAAATTATGTGTCTCAGCATCCCTATTAAAGACTCTGATTATCATGAGAATGCTGGGCAACCTCTGGTGTTCTTTCCTTCTTCCATATGTGGAGAGTTCAAGGATGTGAGAGGCAGATAAGCTCATAGAATCGTAGAGTTGGGTGAGACCACAAGGACCATCCAGTCGAACCTCCTGCCATGCAGGAATACATAATCAAAGCACTCCTGACAGATGGCCATCCAGCCTGTTTAAAAACCTCCCATGAAGCAGACTGCACCACCCTCCAAGGCAGCATATTCCACTGTCAAACAGCCTTTACTATCAGGAAGTTCTTTTTAATGTTTAGGTGGAATCTCTTTTCTCATAGTTTGAATCCATTATCCTGTGTCCTAGTCTCTGGAGCAGCAGAAAACAAGCTTGCTTCCTCTTCAACATGGCATTCCTTCAAATATTTAAACATGGCTATCATGTCACCCCTTAACCTTAACTTCACCGGACTAAACATATCTAGCTCCCTAAGCCACTCTTCATAGGACATGGAATCCAGACCTTTTGGTTGCTCTCCTCTGGACCCATTCCAGGTTGTCAATATCCTTCTTGAATTGTGGTGCCCAGAACTGGACACAGTATTCCAAGTGAGGTCTGCCCAACGCAGAATAGAGTGTTGCTATTTCTTCTCTTGATCTAGATACTGTACTCTTATTGATGCAGCCCAGAATCACATTGACTTTCTTAGCTGCCACATCATAATGTTGACTCATGTTCAGCTTGAGGTCTACTAAGGCTCCCAAATCCGTTTCACATGTACTGTTGTCAAGCCAGGTACTGCCCATCTTTTATCTGTGCATTTCATTTTTTTTCTGCCTACGTGTAATATGTTACATTTCTCCCTCTTGAAATGTTTTTGCCCAGCTCTCTTATCTGTCAAACTCATTTTGAATTCTGACCCTGTCCTCTGGGTATTAGATACTCTTCCTAATTTGGTGTCATCTGCAAGTTTGATTAGCATGTGCTCTATTCCATTATCCAAGTCATTGATAAAAATATTGAATATCGCTGGGCCCAGGACAGAACCCTGTGGCACCCCACTAGTCACTTCTCTTCAGGGTGAAGAGGAGTCATTGGTGAGCATCTTTGCATTTGGTTTGTCAACCAATTACAAATCCGCCAACTGTAGCCCACATTTTCCTAACTTTTTTGCAAGAATATAATGGGGGGCCTTGTCAAAATCAAGGTATGCTACATTCACAGTGTTCCCTTCCTCTAACAAGCTTGTCACTCTATCAAGAAAAGAGACAAGATTAGCCCAGCATGACTTGTTTTTGAGAAACCCATGTTGACTTTTAGTGATCAAGACGTCCCTTTCTAAGTGTTTACAGACTGGCTGCTTCTGCTATAAGAAAAAAAGTTCTCATATTAAAATGGCCGTCACGGATAAAAACCACTTGTATCTCTGGAATCCCTTGTGCTGTCCCAGCAGTTTTATCTGCATTCTGCTCAGTGGTTCCTGAGGATTCCCCACCACTAATCATTTTTTAAAATTTGGAACGCCCCCCCCCCCCCCCCAATTTTTCCAAAATGTCTGTCACTGGTGAAAACCTCTGTATCTCTGGAATCCCTTGAGTTATCACAGTGGTTATCACAGTGGTTTTAACTGCATTCTGCTTGGGGTCACCTAGGGATTTTTCTCTACCTATTGGTTTTTCAAAACTCAAACCTTCCAATTTCATCATTTTTTCCCTGGTCCCATAAGATGTCTACCACTTCCAGGATGTGGCTTTCTGTTGGACAAGGTGTAGTTATGCTTACATAGTTAGATTTGAATCCAGTAGCACCTTAGAAATCAACAAGATCAACCAGTTCTACTGTATACCAGCATGGCTACCCTCTGATATTGTACTTACATGGAATCAGAACATCTTCTTCAAATCCCCGCTTTTGTAGTGATTGGAGGGAACTGGAAATGCTGTGCAAAGAAGTGCCAACTGGGACAAGCTTGTTTGGCAGGAACATCAGTAAACTATTTTGTTTGTGTTAAGTTCTAACTACACATCCCTGATGAAAACTTGAAAGCATTATTATTGCACAGTCGTAGTGGTATAGGTGTTGTGGGTTTTCTGGGCTGTGTGGCCAAGGTCTATTAATTTTTGCTGTTAACATTTTGCCGGCATCTATGGCTGGCATCTTCAGAGGCGTGTCACAGTAAGATATGTTTCACTCCAGGGCATAGTGGTATCTTTGCATTTGTATGAGTTCTTTACCAATTGTTTCTTCTCTGATCTTGCAGAAAGCCCATCTGTAGGCAGCATCACCAACCTAAAGGCAACTGCAACTGGGCCCAGCCAGCTGCAGATCACATGGAATGGAGTTCCTGGTGCTACTGGCTATAAGGTGACCTGGCGACTGAGGGATGGTAAGTGTTTTGTGTCCTGTTAGGAGTTTGTGTATATGTGTGCATGTTCTGACAGGATATTTATTTCCTGTACACTTATTTCCTGCCCATCACCAAAGTCCCTTGGTAGGGTACAGTCATAAAACACCATTAAAAATATAATTATAAAACCATCTTAAAAACTCCCTTATAAACCATCCCCAACCCTAACCCACTCTCCTTAAAATAAGAACATAAGAACATAAGAACAAGCCAGCTGGATCAGACCAAAGTCTATCTAGTCCAGCTCTCTGCTACTTGCAGTGGCCCACCAGGTGCCTTTGGGAGCTCACATGTAGGATGTGAACGCAATGGCCTTCTGCGGCTGTTGCTCCCGATCACCTGGTCTGTTAAGGCATTTGCAATCTCAGATCAAGGAGGATCAAGATTGGTAGCCATAAATCGACTTCTCCTCCATAAATCTGTCCAAGCCCCTTTTAAAGCTATCCAGGTTAGTGGCCATCACCACCTCCTGTGGCAGCATATTCCAAACACCAATCACACGTTGCGTGAAGAAGTGTTTCCTTTTATTAGTCCTAATTCTTCCCCCAAGCATTTTCAATGAATGCCCCCTGGTTCTAGTATTGTGAGAAAGAGAGAAAAATTTCTCTCTGTCAACATTTTCTACCCCATGCATAATTTTGTAGACTTCAATCATATCCCCCCTCAGCCGCCTCCTCTCCAAACTAAAGAGTCCCAAACGCTGCAGCCTCTCCTCATAGGGAAGGTGCTCCAGTCCCTCATCCTTGTTGCCCTTCTCTGCACTTTTTCTATCTCCTCAATATCCTTTTTGAGATGCGGCGACCAGAACTGGACACTGTACTCCAATATATACATAGTCATCTACCTTAGTTCAGCTTACTTTATGATGGAATTGTGGGCTGTATTGGTTTTGAAGACTGGACTACTGGTGGATTACATGGATAGTACTAAAACTGGAGAAACGGAAATAATGAGTGGGATGGGGCAGGCCGTAAGTGAACAAGACCTGAGTCATTGTTTCATATGGTGGGTACTGCCAGATTACAATGATTGTTGCTTTGCTTTGCAACAGTCTAGGTTTGCAGCAGGCGAGGTTTGGTAAAAATTAGGCCAGTAAAACTTGAAATAAATTGGGACACCATAAGTCCTGGGTGACCCGGGGCCAAGTACACATTCTGAGCCAAATCTAATTCCCAGGGTTGTTGTGAGGATAAAATGGAACAGAGGAGAATGATGCCTTGGGTCCCCATTGTGGAGAAAGATCAGATATATGAAGTAAATACATAATATAGTGGAAGATTGGGAGTAGAGGTAAGATAGGTTGGTTGGTAGATGCAAAGGGGAGAAGAGGAGCAGGAAAACATAAGGAAATGGGTTTTGTCTGGAGGAGGGAAAGAGGAGAAAATGTGGAGAGAAGAACAGGTGAAAGTTATTTATTTTATTTTTAAAATTCATATTCCACTGCATCCCCGCAGGGCTCAGGGCGGGTCACAACAATCAATACAATCGATTAAAACATTTTAAATAGAGCTATACAAATAATTAAAACAATAGTACAATAACACCAGATAACAATATGTAATACTGAGTTGGGTACCCCTTGCAAGTCCTTGCAGATTCCCCACTAGCTCCACACAACTGGGCTATGATTTTCCTCAGTAGAGGCTGCTTGGGGGAGCAAAGGGAGGGAAAGCTGAAGATGGGGGGCAAATAAAGGTAGGTTGGCTGGGGAATAGAAAGGATAGAAGGAAGCAGGAAAGGGAAGAGGTTACGGGAACTTTCAGGGAAGAGGAAATAGTGGATGAAGGGAAAATGACATCCCCATAAGCCCATGTGGATCCACCTACTTGTTTTACCTTAAGTGGGAAAATCTTAGATGTGGAATCCAGTTTTCATCTAACAAGAGAGACACTACTCTGATCTCAGAATCACCTATGTTCAAGCATTATGCCAGTTGATACAGTATAATCCAGTCTCTTCCAAGACATGCCGGGTATGGCACAATATAGTAAATCTTTGCTTTTAATGTGTAGATGAGATTTTCCTATCCTTATAATCCATTTGCATCCCCTGAGGAAGCTGGGGGATAGTCAAAAGAGTTAATATATCCATTTCTTCCTGCTTGTCACTAGGATGTATTTCAAGAAGTTATGCTTATACAAGGTTAAGTTTTGCTAACTCTAAACTAATTTTAATTATAACTGCAGGATCATTTGAGACAAGGTAGTGTTATTTGATATTTTAATATCAAGAGGTCTAGTTCAATCAATAATCATCACCTAGAAAACTAAGATTTTTAGGAGCTAGCAGAACAATGTTAGTGTTTGAAAGATACAGCATAGTAACCTTTAATTCCAAGAGGAAAATACAGGGACTGTTTACAAATGATTCATAGATTTTTTAAAATAATGTCTTCTGATTATCTGATTCATGGTGCATTGTTTAGTCTACCAGGAATATGATTCATCTGCTCCCTGTGAGGAACCTTTAGACTGGAGGAAAGCTAATGTCTCCAGCTCCTAGGGTGGTGGATATGGCATGCATTCAAGATACACCATTGCACGGCTGCTGATGACTTACCCACTTCTATCCTCATTGCTCTGCCTTGCCTTTTGCTTTGAAGACAACAGCTTTCTCCCTACCACTCCCATCCATATAACACAATAATAATGTTACTTTGATAATCAAAGACTCAGAGGCATGTATTTATGTATATCCTGCATGCAGTAGACTGACTTTGTGGAATACTTGGAAGTATTTCTGGTGTCTGGAGATACAGCCTATGGATTAAATAAATACTTGTGACAGAAATGTCTGTCCAGAGTAGCCTAAGATGAGAGGGTTTTTTAAATGTAATAGCTCCACTTCTGATCAAGACACACACATACCCCTCATTTCTATTTTGACCCGCTTGTGAAATCTTCTGTTTTCTCACCCAGGTCAAGAGATCTCTCGCGTCGTGTCAGCTGATGTAAACTCCTACACTATTGAGGGTTTGAGGGTTGGGTCAGCCTACGTTATTGGGGTCTCAGCCTTGGCTGGGAGTAGAGAAGGAAGTCCAGTCACCACCACAGCTTCAACAGGTGAGGCCACCTCTGGCTACTTGACTTCCTTGAACTCTCTGCCTGCTTTCATTCCATCATGATAATACCATTTACCATGGTCATTTCCATTTGTTCTGTTGCAGCCCCTGACCATGTGGGAACTGTCTCCAATCTCAAGGTCCTTGAGTCCAGGAGCAATGTGGTACGAGTCACGTGGGTTGGTGTACCAGGTGTTACAGCCTACAGAGTGATGTGGAGTCGGCTTGATGGTAAAGTAGCTGCTTACACTTACCCATTTCTGCCTTCTTTAGTTTCTTTAAAGCAGAGGTTTGTTTGCCGTTGTCTTCCTTTGCAGAGTCTTCTTTGGTGAACTCCCATCCAAGAATCAACCCAACTTAGCTTTTGAGATCTGACAGCATCAGGCTATAGCATTTCACTCCACATCTAGTATAAAAATATTATACTGAAATTCTGAATTTGGCTTGGCACAAGGATATATTTTGTTATTATCTTAAAATTTATTCATAAGACCAGAAAGAATTCCTGAATTTGAATAGCAAAGATTATATAAGGATAAAATTAGAGATCTAGATTTTTAATTCTGAAATGTTGACAAATTTTTTCCAGCTATGTTTTATTACACTTCTTGGGGAAACCACAACAAATAGAGAGAGCTGGCTCAACATGTTGACACTGTTGAATGTTACCCAAAAGAATTTTCAGAAGGGTATTATAGGGCAGTGGATCATCTCCTAAAGTTAGCCAGGGTTTTTGCCTATTGTTGATACGATCATGGTTTATACTTCTGTTGATTACAATAACCTGACATTCCTCTGTCAATTTTTTCAAAGTGGGAAGGTAACAATGTCTTCTTTTGAAGGTGGTGCTGCAAACAGCAAATTACTCTCAGGGAGCACCAATTCTTTTGACATCCTCAACCTGGAAGGAGGAGTAAGCTACACTGTGAAAGTTACAGCGCTGATTGGCAACCGTGAGGGAGATCCTGTGTCTATAACTGTTACTACACGTAAGCCCTATTTATTGATCTATTTTGTGATGTTTATGGTCCACCTTTCCTTAAAAGAGTATCAAGCAGTATTTTAGCCTTACAACACCTCTGCAAAGTTGGTCAGGAATGGTGATTTGCCCAAGGCTACCATTTACATTTAAAGGTTCATGGGCATCTGCAGTTCCTAATAGAGATGGGCAAATCCTATATTTATCCCCTCCTCCTCCCCTCACTTACCTTGAGTGACAGTGGCCACCTCTGAATCCTATATGGATCCTGAAGGTGACAGCAGTGGCCAGCACAGGGCTGTACTCCAGGCTTGGTTGGCCAACCCTGGCATGCACCTCTGCTCTGCCTGCTGCCTCCATGTCTCATGTAGAAGCTGGATGTGGTGGCAGTGGCTATCAGGTATGGGAGGAAGAGTGGGGGAGAGGGGATTCCACCCCAATCACTTTTTAAAAAACGGTGTTGTGGCTGAAGCAAGCCTGGATCATGCCCCCTCCCCCAATTGGCGTAATTTGGACTTGCTTTTTGGCGCCCTTTAAACCGTCACCATTTGAGGGGTGGGGGAGGGGAGTGAAAAATACCCAGGAAATACTGATAAGGTATTTTGGCTTTTTTTGTGGTACAGCTTTGTCGAACCCACAGCCCTAGATCCTAACACTATGTTGTGGGTGTGCCATTTGACTTTTTTTTTAAGTTTTGAATTATGTTTTAATGTATGTTTTAAATTTGTTGTTAACCGCTCTGAGCCCTCGGGGGAGGGCGGTATATAAAACTAATAAAGTAAAATAAAAAATAAAATTTCTGTGCTGCTTGACAGCCTAATGATTTCACTTTCTCTTATTGTCCAAGTTGTTCTCTGTAAGAATCGGCCATGTGGACTGGAGGATTCTAGTTTCCTAGAAAAGCTCAAGGTGTTAGTGACTTTTTCTATGCAGGAAGACATTATTTTGTCAAATGGGTCTTGAAACCATATGTGGAATTATTCTAATGTGTTTCCTCAGCAAAGTTTGTGCCTTTCAACCTATCAGAATAATAGTTCCAGTCACAGTTCTCTCTACTGTCCTTTGATGACTCAGCTTTCTGTGTTCTCTTCTTCCACTAATTCTTCCCTATCTTTCTTTTCAGCAACAGTCCCAGCTCAACCAGTTGTAAATCTGCGTGTGACTGACTCATCAGAAAAGCGCATCCAGCTAGCATGGAGCCCTGTACCAGGTAGCACAGGCTATCGATTTACTTGGCGGCCCGTAGGTGGTGAGTATCTCCATGCTTTCTTTCCCTCTTCTCTCACTTCCATCTAAAGCATATGTAATTAACAGTTCTTTTACATGGGACAGGTGGACCAGAGAAAAGCCAGCTGCTGCCAGCTCGCATCAATACCTATGAAATTGAAGACTTGCAGCCAGGAAGGCGTTATGAATTCCACATCACCAGCCTGACAGGCAATCAGGAGAGTGAAGCTGTGGCCGTTGTTGCCAGCACTGGTAATCTGCCACCATCCTCAGCTAACGGCTTGACACTCTAAACAAAACCATCAAAAACAGTAAAAGCCTCCTAAGTATCAGCTGTTCTATGGGAAACTGTCAGAATCTGCACCCCTGAAACCAGGCTCCTGGACCTGTTTGTTTTCCATGGTCTGTTTGAAGTTCAGATTGCTCCAGCACAAAGAAAGGGAGAAAACCTGGACACTTCTTCCTCAGCCAAGCCCTTTTAAAAGACAGCCTGAAGCTGCACAGGTCTAGGAATCCTCTGATTGCTCCCAGAGGGAGGCAGAATTCTATGAGATTTGGAAAGGGGGCATGGAAGATATGTTGGCTAAGGCTCCTTTAAAGCCATCCTCCTGGTTGCCCAAATGACTGGCAGGTGGTCCTGCTGCCTGTTATCGCCTTTAAAAGAGCTGTGCCATGTTGCTGCCACCAGCCCCTGTACTGACACTGAGCTCAGACCCTGCAGAACTATCTGTGAATGCGAGGCAGGTGTCGGAGGTGGAGTATCACCATCAGACCAATGGTACAGCAGGCAGTGTATTCCCACCCCAGAGGGGAAGGCCAAAGGGAGAGCATAATGTACATTAATACCTGAGGGGAATACTATAGGGAGGTGATTTTTTTTTTTTTTTTTTTTTTTTTTTTTTTTACATTATAAGAGATCTCACAGGCAAGTGTGAAATTTACAATGCAGAAATAGGCAATGAGGAAAATAATATCACTTGGTAAATCAATTTTCATTAAGCGTCTGTTAAAGGAGCTAGATGTTTTACCTGTTGGCCCTCACTGGAGATCCAGTAATTTAGCTGTTGAATCTGGCATAACGGCAGTCTTTTAAACAACTCTTCTGCATACTGAGTTCTGCTTGAAGTAAGAGAGCCACCTCCTGGTGAAATCATCAAACTGCATTTCCTTGGGACAAAAAGTCCTACTTGTTATATAAATATGTCTTCATTTATAACCTACTTGCTTGCTAAAGCTCAAGGCAGATTAAAAATATTTTTAAAATATCAGTGAAAGGGAATGGTGAAACCATCCAGAAATGGTGACAACTATAAGAGAACAGCTATTTAATCTTCCCTTAATATGTTGCCAGAAAGGTTTTGTTGAGATAAATGGTTTAGTTCTGCCTGAGCCTTTTCCACAAACATTCTTTAGGGGGGAGGGGGGGGCAGGTGATGGTCCGTGGCCAGGAATGGCGCAGCCCTGCCACCTCAAAAGAGGATTGCAGAGGCTTTGGGAGCAAGAAAACATGTAAGTTCCCCTGATCATGCCAAAAGCCCCCCTATGCAGTCTCTGCCAGCAAAAGGGGGCGTTCTCAGCCTGAAAGACCACAGGAAGCCAAGTAAGGTCTGCTCCACCCCTGATAATGACTCCACTAGATGAGTGCCGATGCTGTGGCAGTGTTGGCACCCAGGTGTTGAGTGACTGCGCAACTCCCTGATGCTAGTGTAAGTACCCCTGGGCCACTGTGGATGCCACTTACACCATGGTGAGTGGCATCTATGCTGGCTCAGGGATCACCCTGCATCCAGATCCCTCCCCCAGCCTCAGGATTGCACAGCTGGTCTTTGATTTCATACTTGGAATCCAAAACATTTGGAGAGGATCCATTTGAGGATGGATGGTGGGGAAAGATCTTGTTTTATACTCTCTGCTCTAGTTTGAAGTGCCTGTCCTGACTCAGTCTGAAATGTTCAATTCTGCAGTTTGCCAGGATATCCACAGCGATATAGCCTTTCTCATACATGCAACTCGAGACAATGCTTACAACGCAGAGGCTGTGCGAACCTTCCTCTCCAATACGATATCTTCACTGGGTCAGCTGGGCCCTAGCTCTACTCAGGTAACAAATGACTTGAGAGTCTTGCAGCTGTGCCTATGCACAGGTTTCGTGGCCTGGTTCAAATGTGTTGTGTGTGTGTCCATATGTGCAAATGCAAGTCTCAATTTTGTATGATTGGTGGCAGTAAGATGCTATAAGCTGCCAGGCCCAGTAAACAACTTTCATGCTAATTTACACATGGTTCTACCTGTAAGAAGGGGCTGAGAGGATGGACTGCTCCAATGGAAGTAACAGTTGGAGTTGACCTTTGAATGATGGGATTTCTACCTGGCAATGTCTGAACACTGATTCTTTCTGGGTATCTACAGTAGGCAGGGTTGGTTTTGTGTGAGTGAGGAAAATGTGTATCTGAAGAACTGGATGATCTCTGTCCACCAGTTCTGAGAAAAAGCCGAAAGTAACCATTTGGGCTTACATTTTATCTGAATCCCAGAGCACAGTTGGCTGCCGACAGTACAACCAGCTCAGGCTGTCATGGATTAAAATATATAAATATAGCATCTTTCCTTCCTTGTGGAGAATACAATTTGTTTGAGTGTGTCTGAAAAGGTATTTTCAGCTGTTTATTTTATTTATTTCCTATCTAGGGTATACTTAATTGGCTGTTTGTTTGGATTACCTTTGTCTTGATTATATAAATATATTTTTAAAACGTTAAGGGCATGTGCATAATATTACTTTCTTCTTCTTGTCACTTCTATGCTGTTTTATTTCAAATGGCCACCTGTATGGTTTCTTGAATGTGTGAACCAGATTTTTGTGACCTTTAGAGGAGTATGATGTGGGCAAATGAAATATTCATGCCCCATTTCATATATACAGTTGCAACATGTTATACATTAGCATAACATATTATGATAGGTTGATGTACAAATCCGTATGAGATAACCCACTCCTGATCTATCTGTATCAGGATAGTATATTTTCTTTAGAACTCCACATCTTAATTGTCTTGTCTCTCAGTTCTTCTATACTGTTTACTTGTACTTTCTCTCTTTTCTTAGGTGAGCCTTGTAATTTACAGCTATCGTAGCCTTCCTGTACTCCTGTTCAATCGTTCTGGTGATCTCGCCACAGTTTTGCAGCAAATACGAACACTGCGCTATGAAGAGCCTAGTGGCAATGCTATTGGTAAGGGGGCATGAAATTAGGGAATGTGAATTCCTCTGATGTAAGGGATGGGAAGAGAGCCAGTGGGTTTTCTGTGATAAAAAAATCAACAGGTGTAGAAAACAAGAGGGAGGGAGAGTCTTGTACCCACTGAAATAATGTGCTTATGTACTGGTCAATCAGTTGCTGAGTTGAGATCTGAAGTAACTGTCCTAACAGTTTCTTGTGTGTGTGTGTATGAGTGTCTATCCATGCTGCTTTCTGTACTTTGCAGGAGTGGCCATAAACTTTGTCAAGAACTACGTTATGAGTCCCAATGCAGGCCGTAGACCAGGTGTGCCAGGAGTACTGGTAATATTGGCAGATGGGCCATCAAGTGATGAAGCTATTCAGCAGGCCCAGGAGATCAAGGCAGCAGGTGAGATACAGGTCCTTGGAATTTTGAGCAGGAAAATCTAATGAGGAGGGTTCTTGCTTTTGCTGTAAGGAGTACAGTTCTCACAGGTGTGGAGTGGGCTGTCCTGAAATGCTGCCTAAAGAAGCCGTGGCTACTTCCTTCAAGGTACTTCTTGACCTCCTTCAAGGTATTTCTGTGCTCATTTTATTGCTGTCTTGCTTGATCAGGCTATTTCTTATTGACTGGTGTGTCACAAATGGGGAGTATACCCCTTAACTTGTGTTGGCTAACAGTGTTTAGGATCTGTGACATCCATGAGGTCCTTTGGAGAAGGTTCACTCCTCTCTTTTCTCTGGCACCCCAAGAACTCAGTTATAAATTGGAGAAGATGCAGGTCTAATTACTTCAGCTTTACCATTTCAACTGACTTGATCTAAAAACACCCTGCTACCATGTATTGTGAGCAGTGAAGAGTTCTTTGTGGTTTATTGAGATATAGAAGATGTGGCATGAAATCCATTAAGTAGAGGCTCCATTAAATCAGAACGCCATAATTTATTTAACCAAGAGGCTGGATTTACTACTTAACATATTCAGAAACATAAAATTACCATTGGAGAAATAACTAGTAAACTGTTTCTATCTTAACCATAAATGGCCTACCTCTTATTTTAGTTAACTTAAATTACGAGAATCCCATAGCAAGGAGCAGTTGCTTCTGGAATTAGAAATCCAGATCCCCCACCCTTAACACAGTGGTTGGCTGCATGCCTTGGCTTTGCTTGCATATGAAAACTTAACTGTGAACTAGCTCAGAAGCACAGTGTGTCTGGGTTAAGAATAAACAGCAGTTACAAAGAAGCAGTAGCTACATGCTTGCTCTGTTAGGATAAATGGGGCAATTATTGCAAGGAGCTACAGAGGATTATATTGAATTTAGGCAGTTTAACTCAGTATATTATTGCTACAGCAAGACTGGGCCAATGAGGCATAGTAGCTACCTGTTTTCTATTTCATGGAAACAGTTATTTAAACTAGATATTAGGAGAATGAATAAGTGGCTTTAACTCAGATACAGTGGGCTTTAACAGGGAAGATCTGCAGATACCGGTAGGAGAGAGGGGTGTTTAATCCTTCCTGTATGCATTGATATTTCCGGGCAAATTCTGCCCTGCCCAGAGCCATTATTAACTTGGTTGGGCTGAGTTCTGATTTTGGAGCTGAGCAATGTGGCCAATTAACAATGCCTAGGAGTTTAGGAAGGGTGCTGTGTGGTTTCCGGGCTGTATGGCGTGTTCTAGCAGCATTCTCTCCTCGACCCGTTCGCATACTGCATCTAGTGGCTGGCATCTTCAAGAGGATCTTCTGAAGATGCCAGCCACAAACCAGGCAATAGCGTCAGGAGATACTGCTACAGAACATGGCCTGCTAACCAGCCCGTCAAGCACACCACAGCACCCAAGTGATTCCGGCCGTGAAAGCCTTCGACAATACAATGCCCAGGAGTTATTTGCAAGACAGGAGGGCAGCAAAAAACAAAGTTCTCCCTCCTTAGCCCCTTTCTCTGAAAATTTCTGCATTAGTGTTATATTAGAAATACAGAACTAGGAGCCTGAGTGCCTAGTTTGGTCCAAATGGTACATCTGTATGGGTGTTTTTTCTTCCCTTAACAACCAAATGTAGTTCTTTAGCACATTAACCACACCCCTAAGGCATTTGTCATTTATTGAATGTTAGCTGTCTTTGGTCGTTTCCCCACTTTAAAAAATAATGTTGAGCCAAACCGCACTCCTTTGAATTGGTGCTTTTAAGTGTCAGGTCTGACTCCCCACCGCAGCTTGTCCCTGTAGTAAACCTCGCGGCAGCCGCAAGCTTCATGACATGTAGCATTCCCCACAACCGCGCGTTCAGTGGTAATCGGCAGGGCGCTTCTTTGTTCCAATTGGCTGGAACGCCGGTTTGTGGGTGGAACTTGGTTTTTAAAAAAACCCTGAAATCGTCGACGAAACGTCGACACACACAGTTGTCATCGCAAATTGAACCAATGCCTTTTTTCCTTTTTAAAAAAAAATGTTTTCTAATTGGCTGTCGTGCTGTGGCGTGAAAATTTGCAGAACACGGAAGTGCCCGCTTTCCTTTCTTCTCCATTTCGTGAGATGAATGTTCTGAATGAACAATGAATGTTCTGAATGAACAATGGAAATAAGCTGTGTCCGCATGCACTCGAAGCGACATGCAGACAAGTGATTTCCTGATTAAAAAATGGCGGAAGGAAATGCTGCGTGCGCATTGCGCACGTCCCGCAGTGCCCTGATTGGTTCACGTTACCATATGCGGCGGGAAATTCAAATCCGCAGTGACCCCCGGCTTCCCCACTGCCTTGGTCTCCCCTGCGGTTGCTGCGGTGTTTTCAGAAATGTTGCTCAATCCTCCCGGAGGAGAAATGACTCGTGCTGAGGAGGACGGAGAGCGGCAGAGTCGGGGGCACTGCGTTGCTGCCGCTTAGGTGGTGGGGAATGCAGCAGGCCCCTGGTTTATTTGCCACAATTACCGTGCAACGAAAGGTGAGTGGGGAAACGACCTTTGTTACCTGCATTGTAAGATAGTAAAGCCTGGACAGGCCACAGACCACTCCTAAGCCAAGATGCAATCTCTGCAAATGGGTCCTCCCACAGCCTATCAAAACAGCTTTTGAAAATAATTTCTGTTGAGCACTAAAACACCAAACTCTAAGGACAGAGGGGAACTCTCATATAGATGGCATTAAGTTCAACTAAAGTCTTGAGGAAATTATGTGCACAGCTGACTTTTTTACTTACAAACTGAAAAAAAATCTTATTGAGGTAGGATGGCTTGACTTGATGAGCTGTCATGGCTGACGCTTTCCTTTGCAGGCATTAGCTACGTTGGCAGTGCTGTGAGTCCTTTTTCCTCAGCCACTATACATTGTGCCTGTGGAGTGATCATTACAGGGCCACTCTATTGTCATCTTCTGTGTGCTTGTCAGGGATTCATGTGCTGGCAGTGGGCATGGATGGGGCTGCTCGTGAACAGCTGCGCCGCCTGGTAACTGATGAAGACCCACGGCACGTTTTCTTTGTGAGAGACTCAAGCAGCCTGTCAGAGTTGGAGGGACCGCTTGCCAGTGCCCTCTGCAGGGCACCTACCACAGACGGGGTAAGGTAGAGACCATTGCTTATAAAGCAAAGGACAAGGACTAACCTGTAACTTTCTAACATTTGAAAAGACTGAGCAGTGGAGAAAAGTGAATGAGGCACGGATGAGGAAGCATTCTTGCTTCACCAAAGTAGCACCCGTGCAACTGAAGTACCCTGTGAGATAGGCAGTGGTCTTCCTCATTTCTAATGCATAAAACTGCCTGAGATTTGAAATTAGCTGCACTGTCAGTAATGAGGCTGATGGTGTCTTGGGACAAGATGTTTCCTTCTTGAACCCTCCTTTTTGACCTTTTGTTATTGACTTACTTATTCCACAGGGGTTTCAAAATTACTGAAGCTGATACTTTTTCTTGCTTTGGTGTACTTACATGGAATGCTTGTTGCAGCTTCTACTTTTTTATTATTATTGTCGTGCATTTGTGTATCATTTTAGTGCTCTTGGTTTTATTTTAATTATTCTATTGTGAGCTGCCATAAAACCTAAAATAAAAATGAACACTGTGACTTAGATTTCTTACACACAGAGGGTGAATACAGATTATTTTGTATCCAACAGAAACGAACTGAAGTATGCGTGCAATAACATAGTAAACTGTTGCTTGTAAAGTCCCATCAAATGCTAACAAGAATGTTGCCCCCTGAGGTTGCTGATTGTGTATAAGTGTGTGGTAAAATTCTCCTTGCAGAACATATCGGATGAGTACCTTACTGGGTAATTACCTAACCAGTGCATTGTGTCTGTTTGTTAATATTTAGCCAAAACCTGATACTCAGTAAAGCTCAAACAGCAGCATTATACAACTTTAATCCTGATTTTTTTTTGTCTCCATCTCTCTCTCTCTCAGTCTAGACCAGAGCCTTGTGCAGTACGCTGTCCCAAGGTGAGTCTCTGAATATCATAGAGTTAGACTACTAGAACAAATGGGTTCTCTAATAAGCTAGCAAAAAAAAAATAAGCAAGCAAAAAAAATAGAGGGAGGAAGCATTAAGGAGTAGAAGTCAAGAAACCTTTTCAGAGCCTTGGAAGAAAAACAGCATACAACTGGAAGAGGCTTCTGAAGAAAAAAAACCCTTGTTTGTTAAGGCAATAAATATAGTTTTCCTTGTTTGGGCTCTAGAAATGAGTCTGGTCAGAAAATAACTTCTGGAATATTTTTGTGTAAGTTGGAAAATGGCAAATATAAATCTTAGAGGTTTAATTGCTGGAGGTTTTGCCAGAAACCCATTTTGAACTTGCAGTTCAGACACTGAAACCTTCAGCTTTCTAATGCTGGAAATTCCAATTGGGGCCAAAGGAAGATGTGAGGAAATAACTGATGCCACCTTACCAAGTTTGATTGGCTTTCTTACCATTGGGAGGTGCTCTAAAACCTGTAGGCTGTCAAAAGGATGTGCAAGTAGGTCTGTTTTCCTTGGAATAAATAGACAGTTCAAGTTCCATGATGAGCCAGAGCCATTCTCAGCAACAGTGGCATACTCCCCCATCCTTCTATACAGTGTTCTGGGAACATGTCCAGAAGACGAGAGGAAAGGCCTTTTGAAGGCGTTGGCATGAATAGAAAATGTTCTTCTGATGTAGCCAATCCCAAGGCTTCTATGACTGATTGGCTTTCCAGAGGTAACCAGAGGGGAAAGGATGTTTGAGGTAGTTCTGACAATCAGCCAATAAGACTGTCAAATGGATTTTTCCCTCTTTTCCTGCAGGGCGAGAAAGGGGAGCCTGGTGAGAGTGTAAGTATCTGGAGTTATGTCTGGGAAGGGAATCTCATATGGGTCTCCTTGAGATACCAAAGTGGGGTGACAAAACATTCATGAATTTCTCTGGTAATTTTTGCAGGGGCGGAATGGACGCATAGGACTTCCTGGTCCCCCTGGAGAACCGGTAACATCTACTGTTCTTTGTTGGTCTCTGAACTGTATGGATTGTGGTGAAGCTGATACTATCTCTTGTGGTTGGGCTGGTTGAACTAGAACCCTGTTTCATGTAATGTATTTTTAGACTCTAGGTTAGCATCCTTATCTTTGTTTCAAACAAGCAGTTGTTCTTGTCACCATTCTTTATCAGTAGGAGATTTGTTAAGGTGGGGTCAGTAATTTATTAGCTTTACTAGTCCCAGCTCTCTTATAGACTATCTGGGGCAGGAATCTGCCCTTTTACTGGGCAGAGTGCTGTGGGATTTGAGTAGCTGCAGATGTTAACACTATATTTTGATAACTGCACTCCTTCTGCAAACCACAACTAGAGTCCTGAAAACCTCTGAGCTAGTCAATTTCTCAGGGGCCTTTTAACTCACGATGTAAGAATTAATGGCTTGGAGTGTCTCTTTCAAAGTCATGATGCTTCCAGGTGGCACTGTTTTCCAAAGCATTTTCAAGTTTCCTTTACTGCTGCCCCAGATAGGATTTTGAGTCCCAACTAGTACTGTTGTACAGAGCTGGATCTACATTTTTTTGCAGGTAGGCAAGTATAAAATGACTCCCCCATGTATGTAAATAAATTGTACTGTTACGAAATACTTCACCTGATGTATTGCTAGCTCTTTGATGTGTTAACACATTTTGATTGGAGGATCCATGGTCTGACAGTCTTGAGCCCAGGACTGGCTGAGACCCTTGGTCCATATAGGAAAGGGTCTGAAAAGGGGAGCTTGTTCTTTGCATTGGATTATCTTTCTTTAGGGGGACTTGCAGTGCACTCATGCATGTGCTTACAATGTGGAATGATAGAGGAGAATGATGCTAGAAGATGCTTGCAGGTGCACTGGGGTGGGGTGGGTGGACATCATGCAACTGACAGATGTCCCATGGATTGTAAGTAGCCAGTTGGTAACTTTTCTTTATTTTGCTAAATTTACTTTAAGATTGTCTTGTAGCTACCCTGAATTTGTGCCTTCCTTACCCATTTGCTTGGCCTGCAGTACTCTAAAAATAAATTTGCCTGTGGTGTGACCTCAGGCAACACCATGAGAGAAGGGGGATTATTCTAACCCAGGGTAGTGGTATGCTATCAGAAAAGGAGGGGATATTAATGACTTTCGTTCCCAGCTTCCTGAAAGGGCTGTGAGCTGGCTGAGGAATGCTAAGGAGAAAGTATCTTTACATTTACAGGACAGTAAGGCAACCTGCCACAAACCTTCCTCTGAATGCCAGTGACTGGCTGATGAGGAAATGTTAGTTTTTCTGAGAAAAGCAATGACAAATTATAGCAGCCAGAGTATATCAGCCCTACCAGAGTTTCAGTTCCTTGTGGGGAATTTTGCTAAACTAATCTACTGCCTCATTAAACTGGTCAGAAGGAGAATGAAACAGTGCTTCTTGAAGTGATGTATTGAATGCTAATCAATTATTTGCTTTGCTGCATTTAAGTTTTTCATAGCTGTTAATTGCCCTTTTATCCGTTTGCAGAAGAGTCCATAGGCCAATGGCTATCTGTATATAATGAATATAGAAAGGATTTTCTGCCTTGGGATTAGTGCAATTGATCTTGATATCCAGAAACAAAACAAAATAATTCCTCTATTTTTTTCAGGGACGGAATGGAATCCCAGGCTCTCCAGGTCCAGTGGGACCTCGGGGTCCACCAGGTGATATCATTGAGAGGCCAGGTGTGAAGGGAGACCGGGTGGGTATCTCCAGCATCTCATACATGGTTATTTACTAAGGAGAGCACAGAGAATTGAATTTTATGGAGCAGTCTTGTTTTTCCATAGGACTCTATTCCAGTTTACACCATAGATTAGAGAATCTTTCTACCATCTCTGAGAGCCAGGGGCGTATCTGCCAGAGGGACATGGGGAGGGGGTCAATTGACCCCAGGCACCGCCTATTAGATCATGTGGGGGGTGCAAAATCCCCTTCACCCCCTCACACAGAGAGGTGCCCCTGCCCAGGCCGGGAGCCTGCCGCGGGCCCACCAGGCACCCCTTGGCCTGGCCCTGCCAGCCCCAGCCCTGTCAGGCTCTCGGGACTGCTCCACCCTCCTTTGCTGGCTGAAGAGCAGCTGGGCCGGGAGTGTGCTGCGGGCCCACGGGTGCCTCTCAGCCTGGGCCTGGCTGCCCCACCAGGCTGCCTGGGACCGCCGCTGCCCTCCTCCCCTGGCTGAGGTAAAAAGGGGGGGGGGGGCTTGAGCAGGTGTTGCCCCGGGTGCCATTTTCTTCCAGTACACCTCTGCTGAGAGCTGAGCTCTACAATTCTTCTATTGACTGAGATCCTGTTTCTGAAAAATGAAGGTATCCTGTGAACTTTTTGCTTCCCTCTATAATATGTGGCTTAGCTCACTTGCTTGTGGTGAGGAACCATCTGTTCTGTGGGTGTTCTTCTGCGGATCTTCTTTGGCACCTTGGATACTGTGGATTTCATTGGTTAGTCTTTGAATAAGAATATAAGAACAAGCCAGCTGGATCAGACCAGAGTCCATCTAGTCCAGCTCTCTGCTACTCGCAGTGGCCCACCAGGTGCCTTTGGGAGCTCACATGCAGGATGTGAAAGCAATGGCCTTCTGCGGCTGTTGCTCCCAAGCACCTGGACTGTTAAGGCATTTGCAATCTCAGATCAAAGAGGATCAAGATTGGTAGCCATAGATCGACTTCTCCTCCATAAATCTGTCCAAGCCGCTTTTAAAGCTATCCAGGTTAGTGGCCATCACCACCTCCTGTGGCAGCATATTCCAAACACCAATCACACGCTGCGTGAAGAAGTGTTTCCTTTTATTAGTCCTAATTCTTCCCCCCAGCATTTTCAATGGATGCCCCCTGGTTCTAGTATTGTGAGAAGGAGAGAAAAATTTCTCTCTGTCAACATTTTCTACCCCATGCATAATTTTATAGACTTCAATCATATCCCCCCTCAGACGTCTCCTCTCCAAACTAGAGTCCCAAACGCTGCAGCCTCTCCTCATAAGGAAGGTGCTCCAGTCCCTCAATCATCCTCGTTGCACTTTTTCTATCTCTTCAATATCCTTTTTGAGATGTGGCGACCAGAACTGAACACAGTACTCCAAGTGCGGTCGCCCCACTGCTTTATATAAGGGCATGACAATCTTTGCAGTTTTATTATCATGAGTGGTGGGTTTTCCCTTTTCAATAAAGCGGGAATTGAATGATCCTCTATACCCTCCTAAATTTGTTTTAAGATGCCAGACCTAAACACACCTTCTTGAAGTCAGTGGGGCTTCATTCTGAAGAACTGTATAACTGTGATTAGGATGAGACTATGGCTGATTACACATGGAACTCTTACCTAGGGACTCTTCTCTGCACAGTGGGCTTGCAGCACTCTCTCCTTTCCCTGATGTTTTTCTGCAGAGAGCTCTCCAGGCCTGGTTCTCTTAACTCTGCCCATCAAGTGATTCTTAAAGGCACAGATCTCATTACACCCGGTAATTGTCTGCTGGCTTAGCCCATTAAGCTGCACTTATGTTGATATTACTGTTCCAAAAGTCATCCTCTCCCCTTCCCCCGTCCCCCACCCCACCCCACCCCACCCCACCCCACCCCACCCCACCCCAACAAATGATAGAGGCTAAGCAATTCCCTGGACCACAGGCTGCTAAAGAAGGGTACATGGAAGGAGGGCAAGGGGAAAGACGTGCAAAGTAGCACAAGGGAGAGGGAAGGCTGACTGTGGGCAGAGGGAAGATCTCTGGGACAAAGCTGTGCCCACTAGGCTCAGCTTCAATTTCTAAAAGTGGAGGGTCTTCTTGGGAGGAATCTGTCATCCTTTCATCTCTTTGGTATAATTCTTCAGTGTATCACTCTCTTCTTTATTTTCTCCTGTTCAGTTAATTCTCAGTTTTTCCTGATATACTAATTTTCTATACAGAAAATTTTTTAAAGAAAAAAATTCAGTCCAGGAGTGCAGCTCAGACATAGAATTTACCTCATCAATGACAACTAAGCCTAGAGCAGTGGTTCCCAACCTTTTTTCACCCCCATACTCCTTGGCAACCAATTTCTCTAAAATTGTACCCCTTATTAGCAAACCCATTAGGTAATTTTTTCATGTACCCCCAAATGCTCTGGCACATATCCCTGGGGGTACATGTACCCCAGATTGGGTACCACTGTCCTATAGCAATGTGATTTACATAGGGCTGCCCTTGAGAAGTGTTTGGTAATTTCAGCAGAATTTCTGCTAGGATGTTGACTGAATCATAGAGTTGAAATGGGCCATGCAGGCCATCTATTCCAGCCCTCTATTCAATGCAGGATCAGCTTATATCATCCCTGTCAAATGTTTGTTCAGCCCCTGCTTGACTGGAGTGTGTCATAAAGACCATATTACTACAGTCTTGGCCCATCTACACTGGCTCCCTGTTTATTTCTGGGCATAATTCAGGGTGCTGGTGTTGATCTTTATAGCTGTATGCAGTTTGGGACCAACATACCTGAAGGACGACCTACTTCCTTATGAACCTGCCTGACCATTATAGTCATCTTTAGAAGTCCTGATTCAGGTGCTCCTGCCTTCTGAGATTAGATAGGTGGTAACCCAGAAGAGGGTCTTCTCAGTCATGACACCAAAACTCTAGAACTCTCTCTCCAAAACTCTAGAACTCTCTCTCTCAGTCTTGACACCAAAACTCTAGAACTCTCTCTCTCTTTCTGTTGCCTTTTTGTTTCATCTGTGATCTCTTCTCCTGAGCAGTACCCTCTCCTTCCTGATCAATGTTTTAGTTGTTGCTTTTCTGTATGTACATGTATTTTATCTTTGTTTTAATTGTTTTAACGATGAGTATGTGTCTTTTTGTTGTAATGGTTTTTAAAAGAGATTTTGTTACATACAATTTAATTTGTTAGGTGCCTTGGTGGGCATAAGGGAGGAATGAGGGCATAAAGGAGGGATATATGTTTTGTAAAATAAACAAAAATAAATAGTATAGAGCTCTCAGAGCAGATCAGTACATTTCCATGGAAGAACTCTCTATTACCAATTTTTTTAGCTCATTTTTCCAGGTAAAGCTGTCCCCTGATCCCAAGTGCAGGGAGAGCAAATGTTAAATCTGAAGAAAATACATAGGTCACATTGCCATTTGGTTTTACTGATAGGTTGTTGTGGGTTTTCCAAGCTATTCTCAAATTATGTGCAGCAGATGTTCAGCTTGCTTTCTCTAGTCTAAACAAAGGATTCCTCGGCTTTCCAAGATAACTTGTCTCTGATTAATGGACCTTGAAACTAAAGCTTCCTGCTATCAGTGCCATTTCTGCAATTAGAATGTATTGCTTTATTTGTGCTTTCCTAACTAATCTTAAAATCGGTTATTCTCTTCCTTATGGTGGGCATTTAAGGGTATGAAAATCACTGCTATCTTTTCCTTAATCCTTTACTATGTGCTGCGAATATCCAAGCTGGTTAACTCTTTCTAAATCCTCTCCAGCATGGCAGTCCCACAGTGATATGTTAGTTCTTGATTTCTTGCCAAATTCAAATTGAGGTCTATATATCACTTGATCTGTCATCAGTTCTGTTTCTCAGCACTTGATGACTCAGCCAAATTTGTGACTTTACATTAAGAATGTGTGTGTGTGTGTGTGTGTAAGAGAGAGAGAGAGAGAGAGAGAGAGAGAGAGAGAGAGAGAGAGAGAGAGAGAGTTCACCCTGGGTGATAAGAAAGTATTAGCTGTGCCATTTAATGGTGATTTTTTTAAATTTGGTGATTTTTTGTATGGTGATTTTTTAAATTTGTGCAATATGCTGTTTGATGATTGATAATAGATGAATGATGAACATGCATGTGTGAACCAATTCCAAAATAATCCCTTTTTTGATCAGTGTTCTGTTGCACTATTCTATTTTTGGTTTTGTCCGATTTTTAATCTGTGTGTTCTATGCCAATAAAGGCTTGCTGCTGCTGCTTAATCTGTGTGTTCATGTGTGTACATCCACACATTCTAAAATTCTGGTGAAACCCAGCAGATGAATGGATATGTCTTCACAAATACATGTACTTGGTGTCTCTTATTCTCCCAGGGATTTCCAGGAGCAGATGGTATACCAGGGAATCCTGGCCGTCCTGGTAATCCTGGTTCTTCTGGCCAACCAGTAAGTAGCAGTTTTTTCTCCTCATCTTGTAATCAATGACTGCATGCAGTGGCGTTCCTATTTCCCATGGTGCTTTGCTATCCAAAGAGTGCATCCATCAAAGTAAATCTGGACTAGAAAGGGGCCTTCTTAACTAAGACATGTACTTTCATGATGCTGTGTCCACTAAATTCTGACAAAGTCTTACAAAAAGGTGACTAAAAATACCTTATTTGGATTAGTTTTGGATTGCTGACATGCATGTTATATCCTTTTGCTTTGCCCACCCCCTATTCTTCAGCATTATGAAAGCCTGTTAATTTTTGTGATGTTATTGTTTTCCCAGGGCGGCACTGGCCTTCCTGGTCTCAAGGGAAACCCTGTAAGTAAATAGATGGGGTTTTCATTGATACTCAATTGCCAACTAGACTGCCACTTACTCATCCTTTTTTTTTGCCTGCCAGGGGGATCGTGGCCTAATTGGTCCCATTGGGCTAAAGGGAGAGAAAGGTGAGCGGGTAAGTGGATAATAACAATGATAGTAATTAAAAGCCATTTGAGGTAGTACTTCTGAGAGAGCTGAAGTAGTTCTGTTTACATGAGGTGCCCCTTATAGTATTTGTGAAGATACTACTTCGTCTCATCCATGTTCCTTCAAGCAGTTATTCAACAAGCATAACCTGTCCTAAACTGCTGCTGCTGTTTCCTCTAGCCTATCTTCCCCTCACATAACCAAGTTCTTAATCCTTCATGCTTGCAGTCATCCAATGTACTGAGAACATAAGATAAAAATTGATAGTTGAGATAGTCTGAGACAATTTTCCAGAAATACGCTGAATTAAAAAGTAGGAGGCATTTTCAGTGGAAAACTTGTGAACAGGTTCTTTACCATAATTAAAATTTGCTGAATCCATGTCTTCTGATCACTAAGCTGAATTCTCACCAGAAGACCTTTAGTTGATTTTTTCAGTCAGAACTCAAGAGTTAAAGTGACGAAGGTCTGATACTTAGACAAGCTGGTGGTACGATAAATGCGAATTGCAGAGGATATTCATCTTTTCCTTGTCCCTCTTCACACAGTATAGTAGCTTGGAAGGGAGGAAACTACTTTTTTAAAAAATTGAATCAGTTGTCCTTTTGGGATTGGAATGTATGTTTTCCAGGCACTTGGGAAGAGATATGTTAATTGGAGATCAAATGGAAGAAAGTGGAATTTGTGATTGGATATAGGAGCAGGGTTGCATCTAGGGGGAAAGAAGGCAGCCAATCTCAAATAAAAGCTATAAGTCTTTATGACTTCTGGCCTTTTTTTTCTTGGGCAGGGGGAGCCTGGAGTGGTTGTAGATGGAGAAGGTGGACTTCCTGGCCAGAAGGGGGAACCTGGCAGTCCGGTATGTAGCATTATATACACAAGGAATCTGTAGTGGGGTGGGAAGGACACATGTATCTTATTCCTATTGCATCGTGTAGCCATCTTGGCATTGTATGTTATTTTGTATGTTTATTTCAATACGCAGTAAAATGCTCTGAGTTGTAAGTGTGGGGAGGGATGCAGTCTAAAAATCTGATTTAATATTAATAATAGCTATTCCCTCTTTGAAATTCCAGGGCCTACTTGAACCATTGATTTAACAAAATCTTCAGAATACCTGTTAAATAGACCCCAGCCTTTGCTATGCACATCCTTCAATATGTGTTTCTGTCTCAAGGGAAACCCTGGAATAACTGGAAGTCCTGGACCCCGCGGACCAGTTGGTTATCCTGGGCCTCTTGGACCTCCTGGAGCACCAGGACCTTCTGGCGAATCTGTTAAGGTATGCTTTCTCTACCTCAGACTGTGTTGTGCTTCAGCAGTTGCACTTCTTACAGTCTCGTCTTCATAGGCAAGTTTACAGAGCCCCATATACTTCTCTGAGATGAAAGGTGGCTTGATGTAGTCTGATTTTGGATGAGAGACCAACAAGGAAAGTTCTGCTGAAGAAGGCAGTGACAAACCACTTCGGCTTCTCCTTTGCCTTGAAAACCCCTTGCAGAGGTTGCCATATGTTGGTTAGGTCATGACAGCACTTATATACAGTGGATTTTCCCATGTTTGTTGATTGCTGGGAAGCCTTCAGCTGTGAAGTGCCCACAGCTGTGTGGATCTACCTTTCTGCCCACCTGTCACTTGTTCTACCTCTGCTGGAGGAACTGCTATTGGGTGAGCAGGGAAAGCCAGTAGGAGTGAGAAAACTTGGGGAAAGCGAAATGCATACTGATTTCTTTCACTTTCCCTGAGAAGCTGGGGAGAAAGTTGCTCTTTCACAGGTTTTGAAAACCCCAGCAAGAGTCTGATCTGAAGCATGAGTTCTGAGGAGGCTAAAATGTGTGCGTTAAAGAGAATCAGTTCCAAAGGGAATGAACTCTCACTGCGAAGACGACCACAAGTACATAAATGGCTACAGATAGAATGAAAACATACCTACCTCAATCTCAGTAATATTCACCAAACAATAGCAGGTCTCATCTTTATGCTACAGATATCCACTCTTGTCCCATCACCTCTTTGAAGTGCAGCACCTTCTGGCACATTTATTAGTCCTACATGTCCATTCTTCTTCATGTGCTGCTTTTCATAATGCCGATGTCATCATCATCCATGTATTCAAGGTTTGCCTGACAGGGCAATGAATCCAGACAGCAGCATATTTAGGGACAATGTTGAAGCAATCTTGGGAAATGCCCCTGGATCCTCTGGAGTATTTACAAATTCCTGGGCTACATCTCTCATTGTATGGTTTTTATATAGACCCTAGAACTGTACCCTAAATATATCACCCAGTCATATATATCTTACAGGATATTGGCAAGTACATAGTCCTTAAAGTCATTTATTATTATATGGTTCAACTCTATCCTTGTTTGTGCTGTTCATGTGCCACAATAAATGGTTACTGTGCCATACTTTCTGTGTTTAGCTGGGAGGGGCACCAAGATCTACTGTGTGAAACATTTACATACATACAGGTATTTTTTCTTGTAGGGAGACAAGGGCGACCGAGGTGAGCGAGTAAGTGATCCTTCTTTTCCTCTGCCTGTTCTGCCCATGCTCATGGCATACCTGTATCCTGAAAGAAGAACCTAGGTGCAGAATAATCAAACTATAGGTCAGTGGGAAATCTGAAGGTTGTCTTCACTGTGTTGTTAGGTTGTGACATAATCCTTACAATTCCCAGCTCATTAATAACCAAAAGAGGTCTATCAATGAGCATTTATTCATTTATAAAATACACATACACATCCTTCTGCTTTCAAAGCATTCAGGGTAGTTTACAATAAATAAATAATATTAAATCAACAAATAATCACATAAAACAAAAAAAACCCTAAACCAGTTATAAACCTGCTACAGAAAATAGCACCAAGGAACATTAATCTAAAACATACTAAAACCACATTAGAATTTGAAATTAAAATCTTAAAACCTAACACGAATCAGTCCAACATTTGAGAGAAAGGTTTTAGCTTAACAGAAAGGAATTGTTTTGACTAATCACTGGAAAGCTTTCAGTGAGATGGCAATCATTTAAATATATATGAAAAATATCAGGCTACAGTTTTTATCCAGGCCATATTATTTGAAAATAATAATTTCAGTATAACAATTGCTTGAACACAAAACATCAGTGTTAATAAGAGATCCCAGTATATCGCACCTGACATCTGCAAATAAAGGACAATATATTGTCGAAGGCTTTCATGACCGGATTCAACTGGTTCTGGTGGGTTTTCTGGGCTGTGTGGCCGTGGTCTTGTGGATCTTGTTCCTAACGTTTCACCTGCATCTGTGGCTGGCATCTTCAGAGGTATATCACAGAGAATATGACAACAATATGACAACAAGTGTGAGATAGCCAAAACAGCTCAGGAACAGTTTCTCTCAGTTCTAGGAATACCTTTCAGCCTTCCTATATATTCAGCTGTTAGGAGTGAGTTACATCTTGCAAGAAGAATTAAATGTCTGTGTTCAGGATATTTTATGGTAACCAAATAATTAGCAGCTGTAAAAAGAGTTGTAGGGATGTAACCATGGTACAAGTGAGAACACTTGCTATATAAATCAGATAACAAGAGACCAATCATGCAACAAAAGTGCTTCTGATATGGCCTCCAAAAGTTCTCGTGAGTAATAACTAAATAAATTGTCATGTACTAGAAATCTCAGTTCATGCAGTTTGTAAAAAAAAAAAAAAAAGGCTACTGGAACATGACCGTACAGCCCAGAAAACCCACAACACTTTCCAAATTAAATTTTGCTGTGAAATTCAACAGGTACCAGTATTATTGCTGCCCTTGTTCAAGGATAGCCTGTTATTACACAGCTCAGGTAAAAGGAAACCCTCTCCAAACCTAGATTTCAAGAAGTCCACATTGCTAACACTAAGTCTCACATTCAAATCACCCATAAGAATAATCTGCGCTGTTGGATATCTGATTACCAGATTTTCAGCATATTTATCTAAAGCTGACCAAAACTTTGTAACAGGAGCTAGGACTTTTAAACAGGGAACATACAAATTGATTATACCAAATGTCTCACCTGATATGTTAATTAGGAGAGTTATTGCACTATCAACGGAGAAGTTGTACTACTGTAAGGGAAACATAATCCCTATGGCAATTCCCACTTTAAAACCTGGCTTCTTCATTCTGCATCAACTGTAGCTTCTGAATCCTTTTCAGACGGCCCTACATAAAGTATAGTGGATAGTAGTATAACCCCAATAGTACCAAGGCATATGTAGAATCAGAGCTTCCACTTCTAAGATTAACTACAGCTAGTAAACCTGCCTAACTTATATTAAGCTGACTTGGCAGCCTCTACTACCTGATTCTGAGGCAGAAGGACAAGATCTAGGAGAACCCCTGCAGTCCTCTTCCTTCAAGGGGAGTGCTGCCCCAACCAGAACAGGCTGTAATCCAGTTTCTTATTCTGCTTTAGACAGTGTTTCAGCCAGCCCTTCAACCATCAGCCAGCCCTTCACCATCTCCAGACACTTGTTTAGGATTTCTGTTGCCTCCCTGAATTCAAATGGAAAGGAGAGATAGGGTGTCATAGGTGAACTGATGTCTTTGTATTCCTAACTTCTGAATGACCTCTTCCAGTGGTTTTACATAGATGGTAATAAGTGCTGTACCTCGTACTCAGGAAGCAGAGGAGTTGCCTTGGTACGTCACCTGAGATCTCTGAGCTAGTTAGAACCACAATCGCTGCACAGCAGTTCCACCCAGACCCACTTGAGCCATTATCTCAGAAGTATACTAAGACCAATTATATAAAAAGTTGCAGAGAAGTCCAAATGCACCATCTGTGATGCAATCCCTGTTAGCTGCCTGGTGAATGTCGAGCAGGATGGCCAAGGCAGTTTCATAACCTGGACAGAAACTGTATTGGAAATGATCTAGAGAATAATCAGTTTCATCCAAAAAACTTTGAATTTGCATTGTGAGAAGCTGAAGGCAGGAGTATGCAACCATATTTCCAACTTATCTCCTCAATAAATTGAATGTAAAGCTCCATACCAGTAGCGGCTTGCTCCGTGACCAGGGCTCTGGAGTTTTGTTCTTCTGTCACCATACTCTCTGCTACCTTGGGCCAGCCTCCAGATTGGCTATTCTCTATCTTTCTGATCTATAGCAACTTCCTATTGGGTTGCAGAACATGCTTTCTGCTTCTAGGGTGTGCTGAGTTGTTCAGGAATTGTGATTGGAATTTCATCAAGGTTCAGAGCTCACTTTGGCTGTCTTTCTAGGGTCCTCCTGGACATGGCGACGGAACAGTGCTTACAGGAGAACCAGGCATCCCTGTAAGTATATTCTTCACCATGTTTTGGCTGAGAAGACTACAGAAGGGAGAAGATCACACAGGGAAAGTCAGCAGCTGTAGATGTGAACATGAACAATATGATGCAAGAGAAATGTTTGGAGGGTAGCCATGTTGGTCTGCAGTAGAAAAGCTAGATTTGCATCTAGTAGCACTGTAGAGATTAGCAAGATTTTTGCGATATAAGCTTTCATCAGTCAAAGCTTCCTTGTCAGATCATACTATTCGCTAATCAGTCTGGGAAAGTCTACCAACCATTTGTGAATGGTAACAGTTGTCAAAAATGATAATACTGAGATAGAAGGGGCAGATGGTTAGCTCACTTTTTTTTCAAAATATGGAAATATACCACAGGTGGTGCAAATTCCAAAACAATTAGAATTGGCGTAAATCTGATTTCATCAACTGTATTTTACTCTCCAGGGTATACCTGGTGATCCTGGACCCAGAGGACCTCCTGGACTTTCAGGACAGAAGGGAGAAAAGGTATGAAAAGTGTTTGCTTATGGAAGTCAACCGGGAGTTTGCTGTTCTGTCTCTTTTCTACATAGGCATTTCTGTGGAGCCATGAACGACGGCTATGCAGATACAAATGAGTTTGGGCTGTAGGTAGTGGTGAAGGCTTTATATCCTGCACCTTACTCCAGGTTTGTTTTTTGTCTGTGGCTTTGCTTTTTGTAGGCATCTTCTAATTTGCTTTATGCCCATAGGGGGATGGAGAAGAAGGTTTTCCTGGACCACCTGGCCGCCCTGGAGACCCAGGAGACCGGGTGAGTGTAGTTTCTCCTGGTGAGATGACCTGAATATTAATGACTGAGTCTGTGAAATCCAAGCCAGTTACTTTGTACAAGCAATTAATTGTTCATTCTAAGCTATTTTCTCCAGTATCTTGATTCTTTAAATCAGTCATGCAGTTCCCAATTTGCCATAGAAAAGGGAATGTTCCCTTCCAAGACAATATGGTAATTGCCATAGTTCCTTCTTGAACTATAACAAGGCAATATATGCCTGTATCATAGTTCCTTCTTGGGCTACAACAAGGCAAGATGTACCTTTATATATGTGTGCAGTCAGTAACAAAGGCTGGGATTTGTATCTTTGTCTGTGCAGAAGGACCCATGTTCAGTCACCAGCATCTCCAGTTGAAAAGATCAGGTGCTAGAAAGTCCTTTCCCTGGAGAGCTGCTGCTGGTCAGACTAGACAACAGAGTTGACCTTTGTAGACCAATGGTCTGTCCCAGCATTTGACAGCATCATGTGTTCAAGACAATTTGTAAGTGTTGCAAGGGTCCTTGGATCCCAAGATCCTTTCAATTCAACTGGCAAAATTGAGGGGAGAAAGAAAAGAAAAAAAAAGAAACCATGGCACTTCAATTCTAACTGTCCTTCTAAACTAGGAGAGATCCCAGTCTCCACAACTGCTTCATTTCTGTTATTACCCCTCAATCAGTAGTAGTTCTTTAAAAATTGCAAAGATGACCCCCACGGCAGAAATCAGAAACTTCTGTGGCCTTCAGCAAGGGAATAGGAAGAGTTCAATCTCAGTCTAATCAGTTTGAACTGAAGGAGCCTTCCCAAGTAAGACTGAAAGTCTGTTTCATACCATGCTCTGCATTCATTTAGTATACTAAAAACGCACTTGCAAAGAACGTTCCTTACCATTTCTAATTTGCGCCTTTAATTATCGTCATAATCTTGACCCGCTTTCTCAGTATCCTACCCTTGGTGATTGTCTTAATGAAAACTTTAGCAGACTCCTCACTAAAATGAAAATGTTCTTATTTTAGGGCCCTAGAGGACCTCAAGGTGAACAAGGAAGCAAGGTGGGAACGGATGATGTTTCAAATTTGTAATGCACTTTTCCTTCATAGAGTGTTATGAATCGATTACACAGTATTATGGTAAAGTCCTGAGGTAATCTTGTAATGAGTTTTTTCACCTTCACTTGCATTCCTATCTCTGGGTGAATCATTTGGATCAATTCATTCTGCTGACACATCTGTTATTTTTGTAATAGGGAGACCGTGGGCAGCCTGGTGAGGTTGGACCACCTGGAGAGAAGGTAAGAGACTAGAGGAGGTAGCTATTATATTATGGTGATGGTGGCAGATTCTTGTTGAAGCAGACTCTCCTGTTAGATGTGGATGATAACAGGCATTCTCCTTAGGCCCAGCTTACTAAGTCAAGGGTTGTTTCACACGTGTATATACATCAGTTGATGCTTTTCTCTTTATAGCACTTGATTACTAAATATGACTCCTGCATCCTTTTCCTTGTGATGTGTCTGCTCTGTCTTGCATTTCTCCCAACATTGCCAGAAATGATAGCCAATTTGGATTAATATCAAACCTGCCCAAGTAAGGCACAGTACAACCTGAATTTCCATCTCTTCCTCTGAATGCTACACTTGTTCAAGTTCAAGTTCAAAGACCTTTATTAGGCATTAAAACATAGCAGAACTAAGTAATCCAAATACAGTTTTACAAGATAAAACAGGTACTCCTGTTTCAAAAATGCATACATCAGAGCGAAAGAGGAGACCAGGAAATCATTTTGTAATAGTGAGCAAGAATTTGGCCACTATGTCCAGTTGCTTGGGATTCTCTGTATTCAGAAGATAGTTCAATTTAAGATTAAAAAGGCTTGGATGGACCAGTAAGGGATCCCCTAAAAACAGGTTTGGTCTAAAATCGTTAAATTTTGGACAAATTAATAAAATGTGCTCCAATGACTCCTCAGAGGTTTGACAGTATTCACAGGTACGCTTTTGCTGTGAAGGTACCGTGAATCTCTCTGGGGAAAAGATTAGTGGAAATGTGTTGGTTCTCGCTCTGGTCAATAGCCACCTCAGCTTAGGGTCAGACAAGATGTTTAAATATGCAGCTGTCTTGCATTTCCCGGGCATGATGTTGAAATGGAGGGGAGAGAACAAGCTCCTTGCTTTACTAACTAGATGTTGGTGTTCCTGATCGAATAGCCGTACCTTGATACAACGTTGTATCTCGCTAGGAGAAAGCATAAGGAGCTGGTCCCAAGAAAGACCCAGGGAGGAAATCTTTGATTTGATATGAGCCCACCAGGTAGAAGATTGAAGTTCGTGGAGGGTGCAATAAATGAGACTGTTAGGGTTGTTAAGGAAACATAACCGAATCCAAAATTTAAAGGTGGCCCACCATGCTTTTGTTTCCAAGAGGTGTAATCCTGCCTCGAGGCAGAGGGCGGCGTAGGGTACGCAATGGGGGACCCCAAAAAGCTTATATAAAAATTTAGATTGTATTCGCTCCAAGGATATATGCCAGGCTTCGATCCATAGGGAAACCCCATAGAGAAGTTGTTGGGACACACTTGTATAAAAATATATTTTTGGAGGAAATATATTTTTGGAGGGACAGAAAGGGATGAGGGCAAATTACAAAACAGTGGAGACCCTGGGGAATGTAGTTCCCACCAGGGCCTTTGAAGCCTGGAAGGGAACAGCCTGTTCTCCGGCCTGCTCGGTTTCTAAAGTAAGTGGGAGGGGTCGCGGGGAGGGGTCGCGGTAAGTGGGAGGGGTCCCCCCGTGGCGCCCCCCCCACACACACTTACTTTAGAAACCGAGCAGGCTGGAGAACAGGCCTGTTCCCTTCCAGGCTTCAAAGGCCCTGGTGGTCTCCTGGGGAATGTAGTTCCCACCAGGGCCTTTGAAGCCTGTTCTCCAGCCTGCTCGGTTTGTAATGTAAGTGTGGGGGGTGCTGCAGGGGGGAGAGCCGCAGGGGGGCCACGGGGGGAAGGGTCTGGGTGGAATTTTCCGCCCCTCCCACATGACCCAAAACCGTGCACCCGGTGCGCAGCTCTCCCCCCCCCCACCCCGGTCCCCTGGTATCTTCGCCACTGATCACCTCTTTTGCACTGCCATCGTTCTGTAGCTATAATTCTATCAGCTACCTTCCCCCTTGCAAGCACTCCCAATCTTGGAACATCAAGCTGATGCCTCAAACCATTAGATTAATGACCCAACCATTAAGGTTTTTGTCTGCCTCTTATCTTTCCCAGGAAAGGCAGGACTTTTCTTTGTCCTGGGAGATTAAGGGCCACTCTGCAAAACCCTGAGGGTTCCTTTTTCCCTATGAGAATTCCCCTCTCCCAGTGGTCCTTGTTCAATATCTCTGGACACCTCTCTGTCTGTGATATTGTTCCACAATGTGTTGTTCTTCCAGAGCTAAATGCGGGTCACTCAGTTCTGTTCATTGGACCATTCTGCTCTAAGATCAAGTGACTGTAACTCCTGCATCCTCAACTCCCTCATCTGTTCCAGACCTATCCACTTAAAACTGCTTATATCCTAGAACAGTGTGTGTGTCCTGCTGCTTTGATTATTGTGTGCTTGTGGACCCCATTATCCCTTTTAAAAAAATTTTATTTGCTTTCCTGTGGAGTTTCTTGCAAAAGCTGATTTCTATAAAACATAAGCAAACAATGTCACAAGTTCCCCGACGTTTTGCTAAGCCAAGAGTCTGCTCTTGCTAATTCCTGACTCCCAAAGGGAGAAACTCCCACCACTTCGGGTAACACATAAGTTCTATTGTTTGTTTTCTTGTTTGTCATATACGAAGATACTGTTACTGCAGATACTGCAGTAATACTGTTACTGGTTATTGGTTTTCATCAGAAATTTAAACTATTAAACTATTAAACATATAACAGTAGCAGTAGTTCAATTTTGTTGATAGTTCCTTTTTCATAGTTCCTTTTTCATCGACCAAAGTAATTATAATGGCACTAGTTACTCAAGACTGCAAGTTTCCCAGCTCCTGTTTTCTGTTTGTTGATGGTACTCTAGTACTTTAAGTGATGGCTGTGTCTCTGAGTTTCTGGTGTCTTCCTTAGGATTCAAACTTCACATCTATTTGCAAAACAGAACTGGTGGATTCATTTTAAAGGGTTCTTAAAGATGTGCACTGGAAATAGGTTTATGCTCAGCTGGGAATTGTTGCAGTGTGACCTTGGAAGCAAACACATAACCCAGCCTTCTCTCAGAGAAGCAGGAAGGAGAAGAAATGTTGGCTGGTGTCAAATGATGTTTTATTTAAAGCACCGAGATACCTTAATCTCTAAGAAATGTGCTTTTTCTTGTTTCTTTTCCCATTGTAGGGAGATCGTGGATCCCCTGGCTCTGAAGGCGAGAAGGTGCATTGATTCATACTATGTCCTGGGAGAGTTTGTATGTTGTTATAGTTCAAGTATTGAAACTAGATAATGGAGATTTAGGGTCAAATTCCTTCTCATTGAACTAGTTAGTATCTCTTAGCCTAAGGTACCTCACAGATTTCTTCTGACAGTTTCCAGACTATCCTCACATGCATTTAGTTCTTTTTGAAGTTGGATGCTGGGTGATGATATTTTGTTGTTTTTTTGTCATCAGTGGGGACTATGAGCTTAACTGCCTGGATGACATTCTTCCAGATTAACCTGCCCATCAAGTTTAACATCTAAGCTCCATTTCTGTACATTTCAATTTTCTGAAGTATAGGAGGAGGCGACAGGAACTGGGATTTTTTAATGGAGCTGTAGTTGTGGAATCCCCTTCCCAGAGAGGTTTGTCTGGCACCTAGTCTTCTAAGGGCAAGGTGAAGACATTTTTATTTGCCCTGGCTTATATTGTGCCTTTAAATTCCCATGAATTTAGCAAAAACTCTCATCACTGAATGGTATTATTGATGCATATAACATCTGTTCTACTAGTCTGACTATTTGATTTGCTCTTCAATTTGTCATTGAAGTTTGTGGAATTGTTTAATTGTTGACAATATTTTCTTACGCTTTTAACATTTTTCTATATTCAGCCTATTTCCCCCTGTCATTATATTATTGTAGTTTAATATTTTATAATTTAAATTGGTATCTGTTGTCATTTATACCATGTCAAGCATTTTTGTGGAAAGGCTGTGAATTATAGTGCTATCACATGCAGAGTTACACCACTATACGCCATTCAAATCAGTGGGCTGAAACCACAGTAACAGTACTTAACATTGCACTGTAAGTGAACTAATTAAGAACCACCTTGAGAACTTCAGTAAAGAGGTGTTATGTAAATATTTTAAATGAGCATGCTGAGTGGAAACTGATTTGATGTTCTTGTTGTTTTAGGGAGAGCAAGGTCCATCAGGCCGCTCTGGTCCCCCAGGCAGAGATGTGAGTGTGATGCGCTACCTAACCTCAATATGTAATTATTCTGCAGAATCTGGACAGCAGCCAACCACTCCAATTTCTGATGGTTGTGGTAGCAATATTCTTGGCTACTTGTAATAGCAGAATTTAACTCGGGCAGTTTAGTAGCTTAGAGGCTGATTTTGAGCTGAGGAATAGTGAAGCATTAGGGAAAGAAAAAAGATGGTGATGAACATGCTGAACTTCCCTGACTGTGGCTGGATCTGAACATTCATACCGCACAAGGGCAGAGGAGGAAGAAGAAGAAGAGTTTGGATTAATATCCCCCCTTTCTCTCCTGTAGGAGACTCAAAGGGGCTTACAATCTCTTTGCCCTTCCCCCCTCACAACGAACACCCTCTGAGGTGGGTGGGGCTGAGAGAGCTCCAAAAAGCTGTGACTAGCCCAAGGTCACCCTACTGGCATGTGTGGGAGTGCACAGGCTAATCTAAATTCCCCAGATAAGCCTCCACAGCTCAGGCGGCAGAGCGGGGAATCAAATCCAGTTCCTCCAGATTAGAATGCACCTGCTCTTAATCACTACGCCACTGCTGCACCTGCTCAACCACTACGCCACCAGAGATCACATTGCAAACCTGAGATGGATTATGGAAAAGGCAAGGGAGTATCAGAAGAAGCTCTACTTATGCTTCATTGACTACACTGAGGCTTTTGATTGTGTTGAGCACAACCTCTGGGAAGCATTGAGAGTGTTAGGAGTGCCTATACACCCAATCAAATTGATCAAATCACTCTATGGTAACCAAGAAGCCACAGTGTGAACCAGGTATGGGGACACATACTGGTTCAAGATCAAAAAGGGTAGTAGACAAGGGTGCATCCTCTCTTCTTTTCTGTTCAACCTATATGCAGAAGTGATCATGAGGAAGCTGGACTTAAATATTGGGGTGAAAATTGGTGGAAAAATCTGAAGAAACTGGTACTGAAATTAGAAGAATAAAGCAAAAAGATGGGACTTCACCTAAACATCAAAAAGTCCGAGATCATGACCACTGTCAATAAAGTCCATATTAAAATCAACAATGAAAAAATGGAAGTGGTTGACAGCTTCATTTTCCTTGGATCCCTCATCCATCTTAATGACGGCTCAACAGCAGAGCTCAGGCAACACTTAGCCCTTGGGCGCACAGCCATGGTGGGTATGGACCAACTATGGAAGTGCAAAGATGTCTCAGTCACCACCAAACAAAGATTGATAACAGCCATCGTGTTCCCGATCATGACATATGATTGTGAGACAGGGACACAGACAGAAACAGATAGAGGAAAAGTGGATGTCTTTGAGCTGTGGTGTTAGAGAAGACTTTTACAAATCCCCTGGACTGCTAGAGTCACCAACAAAGCTGTCCTGGAGCATTTTAACCAAGAGATGTCCCTGGAGAACAAGATCACTAGACAGAAGCTGACCTACTTCGGACATGAGATGAGGACAAATTCACTGGGAAAAGAGATGCTACTCAGAATGGTCAGTGGTAAACTAAAACGGAGCAGGCCAATGACTCGTTGGTTGGAAACCATTAAGAGGGACATAGGTATGAACATCAACCAATTTAAAGAAGTTGTGGCAAACAGGGAAGCATGGAGGCAACTGGTTTACAGAGTATCCAACAGTCAGACGTGACTAAACGGATAAAGAAGAAGAAGAAGAATACCATGTCAAAGATCAGAACTACATATCTAAGAACATAAGAACTAGCCTGCTGGATCAGACCAGAGTCCATCTAGTCCAGCACGTTGCTACTCACAGTGGCCCACCAGGTGCCTTTGGGAGCTCACGTGCAGGATGTGAAAGCAATGGCCTTCTGCTGCTGCTGCTGCTCCTGAGCACCTCGTCTGCTAAGGCATTTGCAATCTCAGATCAAGGAGGATCAAGATTGGCAGCCATAGATCGACTTCTCCTCCATAAATCTGTCCAAGTCCTTTTTAAAGCTATCCAGGTTAGTGGCCATTACCACCTCCTGTGGCAGCATATTCCAAACACCAATCACACATTGCGTGAAGAAGTGTTTCCTTTTATTAGTCCTAATTCTTCCCCCCAGCATTTTCAATGTATATCTGATGAACAACTGAAAGTTTATGGAGGGAAAATGCATACATGTGCCTTATGGAGGGAAAATGCCTTTATGGAGGGAAAATGCATACATGTGCCTAGAAATGCCTTTATGGAGGGAAAATGCATACATGTGCCTAGAAATCTACTTAGAAGCAAACTGGCCAAAATAAAGGCGCAGAAAAAAAGCAGTGGGTGAAATAAGAGTTCAGCAGCCCTTTTTGAGCCAAACCCTATTCTAATCTGCTGGTTTTCCTCTGCTTCCTTCCCTGGCCACTTTGCCTGCAGGAGAATTTTGAGCCATGGGTTTGTCACATTATGAGGAAAAACAGCTGGATGGGGTTCCTCACCATCTTCTGCCTACCATTTCTTTGCTTCAGATTGCATCTTTCCACTGCCACTTCACAACTGCCTGACAGAGTTCCGGCTCCTCAGTTCTGAATCTTTGTTGAATATTTTTCTATTTATGTTGCGCATATCATGAATTCAGCACATCTCTAAAGGAGCCTATTTGCTTGGCAATACCAAGGCACTAGGATACCCAAAAGCAATCATGTGACTGGGTTTTTTAAGGAAAGGCTTAAAGTAAGTGGGAGAGTCTGATTGAGGAAAGTGGACTATAAATGTAGTAAATAAATATGTTTATTCTGCTTTTAGTTCTGTTGAGTTGGGAAATATTTTTAATTCAATCATATAAGCTCAAGGTTTGCATAGTTCCCTTGCTTTCGAGTCTCAGAAGTTTTCCTGTGGGAATGAACAATTTCCTGTAGCCTTAAAAAAAATGTCCTGTGGACCTTTGCACAGCTCTGTCCAAGCTGCGGTTAGTGTTTAGGACTTGGACAAACAGGTGACATTTCATGGGGGTATCTGAGTGGTTATCAAACCATGGAGGTGCTTTTTTACAATAATACAAGTGGGAAAAGTAAAAAAGGTAAAGGTAGCCCTTTGTGCAAGTACCTGGTCATTACTGACACAAGTGAAAACAGACTTTAAAACACTGTTCTGGTTTATTCCTGCTTGGATCCTGGCATGGTTACAAGGCTCTGCTTCCCATTGGTGTTCCTTTTAGAAGAAGAGTCTGTTTTACAGTCGGCTAATGTTTGTGTTCTTCTATATATGCTTATATGAGACTCAGGGAAGTCACCAAGTTTGTCATCGATGTCTCTCTTTTTGATCTCTGGAACAGGGCTTGTCAGGACCACCTGGTTCCCCAGGACAAAAGGCAAGTACTTTCTGATGTACTTCCAAACATAAAATGTGTCTTCAGCGCAGAGCTGTTGTAGCTTGAGGGGACTGAAAATTGGAGCAGTCATTGCTCTTTGCAGAAATAATGTTGCATTTGACAATCATGTGCCTACGCTGCATTTGACTGGCATCACCATGTATAACCCTCATTACCATGCAGACATACGAACGTTGACTGCAGAAATAATGCAAATCCTGCAGCCAGAGTCACATTGGAAAACATCTAAAAAGCTTTTATCCTGTGGATTACCCCTTGGATATACCAACCTGCCTGCCTGTTTGTGTGTTTCAGAGGAAAACTCTGACTTTTAGTTTCGGTAACTTTTTTCCTAAGTGGCAAAGCTCATTTACATACACCATTCTGTTCTTTGGGCCTGCAAATCTATAGAGCTGTACCAGTCCCCCTGTGGGTCGTTGGGAGGGTAGCTTTGGAGAAGTCCCAGAAGTAAAGCATTCCTCACTTCCCAGAGTGCAGCATCTTTTGTCTTTCAGGAATGCTGAGCACTGTTGACAAAAGTAAGGATTCAGAGCATCTCCTTTGTCTATGGGAGGTATACGCAATGTGTAACCTACTAAGCCAAATGAAGCCAGCCAACTATACACTGTGACTTGCCAGATACATCTCAGCGCCCCTTCCCCTTTTGCTGTCAGACGGGCGGCAGTAGATTTGGTGAACCCCTAGTGAACTTCTGCATATGGCTAGTGATCTGTACTTGGCTTCTACAAGCCTGGCCTACAAGGTTCTGAAAGTCTGGTTAAAAAACAGGCAGAGCTAAATGGAGTAGGTCTTTCTTGTTTCTTGAACTTGTTGAGATAAAAAATTTAACTGTTTCTATGCAACAACTAAAAATTGAAAGAGTAACTCTTTCCCCCCCCCCCCCCCCCCACGCACACACACTACCCACAAAGTCTGGTCTGTGGTAGATGTACTAATGAGATTGCAAGTAGAGATCACTTATAGCAAATTTCTTGTAAAATAGTTGTAATATTTATGGGCTGTCTCATCTCTCTTCAATCCTTTTTCAGGGAGAGCCTGGTGAACCTGGAATTCCGGTGAGTGCCCTGTAATGTAAGAATGCCACTGTATATTTCTGTGTGTGTGTGTGAGAAAGAAAGAGTTTCCCTAAGGATAAATTCTTCCCAGTTCACTGTTGCTCTTTTTTTTACTGCTTGTGTCATTCTTGGCCTGAATTATTTATTGTCCTGTTGAAAAGGAGAGTTGCTCATTTCCATTAGATCAGGGGTCTGCAACCTGTGGCTCTCCAGATGTTCATGGACTACAATTCCCATCAGCCCCTGCCAGCATGGCCTATTGGCCAGGTTGGCAGGGGCTGATGGAAATTGTAGTCCATGAACATCTGGAGAGCCACAGGTTGCAGACCCCTGCATTAGATGTTTCCACACAGCCTGTAACTGGGTGACATTGTCAATTTTACTCCAACTAGTCTGTTACTCAAAATGTTTGGGGGAATTAGCTGCATACAGACCAGCAATATAAGAAGTGGGTAGGGATTCTCCATGAGTGTATACAGAGATTCATCCCCTAAGAAATCCACTCAAAACCAGAATTGAGGCAAAGAAGGATGGGATCAAAAATAATAAAAATACTCTCAAAAGCACACAGAATTGGTCAGTGAACTTTACTGTTCCAGAAGTGAAGAGATCTGAGAAGACCAGGAGAGAAATGACCAGCACTTCTTACAGAAAATGATGTTGGATGCAAAGAGGAAAGTCAAGCGCCAAGGAATTTGGAGGTCTAGTTATAAGAAAAATCGACCCTCTCGCAATGATAAGAGAGGCAGTCTTCCTGGGACAAAGCAAAATTCCATTCCCAGGCATGGACAATAGTGTGGAAAATTATTTGATGGGATTAAAACCTGGGAGAGCCCAAGACTTGATAGGTTTTGGGCAGTGCTGATGAAATTAAAACAGGGTCATTCCAAATCTTGAAGAGCTTAGGCTGTTGTGATGAAATTAGAACAAAGAAACTCTGGAGGTTTGAGGACCCTTAATAGTTGAACAGGGGGTTACTGGTGTGATTGGCTGTGCTGTTAGGAGCGCTGATGTCTGAAGCTCTGCATTCTTAATGCAGGAGAAGAAAAAATGTCATGTGTCAGACAGACCCTCTTGATATCAAACCACTGAATTAAGACTGGCCTCCATCTCACCTTTGTTTTTTTCCACGAGGCTGGACTGTACATGATATCAAGATTATGACTGCAGCTGATCCCTACAAAAATGGCCCCGTGTTTTATAGGCTTGCCTGGCATCAAGACCTCAGCATCTTCTTTTCTTATTTGTCTTTTCTAGGCTGCCGGCATCTCAGGAATTAAAGGGGACAAGGTAACTTTGTGGAAACAAATCTGCTCTGAAGTAGGGATCTGCAGAATGTGCAATAGAATATAAGTATGACCTAATTGACTTTATATTTTCTTGGGAAAGTTGCCTTGCAAAAAGTCTCCTGGCCCTATCTTACCTTTTTTTCTGATGGTTTCATATCTGGGTTTTGACAATACTTTAGCAAGCAGTAATGTTCGTCTTTCATAAAAAAAATAGAACAAGCAGTGGGTTGGTGTACCACTTGGGAGGACTGATGACATTACTCTGTTCTTTCTAGGGGGAAAGAGGTCCTGTTGGACCAGAGGGACCATCTGGACCCAGTGGAGAGCCTGGAAGCAAAGGAGAGCGTGTGAGAATATTTGATGTTCAAAGAGGATGAAAGCATGTTCTGGCAGAGGTGTACTGGGCGAAAATCGGGCCCAGGGCCCAGCTCCCAGTTCCCCTAACCCCCCTGCATCCCACTTAAGCCTACCAGCAGGGAGGCCTAGAGGGCAGAGCTTGGCAGCAGACGCCATGGCATCAGGCCAGCTCCTGCCGCTGCAGCGCCCACCTGGGCCTCCCGCTGCCGGCTCCTGGCCTTTACTTTTATTGGCATTAGATGGTGGTTGTTTTTTGGGTGAGTGGTAATTACAGGATTTATCCATCTATGAAGAATGCATTTCTGCCGTTACACAAGATTTTTCATCAGATTCTATATCAGATTTCTGCCCTTTGAGATTATTATGTAATAATAATCGAGTCCTTCCAAGGCTGACTTTTGAATCATCTCAACATAAGTGAGATTAATCTGAAAGTAAAGATATGACATCAGTGACTGTGTACTCTTTAAAGATTTTTATTTTGACTTGGTTTTGTTTTCCTCTTAGGGTTCTCCTGGATTAAGTCTCCCTGGCATACCTGGCCCCAAAGGAGAACAAGGGGAAAGAGTGAGTCATATACTCATTTCCTGAGTCTAGAGCTAGGTCACTACACTGTTTCCTGAAAGCTGTAATGACTTCCCTTTTTGCTGCAAGGAAAAGGGACCTGTCAGTTTGTGCTCTTTGATGGAAGGCTAGAAGCCCGGCCTGGTAGTGTTTGGTTCAGTAGCCTGATATGAGTACAGTGGTTTGGCTCCCAATAGCAGTACATACATACAATGAGCAGATCTGAGGCTTCTGGACCTTAACATCAGTACTTCCTTAAGTTTCCCCTGCCCCCTTTCCCACCCTCATTGGATGGCTCTAGGAGACTCTGCTTTCACTGAATGATACAGAACCATATTAATCATCTGTCTCTTCCCTTTTCATAACTAGGGGATTGTTGGACTTTCTGGCAAAACAGGACCAAAGGTAACTACTGTGCATTCATTGAAGGGAGCATAAGAACAGGGATAGGGGTGCTGAATTGACTGAGTGGGGTTTGCATGGGTATGTATGCTAAGAATGTGAGCTAGGTTCTGTCTGGCTCAATTCTAGGAATTCATTGTCCTCTTTGTGTCCTCTAGAATATGTGATTTACAGAAAGACAAACTGTGTGGCTGAGCTTCTCAAGTTCAAAAGACCCAGGCTTTGGGCACATTCATTTATCATTACATTTATATTTAGGCCTATACATTAGAAATTCTTGATCATTTGAAGTGAATATACAGAAGGTGGGTTACTCCTCTCACTTGTCCAATAGGCAAGGTTATTTAAGTTTGTTAACTGATCAGGTGGGAGGTCCTTTTTGGTCCGCAAAGCACAGGCATCTTAGAGTTTTTGCTGTACAGGAGTACAGCTCCTGTTACAAGATATGAACAGGGAGGAAGGAAATGATAATCCCAACACAGTCTGTGTACAGCAAGTTCACTATCAAAACTGTGGCCAGTAAAAGTAAACCCACAGCTTCCAAATGATTAGAAATAGCAGGAGGTGTTGCCCTTTTTTCTCAAAACAATCCTGAGAGAGCAGTTGGCCTGAGATCATCCCATGAGTTTTACTGCTGAGAATGGATATGAATATCAGCCTGTCAATACTCTGCCTGCTGCACCATTCTGGACGTCTGATAGTGGACCTTACCTGATATCTATTTGTTTTATTTATTTAGAAAATTTCTCAGCCACTTTTTTTACTTTGGAAGTCCACAGAGCAATATGCAATAAAATCAAGGTTAAAACAAATAAAGAGCAAACTGTTAAATAACACCCAGAATCCAAGAGCAGCTACAAGCAAAAGAATCCAGATAAAAACCAACAGCATCGAACATTAATAAGAACAGCAGAAACTCAAATCAGCCCATAAAAACCCTGGGAAATTGTACTTGGAAGTCTTAACTTAGTGCCTAAGTGAAAGCAATTTTGACTTCTCGTGATCATTTCTGGGAAGGTAATTTTATCAATGGGGCATCACTACTGAAAAGTTACCATTCATACTCTCAGATGACAGAAGGACTTGGAGAAAGGCCTCTAATGTAGACCTGCAAACTGGGCAGATTCATATGGCAGAAGGTGGTCCTTCTGGTATCATGGTCCCAAGTTATTTGGGATTTAAGCATCTTGAGTGAGGATTTGGATAAAAACATCTAGTTCTCCCAGATGTATGTGTGATGATCTGTGGTTTTAGCCTGTCTGAAGATCTTTCTTTCTTGGGAGCAATATAACGTTATTACCTTTGTTTCCATTATTTAGGGTGACCCTGGAGAACCAGGTGAGAGAGGAGAGCCAGGAAGATCAGGGCTGCCTGGACCAAGTGGTCTGCGAGGAAAAGAGGTAAGAGTGAGAAAAGGGATTTTCTCTCTTGTTGTAGAAGTATAGGCTGGCAGGGCAAATGCAATATTGTTTACAGCAGAATATATGCTTTAAAATGGGCAAGCCATTTGAAGATAAAGCAGATATAACCAGAATAGGTACTCTGTTTACACGATTTTCAAGAATATCTTTGCATCAAAATGCTGTGATAACATCAGCACATTACTTTTGAGAATCAGATTCCTTTTCATGGATGTATGTAGAAGAAAGATATCATAAGTAGAAGAAATATATTATTTTTATTTTATTTGTACCCCACCCCCCCACCCCCACTCCCTGCCAGCATGCTGAGCCTAGGGCAGTTGACTACACACACCCATATAAATAACACGGTTTAAAAGATCACTAAAATCACAAAACTAAACTAAAATGTACTATTTAAGGAGCCCTGTGGGGTTGAGTGGGGAGCTGCAGTACTGCAGTCAAAGCTCTGCTTGCAACCTGAGTTCAGTTCTGACAGAAGTCATTTCAGGTGGCTGCACAAGGTTGATTTAGCCTTCCATCCTTGCTAGGTCAGTAAAATTAGTACCCACCTTGCTGGGGGTAAAGTGTAGACAACTGGAGAAATCAATGGCAAATTACCCCATAAACATTGTCTGCCTAGTAAATGTTGAGATGTGATGTCACCCATGAGTCAGTAATGCTTTCACAGGGGACTACTTTTACCTTACTATAAATAGATGGCACATTAATTAAACTGTGCAACAAAGAGGGGAAAGGAAGAAACAGGAAAAAGGGAAGGAATGAAAAGAGAGAAAGACGAAAGGAAGAAAAAAGAAGGGAAGAGAGAGGAGGCCAGGTTGAGATGTATTACTATCGCTGTCCTCAGCCATAGACCTGGTGGAATATCTCTGTCTTCCATGGCCTGTGGAATTGGGCTAAGTCCTATAGGGCATGGGTCTCATTAGTCAAAGAGTTCCACTAGGCCTGAGCCAAAAAGGCCCTACAGGGCTGTAGTTGAAGACTGCCAGATTATTTTAAAGCCAGGGATCACTAAAAGGCTAATTCCAGTGGAGCATAATGCCACTTGAGGGGTATATAGGGAGAGGTCATCCCAAAAATAAAATGGTCCCAGACCAGGGTCTATGGGTATTTAAAGAGGTCCTACATTTGAGGTACTTTGACTTAAAACAGAGGGCTGGCTGTGGTTGAGTTTGATGGCAATGAAACTGATGATTAATTCTCCACTATGGATTCTTTGTTTCTAGGGTGAAAAGGGTAACGGAGGCGAAGAAGGAGCTCCAGTAAGTGACAGCCTGACAGTTTGTTCACTCAGATATTTGTGTTTTAACTTTTAATAACCTCTCTCATTTCTTTTTTTTATTCAAGGGCGAGCCAGGTACACCTGGCAAACCTGGAGAAAGAGGTCCAAGGGTAAGTAGAGTGAACATATCACCCAAGAAAATGACATATTAAGTGAGAACAGAAACTCAGAACAGTTATGGGAAATATCTGCAGGGTCTTGCAAGCACAGATATACGTAGTGTGGAGTGAAATGGTTCATTAGTATATCTTCTGTCATCCCCTCATGTAAAATCTTCTGTTTTCTGAACCAATGCCTTGAATGTGTAGAACAACTGGTGTGGATTTTTTTCCATTACCCCTTTTTGCCTAGACTTGGCATGAAATGTTAGCACTGATTGGTGGTTCCAGGAAGAGGGGACTATCCATATACTGTGACCATCCATATACTGACCATCCTTGCTTTGGGACAGTTCTGGAAAATGTTGCTTTCCTGTCAGTAAGAAGAGCATACTTCACTGTGTTAGGGCCTCCATCTTGCTAAAATGTCGGGGGGGCATTCCAGTTTAGCCATTTCCATAAGCCTTCACTCCTTGGAAGGAAGCAAAATGGTCCATTGGTTTCTTTTTCTGTTTTTACCATAGGGTCTGCCAGGAAATCGAGGGCTCCCTGGTGAGAAGGGGGACCAGGGGGACCCTGGTGAAGATGGAAGAAACGTGAGATAACATTTCTCTCTCCCCCCACCTTTCCCCAAACCATGCTGCAGCACCAGTTACCGTCTATTACCCACTGTCTTTACCATCTTGTTTTTTCCTCTTTCAGGGTAGTCCTGGAGCATCAGGCTCAAAGGGTGACCGAGGGGATCCTGTAAGTTGCAGTGGTATTTGTCCCAGTTTTTTTGAATCTTTTTTGGTCTTGCATGAGCTAGATCCAAGATGATATTAGATTGGTTAATCTATGCCTCTCACCCTTCCTCCATCCCTGCAGGGGCAACCTGGACCACCAGGCCCAACAGTAAGTTCCATATTTCACTCCCCAGCTCTGGTACCATTTTTATTATATTGATTCTACAAGAATCTGACTTGCTGTTTCTACCCCTCCCCCCTCTTTTTGCTCTGCAGGTCAGTGTAGGAAATGGAATAGGAGGACAGAAAGGCGAGAAGGTAATCTATAGGATTCCTGCACCTACAAAATGGGAGCTGTTGGAATACTAGAATCCATAAATCCAAAGTGTTCTTGTCAGCATGGAAAGACAAAGCAGTGTTCTTTGCAATGTAATAGCGGTTGACAGAAGTCAGTCATTCAGCACATTCAGCACATATTTCAGAAATAGTTTATGATAGGAGTTAGTTCATGTGAAATTTACACTGACCTATTTTCTAACAAGTCACTTAACTGTTTCCTTCCCAGGGAGACCCAGGAGACCCTGGAGAGGATGGGATGAAAGGTGTGAGAGGAGAAATTGGATTACCTGGCCAGCCTGGAGAAAGGGTGGGTACCATTTTGTTGGATTATAGGAGGGCAAGCAAGAGGTTCAGAGCTACAGCAAACAAAGTCTAGAGAACTGTAAACTAGAGCACAGATAGGCCCTGGAGTAAAGCAAGTTGAATGTGGGCTGCTAGAGAACAGTAGCTATGGAAGGGAACATGAAAGAAGTGTTTTATCAGCTGTAAAGATGGGAATGGATAGAGGAATTGCTAAAATGGAAAGAATACACATAGGGAAGGCTTTTGTCTTTTGATTACAAGGCATAACACAGCAATGAGGAGATTGGATGGCCCAAATGTGGGATAAGAATGTCGGCATGGGAAGCAAAGGCCAACTACCCCCTCTTCATATTCCTATTGCAGAGTCCTCTTTCTTTTTCTTGCAGGGAATTGAAGGCCCCAGAGGACCCACTGGAGTCCGTGTAAGTCTACTAATTTTTGCCTTGGAAGGAAGCAAAATGGTCCACTGCACCTGTGATTCCTGGAGAATCTTATGTCCAGATAGGCATTTGTAAATCTTATCTCCATTATGTGCTGTTCTACTTTGCAGGGTGACCCAGGAGACCGAGGTGCTGTAGGAGAAAAGGTAAGAGAGTTTTGAACTTTTGTCACGTGTCAAAGGAGGTTTTGCTATTAAGGGTAATACTGTGGCAAGAACCGTAGAAACCTTCAGAATTTCTACGCAGGCCCGTGCTTCAGTAATGATTTCCCCCTTGTAAATGCAAGATTTGAGGCAGGATTTGGCATACTGTGGAACGTTTGCTTTCTACTGAAACAAGCTTCTCCTGTATAAGATCACAGAATGCTAAGCAAATGAAGGGGAGGAGGCAGAATGCTGGGAAAGAGCAAAGGCGATAGTCAGTTGGTGACAGTTGAAGAAGGAGGAGCTGAATAGATGAGAAGTGGAGAGGACACCAGGAGGCAGAGGAAGAGTGGTTGGGTAACGACTGGACTGAAAGGCTGAAAGGAACTTCCTTTGTCAAGGACTCAGCATTTGTATTCATTAGTTTAATCCATAGTTTAAAGAAATACTGTTAGGACTCAAATAGATAAAAGATTGGTTGCTAATCTGCCTCTGTCATCAAGGACAGTCATTGTGACTAGATAAAAGAGAACCGTGGTAACCTTACTGGAGAGTCTGTATCCATGGGTCTACAGCCATGGATCTGCACAATATTATTTGACAGTTTAGACAAAACCTGTTTCCAAGAAGCAGAAGATATCTGGGTTGTATCACAGAGTTTTATCACAGCTTCATGGATATAGTGCTGTGAGAGTTATTACGACTCTTGAAAAATCTTCTGTGCCACTTAGGGCAGGGGACTTCTACCCAGCTCTGGATGGATTAGGTATAGTAATCCACTGCTACTATATCTGGAATTATTACTCTGTTGGAATTTTATTGATCTGGAAAAAACTAGAGATCTTCTTCCTACTCCCCTTCTTTCCCTTGGCATCCCATCCTTTATTGTAAGGATGAAGCTGCATCAGATTGCAGGTGAGTCAGAAACAACTGGGAAGAGTTATAAAATAATTTGTTAAAGATTGCATTAAAACAAGAAAGCAAAACATGTGAAGGGTCCTGTTGCAGAAAAGAATACAATGGAAACGTTTGCATAAACAGTTAGTGGAAAGCAGTGGGACATCTTGTGTGCAGAGCAGCTGGTTAGTTTGCTCTGGGAAAGCATCAGAGTGCCAGTTGCTGGGTCAGGATTTAAAACTGTGTGATTGTACTCCACAAAAGTGAAACATGATGAAGAGTTGCCAAAATGATAAACACTGGACAATCGATTGAAAAGAGGGTGAGCAGAGGAGCATGTGAGGAAAAGGAGCTCATTTTTCTAACTTACTCACATGCTCCTTGATCTGTTCCACAGGTCTAGCTGGCATGGCTTGTACTTCTTCCACATGAGGGAGTATTTAATTCACAACAGCTTGTGTCTAAATGAGTTTTTAGTCAACATGAGAAAATTATAAGGAATAGGTAAAAAAAACCACTGGAAGGTGCAAGAAGAAGGCAGACTGGAACTTAAAGGCTTACCTGTGATAGGTTGGTGTGACAAACTGCACTGATGATTGACAGGAAATCAAAAGAGTTCTATGGCAGTTAGTCAAACCAGGAGTTGAAGAAATGGCTTACCCCTAATGAAGACTGGATTTGTTAGAGAAAGTTCAAGACTTACCATCTTCACAGTGGTTTTTGGAATTTGTTCTCTGCACTTTGCTCTGCTATCCAACTCCCAAGTGATCACATCAAACACAGAGCTCAATTAATTCCTGTGCCTTTCAATTCTCTTTTAGGGTGATCGAGGACCTCCAGGTCTGGATGGTCGAAATGGGATAGATGGAAAACCTGGGCAAATTGGGCCTGCAGGACAAAGGGTAAGTGTAAGGCTTAGTGAAAGACCCAGTAAACAGGTGAATGGTAAACAACCACAATTAAACCGTGATATTACTTTGTTAGAATGCAGAACCATTCAGGGGAGCTGCTGCCAAGATATACCACACAGTGTTTTGTGTGCTTATTTTGTTTATTTATTAGTGTCTGTAGTGATGGTTGCTGCTCTTTTAGTCTCAGTTTTTTAAAAAAATATATAAAATATGTCAAATGATAGCATTTATGAGAGCAAGTTAGGTTGGTGTAATATGTGTGCTTTGATTTTCATTTAACTTTGTGACAGTACACTCCTGTGCAAAATTAATCTAATTTAAGTCCATTCAGTTTAATGAGGTAACAAGGACTTCAGAATCTCTTAATAGAATATTGACACTATTGAAAATCTCATGCCGGCTGGTTCTACCTATAAATTCCTGTTTTGATTTTGATTCTTATTGCATGAATTTGTATAACTTTGTTTATTCATATTGATTTGTCTTTGTAATACAAGTCCATTTTTAAATGCTATTTCCACACCAGTAAATCAACTTTATATTATATTATAGGCATAGGTGTAAATTACATAACATTCAGTGCATATGCATTGATTAAAGAGCTTCCTTTTTAGACCGTGCTAGTTAACTGAGCATTCTGGACAATCCAGTGTTGAATATAAAGTTTTTACTATAATTCTGTCTTTAATAATTGTAAGGAATTCCATAGACGCAGAAATAAAAGGCTTTGGGAGTAAAAGTCCATTTATTAAGACATCTTAGAAAGCTCAAGTACACGCAGTGGCAGGAATGGCACTTCCCGCCAGAAGCACAGGTTATAACACCATTCACCCCATCCCCCCTTCCTGCTTCCCATGGGAACGGAGTCTTCATCTCCCGCGCAAAGATAAAGTCTCCGCCGATGCATCTGGCCCCATCGCCCGGGCTGTGGAGATGCACTCCAAGGTTACTTCACCATCAACACCATTGGAATCCTTTACACTCTGCCTCCCTAAAGAAGACCCCTTCCCCCAGGTTTATCGCGGAAAGGAGCGGTGGAAAGCAGAAATAAAGGGTGGGGAGACTTCAATATTTACCGGAATAAACCCATTGATTATACCCAGAGGAATATCCCACCCAAGAAACTAAATATTGCCCATAGCGTTTCTGCTGCCGCGATTAAAGCGCGAGAGTCCAGGATAAGCGTCCAATTTCGTAGTGCTTGTGGCCATCAATAATAGTCCCGGTGGGGCACTCTCCGGCGGGAAGTTCGTGCCGAAAAGTGGCATCGAGGCGGGAGCCTCCTTGAGCAAGCTGGAATGGAAGACAGGATGGATGTTTACTAAAGAGAGTTAAGAGCAGCAATCCCTAAAAGCGGGCAGTGACATCATTAATCACTTTAGTAATCTGAAAAAGGTCCCACAAATCTCTTGCAGCCAAGTTTGGAATATTTATGCACGTCTCTGAGGTTTTTTTTGTAGATAAATACACCCAAGAGCCCACACGCAGGAGGAAAATCAACCGAAGCGGTAAGTTTATCCCATTGCAGTTTTTGTGGGAGTCCTTTGCTTGTTGTAAAGGCCCGGTCTGGACCGACTTCCATCCCTCGGCTAGGGATGAAATCCGGTATTGTAGAAAAGAAATTCTGGGGGTCCAAAAGCTGCCGCGGGTAGTTGTTGGCAAACGGCCGGAAAGGAAGCGACGCACTGTATCACAATTTCAAAGGGGGTTTTCTTTGTACTACTATGAACACGCATTGTTGTAGAGAGTACTCCATAAACGGAATAAATAAGCTTCGCGACCAATTGTCTTGGTGATAGTTGGTGTAACAAGCGTAAATACTGCTCTAGGGTTCTGTTAGTTCTCTCCGTCTGCGCCCGTCCACTTTGAACGATGGTAGAGGGCGGCGAAGGCCGAGGCTGACCCCAACAACCCCAAAAAACGCTTTCCAGAACTCTTTGAGATGAATTGGGGGGGGCATGGTCGGAGACCTACCTTAACGGGGGCCGGAATGGAGACGGTAAACATGTTGAATAAACAGCCGTGCCAACTTAGGGAGCGGAGGGGATGGGAAGCACATGGAATAAAATGGAGGCTTCAGCTTTAGAGAACAAGTCCACCACCACCCATAAAACCGTGGTTGCCATGACTTTCGGGCAAATCTGTGATAAAATCCATGGAGATGACTTCCCAAGAGGCGGGAGGCCACCGGGAGAAGGTTTCAATAGCCCATGGGGCTTTCCCGGGATGGCGGTTTTGGCTTCTGCACAAACCGAAAGCAGCCTTTAATGTATGCCCTCAATGTCTTTAGCAGCATTGCGCGCCACCAGAAACTTTACCGGCTGGCTAAAATGCAGAAGTTTTCAAAAGCCAAAATGTCCAGCCTAACGGGCATCGTGGCAGCGTTTAAGAACCTGCTTCGCGGAGGGGAGGCACGTACCAACAATCCCCACGCCAAAAGCGCCATTCTCCAAACGCAATTGGGAGGTCACCTTCCTCCGTCGGAGGCTCGCGCAGCTCCGCCTCCTCGAAACCCTCAGTAGGGAAAGCGAGAGACCAGGCTGAAGAATGGGCTGGGGAAGCGAGGAAGCGGATGTCTGCAGTTCGGGTGACAGCCAACCCCAACTGGGAGGGGGAAAGAACAGTCGCGTGGAATGTCTCGTAGGAGGCAGCTCCACCCCTCGGTATGAGCGAGGCGTCAGCCAGTTTGTTGGTTTGCCCAGGGAAAAATGAACTGTAAAAGAGAAACGAGAAAAGAAATCGGCCCAACTTGAAGTTGCTTTGCGGACATCTTGAGGGGGGTGGAAAGAGCTGCCAGGTTTTATGATCCGACCAAACTTAAAAGGGGTGCTTAGCCCCCTCCGTGAGCCAGTGGCCAAGTGGAGAGTGCTACTTTGATGGCCGCCCAGCTCTCTTTGGTTCTCCCACAGTCCAGTTGAGTTCGGCACCAGAGAATTTTTTAGACAAATAAGCAACAACGGAACCAGCCTACCATCTTTATTTTTCTGCAACAGGGCTGCCCCAAGTGCTTTGTCCGAGGTTAATCCACGTGGAACCACAAAAGGGAGATCTGGGTCAGGGGTAGCTTCAGGATAGGTTCGGTGGTAAACGCGAGATTTTAATAGTTGAAAGGCTGTTTCTGACATTCCTCAGACCAGGAAAGGGGGGCCCCGGGCTTGGCGGACAGTGGATCTTTACCCTTAGTGCGTAAGAGGTCCTGTGACGAGGAGGAGAAGTCAGTTCAGCGAATTGGGTATAAAGTCAATGAGATAGAAATTAGCAAAACCAAGAAAATCCACTGGAGTTCTTCTGCGGGTTTGGTGGGGGTGCAGGCCATTGGAGGACTGCATCAATTTTTTAGCAGGATCCATTTTTTAAGCCCCTCGGGCGATGGATCCGGTAACCCAAATAGTCAATGGAGGTCTGATGAAAACAGCATTTGGAGGGTTTGGCAAAGAGAGAGTTGTCAAGCGTTGCGTTTCAATACCTCTCGAACCAATAATATTTCATGCTCTTCCTATGGTTTTGTGAGTAAATTAAAACGTCATCTAAGTATACAACAACTCCCTTGTACAGTAAATCATGGAGAACTTCCGTTGATAAGGGCCATATACAAAAGCTCTGGGGGCCCTACTTCTAACCCGGAATGGCATTATTAAATATTCAAATCTGTCCAAACTTTTTGTGTTAAACGCAGTCAGGTGTTCATAGCCTCTCAGCAATTCTTGAAATCTCTGTAGTAAGCTTCTCTCAAGTCCAATTTAGTAATAATGCGCCCTTTGCCGAAAGTGCATCTAAAAGGTCCTTGATCAAAGGCAAAGGATATTTATTGGACAGGGGAGACCGCATTGAGCATTCCTCGATAATCTGTGCAAAGCCGTAGAAGACCCATCTTTCTTTTGACAAAACAAAACGGGAGCAGCGTGTGTGTGTTTACGGTAGTTCCCGCCCATTATGAACCAGCTGAAAGCAAGGTTCTTGTCCAAGAAGGCCAACGAAGTTCCTTCTCCTCATTGGGACCTCCATGCGGTAGATTCTGCACCTTTGGGTAGTTGTGCCCCTGGTTGTATGACAATTTTGGCCAGTCAGTGTCTCTGTGGGGTGGCAACTGATCGCATTCCTTCAAGCTCCTGAAAAACTCTGGCTAGACTCATGATAGCTGCAGGTGGGATGCCAATAAGAATGCGGGAAGTAATCACTGAAGAAGCCAGGGAGGGTGTGTGTCAGGAAGACGTTGGGTTTTCTCCCCAATTCATGTGTTCACACGCAGGGAGGGTCAGTGAATTCTAGGATCCTGCTTCTTTCCAAATGAACTTTGGTTCATGTAACAATAACCAAGGCATGCCCAAAACTATGGAGTGTTTGGCCACTGGCGCCAAAATAAAACTAATTTCTCTCCCAATGGTCGGCGCAACGGAGGAGAGACCGGTTGTGTTTTGTACCTGGGTCGGGTCCTTCGGCCCTCGAGGGGGCTGCCGTCCATTTGGGTGAATGGTGGTATGGAGCTTAGCCAGAGGAATTCGGTCCAGACCTAGCTCGCATCTGCCACCTGGGGTCGCGATAAGCAGTGGGAGCAGCCCGGCGGAATCCGACACAAGCGGGCCGAGGCTATAATGCGAAGGAAGTGTCGTTTAGCCGGGGTTGGCCAGAAATCGCTTGAACAGTAATGGGAGCGCTGCCTTCACTCACCGGCGTCAGGGAAGTCGGGCCCATGTCCATGGGGGCTGAAGAAAGGCAAACAGCTGCTTCCCCTCCTCTGGAGTCGCGTAGCCGGTAACCGGCTTTAAGAGCGCAGAGCCTGTGGGAGGCGGCCCCGACTTGCGTGGTGGTTTGGCAGATGGAGTGCGCTTGTGAGCTGGAAGGCGGTTGGTTTTTGTTTCTTGGGACAGTTGGCTAGATGACCTGGCTCCTCCGCGGTAAAGACACAATCAGTCGGCGACGGCGTGCTCAGAGAGGGTGGTTTTAGGTAGGGGTGGCTGGGCTTGACTTGGTGGACACAGTAGTGGTTTTGGGCGGATAGGCGGCCTCCTTGGACGAAGCGTATTCCAAACGAGGCATGCCACTTGGGACCCCAACTGGATCCAATCTGCACAATAGTCATCGAGGAACCCGAATTAAAAACACCGCTTTCACGTAGCTCGTCAGTCCACAGCATCCGGAAGTATTCGCGATTTCATGCGTTCAGGCCACTTTCATAGGGAGGAAGTCGCAGCAACGCGCCGCGACGAAATTCACGGGCAAATTCTGCAAACGGGCGGTTGCCTTTGCTGGATGGTTTTGATGGTGCGGATAGCTTCATTCTCGGCGCCTGGATCTTGAAAAGCGCGCTCTTAAGGCTTGGAGGAATAAGCGGGCACTGTCAGCGAGAGTCCCTCATCCTGCAAATCCAAAATAGTCCACGAACCAACCAGTCGGCATTGCTGCCCCGTCCAGGACTGAGCCCGATGTCCACGGTGTATTTTTTCAAGCTCAGACCGGTAAGTAAATCATCATAGTCTTCCAAGTGGGCATTGAGTTGCAAGATGGAAGTAGGGGAAGTTTGGAAGCGGTCCCACATCAAAACGGGCTGGTATCGGGGGGCGATAGTAGCCCCTGTTCGGACGGCTCTTGGCTGCCTGCTGGAGGTGGGTGGTTGGCGCGTAGGGTTGAGCAGTGGTTGGGCAGGCAGCTGCTGTAACGGGGGGGGGCCGGAATCGGGGGCGCTGGCTGGTGTCGCTGGAGCGTTTAAGGCGGTGGCAGGACCCAGGCATGCGTGGCCCCCTGGCACCGGCATTACGATCAGTAACAGCATAGGCTCCAACTTGGGGGGCTTCCTGGTCTGCTGCCTCCTTAGTTCCCCTCTCCAACGCCAGCCAGCTCCCTCTCCTTGCGAAGTCAATGCATCCTGAATGCGCATGCAAAGCAAGGCTTTTTCTCGTTCCATAATTTAACCAGTTCTCGATCCTCGTTTAAGGGCTTCCAGTGAGTTCCTCGCTTTGCGTCGCGCCAGAGCCTGAACGCTTTCGCGTTGCCGTTGTAAATCCAGTCTGGAATGTTCCAGGACTTTATCATGGACTGTCAGATTCTGGGCATATTGTCGCTGGATTGCTGCGTCTTTGGCACGGTCCAACTCGAGGCTGGACTTCTTTCGCGTTGCTGTTCCCCGGGTCCCTCTGCAGGTTTTCGCATCTTGCTGCAACTGTGCCCGTTCACTCCTCCCATAGCTGGCGTTCACGGTTCCATGCCGCTTGGGCATCTCGTGAGTAAACCCACTTCCTCATCCCAGTCTTCTCTGGGTGGGAGAGGAAACCGGTCCGGCTGGGAATGCAGGCATTCTTGGGCCTCTTCGTCATCAGGAAGGCGAGACATGAGGAGACTACCGTAGCGCCCGTAGCCACCCGGTGGCTCCCCGAGGCACCTCAGGTGCGGTCGCCGGACGGGGATTAGGGGAGTCCGATTGGGGGGGCCGGTGATACGGATACCCCTCCCAATTCAAGGTTGAGTCCCGGTGTCGCTTTGGGCGGGCCCCAGTGCTGTGCCGCGGTGGTTCCTTGGGAGCATCACCAAAATACGAGTCCAGGAATCGTTCAATGGATTCCTGGGTTGCCGCATGAAAGGTGGTCAAGCCCGTCTCCTCCATGACAGGTTGCATCTGAGGTTTTGCTTAATCCACACCGCAGCGGGTAGAGATCCGATCCACAGGCTTTCGATCCATGGACGAAAGCGCCCCAAGCGACTCATGGAAGTCCCCATAGTAGGTGTCACGTCCCTCGTTCCAGCGAATTAAAAAAAGGGAAGACTCGTGCTGATCACGAGGGGCCGGAAAGGAGGTCACCAGCGAGGCCCGTTCTCCTGCCGGTTCCTCCAGATCCAGAAGAGAAAGGTCGGAGGCCCTCTTTGGGGAATACCGCGCAATTCGCAGTAACATTCAACCTCTCCATCGCCAGACAAGAGGTCCACTGCACAGGAATATAGATGAATTAGGATTCCTGCCACAATGTAAGGAATTCCATAGACGCAGAAATAAAAGGCTTTGGGAGTAAAAGTCCATTTATTAAGACATCTTAGAAAGCTCAAGTACACGCAGTGGCAGGAATGGCACTTCCCGCCAGAAGCACAGGTTATAACACCATTCACCCCATCCCCCCTTCCTGCTTCCCATGGGAACGGAGTCTTCATCTCCCGCGCAAAGATAAAGTCTCCGCCGATGCATCTGGCCCATCGCCCGGGCTGTGGAATGCACTCAAGGTTACTTCACCATCAACACCATTGAATCCTTTACAATAATAATTTCTGCTAAATTATCCAGAACAGATGTTAGACTAAGTGGCATAAAGTGGAAACAAAAAAGAGCATATATGTTCTGTAATGTTCTGTGAAATGTGCAGCTTTTCATACTTCTGCACACGGCTAACATTTTTAATTGGGCTTCCATCTGGCCTGGTTGTGTTACCTCTTAAAAAGGAGCTACACATATTAATTAGATGTCCTTGCATAGTCCTAAGTAACTTTTCTCTCTTGATCACATATGTCTTGAACACATAGGTTATGAAAACCAGTATATTTTCTATGGAAAGAAAATAGCTTTGTTTCTATGGCACCAAAGTCAGCATTTTGTGTCTTGTAGATGCTGAAGAACTTGGTGGGGAAAGTTTCAACCAGTATTAGTTATGGCAGATCAATAACAATGATATGGATAATTTTTGCTTGCAAGCCAGCTTTAGATGCCTTAAGATTCTAGGCAGAAAAGAATGAAATGAAAGTATTTCAGTCATACTGGATCCTGAGTCCACTGGGCTCTACAATTGTCCATTGGGGTTCACCTGCCTGTCATTGTTCCCTGAAACAAGTACACAAAGACCACACTATTGAGGTACCACAAAGTTTTTTCAACTTGTTGATGGAACACTAGTGTTGTTCTTTGTAAACTGTTGACTGCAGTGACCTTGTCTGTAGAGGCATATCTAGAGAAAAGGTAGCCCTGTGCAAAATCTGAGTTTTCCGCCCCCTTCCCTACTACCACTGAATGGGCGGCTGCTCTCCCCCACCACGACCAGTGTATAGAGTCAGTGTATGGACCCGGGGGGGGAGGGGTGTGGGGGGAAATTTTCTGTGCCCCCCACATGACTAAATGGCTGCAGCCTGGGGACATTTGACCCCATATGTTCCCCTGGGCAGTACGCCCCAGTGACAAGTGATGCAAAGGTTTGGTCCTTTGGCTTAAGTTCCCTGTTATTATCCAGCTGCATAATATTCTGTTGAGGAATACAGAATTTCTATGGAAATAGCCCTTCTTGTTATGCTGCCATGTTTTTAGGGGATATCATCTCATAGAAGCTTTATTGATATAATGCAGGTATGCAACATGGTGCATTCCCTGACTCCTGATAATATCTAAACTTTATTTCTTCTTTTCCTAGGGTGACCCAGGAAAACAGGGTGACCCAGGCAGAGATGTAAGTATGAGAGTTCTGAATCAGGACATGAGTATTGGGTTCGAACACTGATGCTCCCTCCTGCAGCTTTGTGTCCATAGTGGCATACTGCTTGAAAACTAACATTTCAGAGTAGACTATTGATCAATTTTTACTTCTTTAACTCCTGGAACACAGCCCTTGCTCATTTCTCTGGCCTGTGCTTCTTGAGACTTCAGCTAAAGGCAAAAATCCCTTAGGAACTAAGGCCTTCAGTTGATCTTTGAAACCCCTAAATGTGATGTGTCCTTTTTGTTGCCTCTAGACTCTCTGCTTTTCCTGGTATCCAACTGTCCATCTTGCCTGTTCTGAAGCATATTTACTCCAGTACTCCTTCTGTGCCACTAGCTCAGCTACTATATCCTAAGAAGAGATGGAATAGTCCAGCTGGGGGTCTTCTGACTTTTTTTCTTTTCTTTTTCTTTTCTTTTTCTTTTGGCAGGGACTACCTGGTCTGCGTGGTGAACAGGGGCCTCCTGGACCAATTGGTCTGCCGGGGCCTACAGGGTTGCCTGTGAGTATTGAGGTCAAAAGCTGTTCAACATCCACTACCAATATCCCATACTATGGGGCTGAGTTCTGATCACTTATTCCCTAAAAGGATTTTGTTAATTTTTTGTTCCATGCTCCTCCTTAAATACCTATTTTACATGAAGTTCTAAGTTTATGGGTGGATCTGCTATTTGTAAGGAGAGCTGATGACTGGTGCATTTATTACTTGGGGCTGCTTTATTGCTAGCTCTCCAGAGAGGCAGGAAGTGCAACGGATGTCACAGGGTATATTCATCCTCTGAAAGCAAGAACGGTGTAATTTGCAAAAACCTACCATTGCCATGGACCTTGCGAAGATTTTGGCATTGTGATACACCAGACTGTCTCTGTGATCACATATTGACCCTTTGAGTTTTACCCTAAGGATAAAAGCCAAGGTCAAAATGAACATTTGACAGAGTATCTTGGATTCACTGGGTGATTTTGAGGCATTAATTGCCTTGGTTCCATTATCTGTTACTAAAATAGGTAGTGAAGTGCAAATGTCAATAATCTGAAACAGTAAGAATTTGATCTTACCAATGACTGTGTCATGTATTATGTGGGGACTATCTAGCACAGGGGTCTGCAACTCGCAGCTCCAGAGCCGCATGCGGCTCTTTCAGCCTTATACTGCGGCTCCAAGTGGCCTGGAGGTCGGAGGGTAGCGTGGGCGTGTCCCTCCAGCCCTTCAGACCAGTGCTGGAAGGAAAGGTGAGTGGAGGGGCTGAATTGGAGGCGGCTCCGTGCGTGAGGGCGCCGCTTTTCGCGTCCCCTACACTCACCTCTCCTTCCAGTGCTGCTCTGGAGGGTTGGAGGGACATGTCCACGCTGCCCTCCAAACCCTGGAGGTCGGAGAGTAGCGTGGGCGTGTCCCTCCAGAGCAGCTGCCATCCCCCCTCTGCCATCCCCACAGCCACCATCCCTCCTCTGCCTCCATCGGGCAGAGGGGGTTTCCCTGCCGGCGCCACTGCCTCCTGCAGTTCAAAGAGGTAGTGGCACCGAGCAGGCCGCAGACACCCCCCCTCTGCCCCACGTAGCAAGCAGCTGCCTGCTCCATCAGGCAGAGGGGGTTTCCCTGCCTGGCGCCTCCACCTCCCAGCGCTGGAAGGAAAGGTGAGTGGTGGGACTGAACCGGAGGCGGTTCTGTGCGGAGCCGCCTCTCCGGCTCGGTAGATCTTCAGGGCCATGGAAAACGGGTCCAAATGGCTCTTCGGGTGGTAAAGGTTGCCTACCCCTGATCTAGCATTTGGATTTTGCTCCTTCTGCTGCTTCAGATTCTGCTATTAGTTGCTGTCTAATTGCTGTGATGTAGTTGCTCTGTGTAATTGATTGTTATTTCATCCTATGGAAAACTTTCTTGTTCAACTAACAATGTGCATTTCTTTCTTAGGGTAAGACTGGTGAAGATGGCAAACCCGGGCTAAATGGGAAGAATGTAAGTGGTGGATCAGACCCGTCCTGCTATTGGAGAAGTGAGACTTAGGGCCTGAGAGGCAAGAGATTGTACTCGGGAAGGAAGTGGTGGCAATTAAAATATGCAAGGTTTTTATTTGATTTCATGCCAAAATAAACATATGGGATGTTAAGAGCAGATTACTTTAAGTAGGGCTTAGAATACAAATGTGATTGTACTGTTTTGTTCTCTAGGGTGAAGATGGGACACCAGGAGAAGATGGCAGGAAGGTAAATGCCCTGCGTAGACACACATACACACACACTGTGTTATCCACATTTCCATCTCAACTAGTTTTCTTGTAGCCTAGCAGGTTGGAGAGGTGGCCTCACCATGAAGCCAGTTGCTGTAGGGCTCATTATTTAATTTTATTTCTGCTGTTAATATCACATTTTGGATGTCATTTTAAAAAGAACGTGATACGGATGACATTTTGACATTTTGCTGTCAGCGATGAAATGTCCAGAGGTGTCTCTAACAGAAGGAGAAGATATTCCTGCTTCGTGACTGCCCTTTGAAGTATCAGGGTAGCTTACAGTAATGTATGCAAGGTCCAAGAAGGCTCTGCTGTCTGTGCAAAGAAGAAATAAAGCAGAGAGCAAGAATAGCTCAGTTTTGTCCATACTACACAGGTATAATTGTGATATTTTTTCCCATTTCTATCAGGGGGATAAAGGTGAAGCTGGAGAGTCTGGCAGAGATGTAAGTACTGCTGTCCTAAAATGCCTAAATTTAACTCTCTTGTAGGCTGCTACCCTCATCTCCTTACAGACGCAACACACACACTCACTCCCTCTCTTCCCAGTCTTCATGGAGACTTTATCTTGTCACCCAAGAAGGATAAAATAATGTACATTCTTAACATACAGCAACAAGGCTGCTTTTCTCTGCCAGCGCCAGGCTTCCTGGCCTATATCATAGGACTATTAGCAGCCAGAGGCTTCTGAGTAAGGATTACATAACCTTGTGCTTTCGTCTAAATAAGTCTGTGATTCTTTGCATGAATTCTGGCTACCATATATACTTGCGTATAAGTCGACTTTTTCAGCACGTTTTTTGTGCCAAAAAAGCCCTCCTCGACTTATACGTAAGCCACCAGCCGCCCGCCACCGCTGCCCGTAGTCTCCCTCACTCACCCACTCATATTTTCCTTTCCCCGGCCAGCTCTGAGGCTTGGCTACAGGGAAGTTGCCGCTCGGGTAGGATGTCTCTATGATTTTCTTAAAAGGGCAATGCTTTTCTTAAAAGGGCAATTTCTCCCATATACCCCCATTCACCAATCACAGTTCTTAGGCTGCCACATATCAGCTATTCCTCACTTAAGGTAGCCTGCTTGACATCAGCCAGTTCCTGTACCTTCTCCATTGCAGTGCTTATTTCATGGAACAGACTCCTTAAAGAGGTGAGGGATACACCTTCCTTAGAAATTTTTAGGAAGTGGTGCAAGGCCATTTTATTTGTCAGGGCTTTTAATGGAGTATAACTTGCAGGTATCTTTTGGAGATTCGTTTTGTTGGTTTTAAGTTGTGATTCTTTTAATTATGATTTTTCAGCTATGAGGAAATGCAAGACGTAAATTTTATAAGAAATTATACTGTTCCTTATATTTAATAACTAAATTTCATTTATTCTCTGTTTGCAGGGTCGGGAAGGTCTTAAAGGAGAACGAGGGAGCAGTGGTCCCCCAGGGCCACCAGGGGCACCAGGTGTGCCTGGTGTACCTGGGCAAGTGGGTCCACCAGGCCAGGTGGGTTGCCTTCTGCACAACATATTTTGGCTTCTTGCAGAAGGTTGAACTGATAGCAGGAATAGTTCAAGGGCAAAAGAATAGCAGAATAGTGTACTAAGAAGTTGAAATCAGAGCTAGGAATTGTTTCTGCAGTTGCCTTAGGTTTTTCACAAAGCCTTCTATACCTATCCCCCAGTGTAGAAGAAAATTATATCTTATATGAAACACACATGAAAAACTTCCAAGACCAGTGGTCCATCTTTTCGAACAAACTGTTTAATACAGAGGCCAACCAGTTGCCCTGGAGGGCCAACAATGGCCAAGGTCTTCTCCTATCGGTGCTTTCTCAGACTGACTTTCAGAGTTTTGCTGCCTTTATATATGGAGATCCCTTTACTCACTAAGACCCTTTGCACACATGCAGAATAATGCACTTTCAATCCACTTTCAGTTCATTTTGCAGCTGGATTTTACTGTGTGGAATAGCAAAATTCACTTGCAAACAATTGTGAAAGTGGATTGCAAGTGCATTATTCTGCATGTGCAGAAGGAGCATCAGACTAGTAGCCAGCCAATAATGGACTAATTTTCTTATTCTGATAGTTTGGTCAGAATCCATAATCACTACTCTTATTCAGTGCCTCTGCTTTGATCATGTCTCTGTGTTGCTGTTTATAGGGCCTCCCAGGTCTCCCTGGAACATCAGGACAAAAGGTAGGCAAAACCTTCTGTACCTAATTTTGTTCAATTAGCAAGTCAGTTAGAGCCTGACCTATTCCTAACATTATTATTGTTTGCCATATCTCTGGGAGATGAAGATTCAGCCCTGGGCTTCACAATTTTGTTATAGAATGTCATAGTATCCTCCTGGGACCACTTCTATCAGAAAAGTAAAGGAACCATGCTGTCTCAGAATAGCACCCCTGAGTCACAGTGCAGGTTGACTTGTTCCCTGTAATTGGGACTCAAAGTACTTTTCATTTGGAGGCAGAAGTAAATTTTTCCCCAGGAGTGTCATAATCCTGATTTCTCAAGCTCATTTTGTTTTAGGGTGACAGAGGAGAGACTGGATCCAAAGGAGAGCTGGTGAGTACCTATCAGTACCACATGGCACTGAACAGTGCAGAATGTACCTGCTTTTCACAGTAAAAACTGTAAAAAGCCCTGGATGGGAGATGTCTGGCTGAAGGTCTTATGCCAGACCTCCCTTTCCAGACAACCACTGCAGACCTTCCCTGGCTCTCTAGAATCTGATGGATACCCCTTCCAACTTATCTATTTTGGCTGGGAGAAAGATGCCATTCTTGCAGCACAGCCCGGCCAGCTGCAACCTCGGGCCCGGCCAGCTGCAACCTCGGGTCTGCCTGACAGCTCCCTTAAATCCAAGATGGTCATGCCAGGCCGCAGGGCTGAGACATGGCCAGAGTGAGGAGGGCTGCCAGTGAAGCTCAGGGCCTGCAGTGGCCACATTTCCATGAGCTTCTCCCAGGGATCAGACAGCTGGGCTGACCAACATGGAAGCAGACTCAAGGAGAAAGAGGTGGGCCCAACAGATATACCTAGCTTCCACAGGCAACCCAAGGGAGGTAGGGCATGGGAGAGGAAAAGGCAAAGAAGGTGGGCAGAATGAGAGGAACAATAAAGGAAAGAAGGTACACCTGGTGAAGAGGATGGGCCAGTGGGAATAAATAGAGATGGAAGCACCAGCCTCTTTCTAAATCTTGCTGTCTGTGCCCTTGTCAGCAGAGAGAAAGTGGGGGACTAAAGATAGGGTTTTTTAGGCCTCTGGAATGCCCTTTCCCTCAAGGTTCACCTGGCACTAACTTTACTGTCCTTTGCAAAATATTTCTTTTTAAATGAAAGTTCCAATCTTTTAAAGCTTTTTTTTCAGGTCTACTTCTAGTCTGTGAGGTGTTTGTAGATATCATTTTAGGCTGCTTAATGTTGATTCTTTGCTTCTGGCTTGTTTTTATGGCTTGTTCTGTTATTTGTACACTTCAGTTGTTTAATTTTACTGTACTGTTTTTGCATCACCTTGTGTAGCTCTCTGGAGAGGTGCATATAAATGATCTAGGTAAATAAATACATGTTGACAGGCATAGCCTAAAGGTCATTCTGGTCTTTATTTTAAAATAGAAATAAAGTTTTCTAGAATCTAATTTAGAAATTATTGAAATCTGCATGCAGAAATTTGAGTTCATCTGAACTTTTTCAGAATGGTGCTGCGCAGTTCTGCATCTTCCATTGAGAAAATCCATTAATCAGACCCTGTTAGTTATTTTGCCACTGGAGAGGGTGCCCTGCATATGCAGGGCACCCTCTCCAGTGGCAAAATAACTAACAGTGGCAAAATAACTAAATCTCCTTGTAAAATCTCCTTGTAAAATCACCCTAAATCTTGTACCCTAAATCTCCTTGTAAAATAAGCTGATGCCATTTGCCTTCAGATAGAAAGTTATCTGAAGTCTTTCTGCAGCCTTTTCATTGGTTTGCCAGTATTTTTAAAAATATAATTTGATCACTTCCTCCAAGGCGTTAAGTGTCACACAACCAAGCTGCATTACTTTTGCTTCTTGAGAGAGCTAGAGTACCACATTAATTTTGTCACTTTGACTAGGGGAGACCTGGGGATCCTGGACCACGAGGTGAACCTGGAACAACGCCAGTGAGTTATCAGTACAATATTTTAAAATCTTGACAAAGAAAAGTATATTTCAAGATTTTTGCTTCCAGGCTGAGCAGCAATTTTTCTTCTGAAATAGAGAATGTATTTTGCCTACTTTTGTCATTTGGAACTGTTAGCTGCAGATATCTTTCTGCAGTGTATATGCTCTCTTCCACTTGAAGAACTAATGTACATGTCCATAGCGAGTAGCACTGAGGCAGTTAAGGGAATGGTAACCCAAATCCCACTGCTGTAGCACCTTCTACCAGTGCAGCTTCCTGTCTGTGAATTTAGTTCAAGTAATATTTGTCAAAGAGCATCATTTATGTAGGAATCACAGAAATCCATTTGGTATACAAATCAAATAATACAGTACAATACAACAGGGGAAGAAGACCCATCTTTACAAGTAGATGACCTTGCTGTGTGTGTTAACCCCAGTCACCACTCAGAAGCTGATGTTGCTCTAACTTCTTGGGGGGCCAGTTGTACTCCACTGGAATATTTCATTGGGCTCATTAACAAATATAGCAATCAGGAATGATGGGCAGTATTTTTCTGGAAGACACTGAGAAAACTTTTATGTTTGGTATTTATTTCTAATGAACTTTTTTTAACTTCTTGGTGATGATGTCTTTTCTCTCTTTGTCTAGAATGTTGAACGTGCTCTAGATGCCTATGGTATTAAGGTATAAATTATTACATATGGGCTATATTTTTCAATTACATCTGTCATGGTCCACCCTGTGGCCGGTGCAAGCAGTTGGGTGAAAACTGGAATCTTCATTTGAGTTGCTAGAGGCCAGAATGGATTGCTGTGAAGAATACAGGAGGTGTTAGGATGCCAGACTGTGGAGTGTGGCAGCTTTATGGGGTTAGGAAAGAAAGAAGGAGAAACTACAACACTTTATGGGGTTAGACACCATTCAAAGGATTTTTCCATAATTTTCCCTATCTATACAAGGGGATTCTCAGCAGGAATTCGAATTCTAAAAGATAACTTCTGAAGCTAAACCTACTCAGGAAACAGAGAAATTAGATAAACTGCCAGGGACAGAATGGTTTACTTTGAAAGTTAAAAAAAAGATGGGATCTTAAGTAAAATAAATAATGAATAAACAAAAAGGGTTCTTAAGCATGCGTATTCAGTAACTCCATTACTTATTATCTGCTGTTTCCTGTCTATAGGCATGAAGGATAGCATGGGAAGGCACTTGAATAAGGGCTAGATAGTTTTTCTCACTCTCTAGAGCAGGGGTCAGACCATTTTGCTCAGTGCAACAGTATTCTTGCTGCTCCCCAAAAGCAGGGTTGTGCTTGAGCCAAACCATACCAGAGCACAGCTCAGACTGTTTGGATCTGGAGTGATGTCATTAATCAGAGCATCTTTGGGCTCTGCCCCAGTAAGTTCCATCAGAGGCATAGCTAGGGAAAATGGAGCCTGGTGCACAATCTCAGTTTTGCGCCCCTCCCCAATGAGCGGCCTTAAGGGGAGAATCTGGGGTCCCCAGTTTAAACACCATTGAAAGTGATGCTTTCCCCCCCCCAAAAAACAGTATCACTTTCAATGTTGTTTAAACTGGGGACCCCAGATTCTCCCTTTAAGGTGGATTTAAAAGGAGAATCTGGGGTCCCTAGTTTAAACAAACTGAAAGTGATGCTAGAATCCACCCCTAAACAGCATCACTTTCAATGTTGTTTAAACTAGGGAGCCCAGATTCTTGTTTTAAATCCACCTTAAAGAGAGAATCTTGGGTCCCCAGTTTAAACAACATTGACAGTGATGCTGTTTGGGGGTGGATTCTCCCCAAAGTGATGCCGAAGAGGGTGGATTTAAAAGGAGAATCTGGGGAAATTTGGAGAGTGCCTGCTGTCAGGGGTGCAATTGTTAAGCTAGCAGCACCAAACTTTCAGGGTATCTTTAGGAGACCCTCCTGATGATAACACCCAGGTTTGGAGAAGTTTGGTTCAGGGGGTCCAAAGTTATGAACCCACAAAGGTGTAGCAACCATCTTCTATTAGATCCCATTGGAAACAATGGGGGATGGGGGCATCCCCTTTGGGAGCCCATAACTTTGGACGCCCTGAAGCAAACTTCACCTAACTTGGGTGGTATCATCAGGAGCATCTCCCGAAAAATCCCTGAAATGTTGGTTCTGCTAGCCTAAAAGCTGCACCCCCTGCAGGCAAAAAACGGTCTACACTAAAAATACAAAAAACACAAACGAATTTGAATTTTTTGTGCCCCCACCCCCAGCACGCGTTTGGTTCAACACGCACCCCCCTGGTAGCTATGCCTTTGAGTTCCATTAGCCTCACTCTAATGGTTAGTACTGTACCATGTAGACCATCAGTGTTGCTTCTCATTATCTCATATTGTGAAGTGGACGTAATAGGTGCTGCCACCCACCTCAGGTGGTACCAACTCTGTAGCCAGTACAACCCCCACTTTTATTCCCCCTCATTTATTTGCCAGCTCACCACCATCTTCATGGATAGACATTGTGTTCTATGTGGCATTCATGGCAAAGGCCTTGCTCTTTTTCTGGAGGCCTAAGAGAGTATAGATGGGTTTTTGTACTTGTGACACAATGTATTTTAGCTTGAGAGTAGACACATTCTTCCCATTGCTTCTACAAATAAGCTCCCTTTCCCACAGATTTCTTTATTGCGGGAGATCACTGGTGCCTATGATGGGAGTTCTGATCAATTCTTGCCTGTTCCTGATCGTCGAAAGGGCCAGAAAGGTGACAGAGGGGATCCAGGAGAAAGGGGTCTACCAGGCAAAGAGGTGAGATAGAGCTATTCTTGTACAAGAATTACTTTTTGCCCTAAGGCCTTTTTGCTGGCCTAGCTTGCAAACCTGTTAAATCAGTGTGTGTAAGATCTTTGTTAAACTCAATGTCAGTGGACCTGTGTCTGAAGAAAGGATTCTATTTAGCATTAGCATTAGTTGTTGTTTTATTGGTTTTGCAAAAGATCTTTTCAAAGATTTCTAAGAAACTAAGTCACTGATACTACAACTGGAACATTTTAATTCCATGAGAAAATTCCATAAGATGCTTTTAGACCTTTGTGTTACAAAAGGTGAAACAGAAAGGTACAATATAATAAGAGCTATGATAACCCAATTGAACCTCCATCTTTTGGGATGACTGATTAACAGTAAAGAATGAATTGTTGCCATTTGCCTGGTTGACAACCTTGCAAAGGAAGGAACCAGATTCTGTTCCTATTATTAGACTCAAGGACTAAGGTAAGAGGGGATTTCTCGGATTCAACCTCCCCCATTACATGTCCGAAGCTCTGCCCCCCCGTTAGTGGGGTTTTTGTATTTTTTTAGTGTTTTTTCTGTTTTAGGCTAGCAGCACCAACATTTCAGGGATTTGTTGGGAGACTCTCCTGATGATTTTGTTGTTCAGAGCCCAGAGCCCTTTTGTTGTTCATGGCCCAGAGCCCTCAGGGGATGGGGCGGTATATAAATATGATAATAAATAAATAAAATAAAATAAATGATACCACCCAGGTTTGGTGAGGTTTGGTTCAGGGGGTCCAAAGTTATGGACTCCCAAAGGGGATGCCCCATCCCTCATTGTTTCCAATGGGATCTAATAGAAGATGGGGGTGCACTTTTGAGAGTCCATAACTTTGGACCCCCTGAACCAAACCTCACCAAACCTGGGTGGTATCATCAGGAGAGTCTCCTAAAGATACCCTGACAGTTTGGTGCTGCTAGCTTAACAATTGCACTCCCGACAGCAGGCACTCTCCAAATTTCCCCAGATTCTCCTTTTAAATCCCCCCCCCCCTTCTGCATGGATTTAAAGGGAGAATCTGAGGTCCCCAGTTTAAACATTGAAAGTGATGCTGTTTCAGGGTGAGGGATAATCCACTTCAAAACAGCATCACTTTCAATGTTGTTTAAACTGGGGGCAGGGGTGCAAAAAAACCCATTTTGCACCAGGCTCCATTTTCCCTAGCTACGCCTGGAAGGGAGAGCAGAAGGGACTGCCAGCTGGGAGCCCAGCCAGTGAAGCGGGGCGGGCAGGGCAGGGGAGTGTGCCATCTCTGGCCTCAGAGAGCTGCTTTTATAAGCACTGAGGCTGAGGGCGGGACTTGGGGTGGTGGGGGCGTGGCCCCGAACCTCCCCCTAATAAATCTATACCTACGTCACTGATTAGACTCAATAGTGAGCACAATTATTGGCACAGATACATTGGATATATTTGTCTCTGAAAGTCAACTGTAGAGAAACCTGATGTGATACTGCTCAAACTTATGATTCTTGTAGGGTATCATTGGATTCCCTGGAGAGAGAGGACCAAAGGGAGATACAGGAAGCCAAGGTCCACCTGGCCCACAAGGTCCAATAGTACGAGCCATTGGAGAGCGGGGACCAGAAGGGTCACCAGGCCAACCAGGAGAGCCTGGGAAACCTGGAATTCCAGGAGTACCAGGCCGGGCTGGAGAACTTGGAGAAGCTGGGAGACCTGGAGAGAAGGTGAGTCAAGGATAAGAAGTTAATGATAGAAATGTAAATTAGCCTCTTAATTTATAAAGAACCATATGTGGGTAGGAGGTTTTAAAGCTTCCACGTAGCTGTGACTTGTCCTTCCAGGGACCATATTTTATGTCTGTGGTCCTAGAATCTTGACATGTGAGTGAGGCAGCTCATAGAGCACTGGGGATGATTCTTAACTAGGAATATCCTGGGAAAATTCTGGATATAAACTGGGAATGCCGTTTTAGGCAAGAATTTTATCTTTCCATATTTTAACAAAATGTTCTACCACAACTTTATAAAACTCCAGGACAGGTTGAAAAAAAAATACAATTACACAATATTAGCAGAATAAAACAGTGTTAATGCACACCGTAAATTTACAGTACAGCAGTCATAAAACATGCAACTTCAACATTATTTGGAAAGCCTACTTATATTATAAACACATTGTTCTTTCTAAAACTCACAAGGGAGGTACAGTTGCTAGAAATGTCACTTTGTGTTGGTAGTTCACTCATTTATCCTGTTTATTTTTAAACTATTATGAAAATAGAAAAATATATAACCATAAAATTAAAGTGAAGAAGACAGAGTTGTAGATATAACATACATAAAGATAAGGTGTGTTTAAAATTACAGAATGGTTGTGTCCTGCAGAAGATTTCTACTGACAAAAGGAGGGGGTTCATTGAGTCCCCCCTTAAAACTTTTGGGGGGCCTCCTATGTCCCCAAGGAACAGTACTTTAAGGAGCATTTGGGGACGCTGTGGGAGGGAGAAAGTGAGAAATTTCTGTTCCATTAACAGAAATCCATGAATATTTCAGTGGGATTTAAGATGTTATATGGTTGAATATTCTCTTAATTAATTATAACTGTTCCCCACTTTTCAATAATTGTCTTTGTTTGACACATAGTGTCTATCTTTGACTTTTTCCAATAAAGGAAATGGAGTTCAGTTTTTCTTAATACTACTGTTGTTATTGTTGTTATTAACTTCATTTGTACCCTGCCTTTCTCCCCAATTGGGACCCAAGGCAGCTTATACCATTCTGGTCTCCTCCATTTTATCTTCACAACAACCTTGTGAATCAGATTAGGCTGAGAGAGTGTGATTGGCCCAAGGTGACCCAGTATGCTTCCATGGCACAAGTGAGGATTTGAACTCAGGTGTCCCCGATACTAGTCCGACACTCTTAACCACTACACCACACTGGGTCTCTCTGACGTTAAGTACCAATGAAATTTGGTCTTATAAAAGATACTTTAAGTCAGTTAATACTAGAGGAAGAAGAATTTGGATTTGTACCCTGCCTTTCTCTCTTGTAAGGAGACTCAAGGGGACTTACAAACTCCTTTCCCTTCCTCTACTCACAAAAAACACCTATTGAGGTAGGTGGGACTGAAAGAGTTCTGAATGAACTAACCCAAGGTTACCCAGCAAGCTTCACATGTACAAGTGGGAAACAAATCCTGTTCACCAGATAAGAGTCTCATGTGAAGGAGTGGGGAATCAAACCCCGTTCTCCAGATTAGAGCCCATTTCTCTTAACTACTACACTACGCTGGCTTAATTTAGACTATCAATGACCAGAATCATTTCTATTTAAAATTATAGAATACACAATTTTTTCACATTTCTTTTGAAAATTGCCAGTTATATCTCTTAGACTTAACAAATATTTATACAAATTGCCTGTCAACCCTTTCATTCGAAATTTCAAAGGAGAGTAAGAGCCCCGTCCAAAAAGGGGGGAGCAAAAGGGCTTGTGGGAATGGCATGCCCTCATGCTGGCATGTTTGCCATCCCCACTTACCTGGTGGAAAGGTGAAACTGCTGGCGTTTAGCTAGTGCCAGCCTCCCCCAGCATTGGGACATGGCATGGGACGCTGCACCAGCGCCCCTGATGCAGGGGTGGTCTAGGGACATGGCAAGAGGAGGAGCTTACATTAGTCGGCTTCCTCCTAGCCATTTGCCAGGTTACACTGGTGGCAGGAAATAAGGATTTACGCAACCCTTTTGTGTCGCATAAGTCTATTCAGTCTCATAGAGGCTTCTCGGCAGTGGGGAGGCCAGGTTTTTTTTTTTTTTGGCCAGCCTCTCCGCACCACTGTGAAGCATGTCTGGAAGTGCGGGGCAACGTGGTTGCGGTGCTGTGGCTGCCCACCTCACTGCTTGGATGGGGTTGTTATTCTTTAACCTACCTGTTTTCTTAGCAGTGATAGTACTACGGTATGTATCTAACTACGCGTTTCCTGTAATGAAACAGCTTGTCTTGTAAAGGAAGAGTGGGTGGCAGTTTTCATTGATTCTTCCTGCAACTGCAGACCTCCACTTCTCCCCTGTGCTGTTTCAGAAAGAAACAAAAGCAGGTGTGTGTGCACTCCATGAGCTGCAATAGGAGAGTAAAATCACAAAGACTTCAGGTGGCTGGATACACTCCTGTATGCATAACTTGAACATGCTGATATGTAATAGAATGTAATACTATGAACACATGTAATATGTAATGTAATTAGAAGGTTAAACCCTGCCATAATGGCTATTCCTCATTCATAAATTGAAAGTGCTTTACTGAAAGTTTCCTTAAAGAAAATAGATCAGCATGTCTTCCATAATTGCACTTCAGACATGTTTGTTCATTATAAAATACAGTTGATAATGGGCCTTCAGATAATGCAGCATTAATTTCTAACTTTTTTTTTTAATTCAAGGGTGATCGTGGTGAGAAAGGTGATCGAGGAGAGCAGGTTGGTGGTAATACTTAACATACGCTTAATGATTTACTTGGATTACAGCGACAGGGTTACATTTTGTTTGTTTATTTATTTATTTATTGTTTAGATCTGTAGACCACCCCATCCCCAAGGGGCTCTGGGCGGTGCACAACAATGTCAATGTATGTACAGTTTATAACAAAAGATCACAATAAGTGACCACATAAACAATTATTACATTTACTAAAATCCATTAAAATCCATTAAAACAGCGGTCAATACAATAATAACAGGCGTCCCATAACCCAATTTGTTAAAAAGCCTCCCCAAAAGGAGGGAACGGCCGGACTCCTCCCTAGAAGGGTAACGTAGATGTAGACAAAAATAGAATGGTAAAAGTAAGTGAGTAGGGGGGGTGGGGGGGCGCCCTACTCAGCGACTGGACACTCCAAAGGCCCAGCAGAACAACTGAACGCAGAGGCCGAATAGGGGCATATGGGGTAATGCGGTCTCTAAGGTATGAGGGTCCCAGGCCGCGTAAGGCCTTAAAGGTCAAAACCCACACCTTGAAGATGATTCAGAATTCCACTGGAAGCCAATGCAGCTGGCGCAACACAGGCTGAATATGATCACGAAAGGCGCCCCCTGTGAGCAAGCGTGCCGCTGCATGTTGGACCAGTTTCAGTTTCCGAATCAAACGCAAGGGAAGGCCCGCGTAGAGCGAGTTACAATAGTATTCTGGGTATCTGACTGTATCAAAGTATCTGAAATTCCTTCTCGGGGTGTGATTGTATTCACACATGTCGACAGTATTACTTGCAAACAGTATTACTGGTGATACAGGCATTTTATTAGGATGGCTTTTATTTAACACTTGAGTTCCATGACTGAAACTCTAAAAACCTAAATTTGGCTTTAGCAGCTACCAAGAGCAGGACTGTTGCTTGGGGCTGTGATGCTGGATAAATGGAGGTATAGTTAATTGTCTCCACACATGCATGCTGTTTTTGTAATAAAATGATCGACCCCAGGCTGTTGTAAGACTTAGGAAAGAAAACAATGTTGTGCTCATCTTTTTCTTTTTTTTTTCTTTTTGCACCAGAGCTCAAAGCAGTCCAGGGAACCATAATTGATTGGGGAAATGGCACTGCTAGGTGGCACCACCCCTTGCTTTGTATTCTTGTTCCAATCCATATTTCTTGATGGGGACTTTTCAAGGTCACATGATGTGGGTTGGATCCAGTCTAAATTTTCTGCTATCTGAAGGTGTTTCCATCAGTGGAACAGGAATTCCTTCCCCCACTTCCCATTGTAGCCCACTGATCTCCCCAAAATGCTGCTTCTGGGGGACATGGAACCCTCAGGAATGGCATGAGAGGCAAATTGGGGCACTGCAACAGGAAGGGGGAATTGGTGGAAATTTACACTTCGTGTTAGTAGAAAATTTCACCTGGATCCATCCCTGTGTCTTCAGTTTCAGTCATGGAATTTCAGTGATTCATGTAGTCTGGCATTTAGAGATTAAACTAGAATACTTCCACAGGCTTAGTCAGATAATCCTGTATTCACAACTCTGTTTCGGTCACATATGTTTCTGTGATCCATACATCTAAGACATAGGAGTTCGTAGGGCCAATTCCAGGAAAGTAGTCTTCCGGCTAGTGTGGAGGAAGCATCTCAGAAGATGACTACGTTATTTTCCTTTTGACTGTATTTGCTACTTGATTTCCTCACAGAGGCTCTGTATAATTTACAGTTACTTGGCAATGAAAATTCAGCAGGTGTTTGTTTGCCCAGCATCAGGCCAGTTGAATTTCTTCATTATGGAACTATTGGTTTCTCAAGTTCTGTCATTAATAAAAAGGACTGCAGTGTTAGTTATAGATACTATAGGGGTCAACTGCACCAGATGTATGTTACAGAGCCCTGACATTATTTCTTTACATAAAAAAACCAGTTTCCTAGGGAATTTAGATCATCAAGTGCACGGGGAGCGGCAGTATGCTTAATATTTTCCATACCTACTGTTTATGTTTTCCAAATAACACCCCCATGGCTTTCCCATCCCACAGAATTTCAAGATTATTAAGTAAAATTGAGCTTGAAACCTGTCTGGGGCAGGGTGTGATGGTGACCTGTAATGGAAATTAAGCTGGCATGGAAATGGTTAAGCATCCCCTTTGCTTCTATTTCTTCTTCCTCCGAAGCTACACTTGTTAAAAACATTGTCAGGCTGGCTCTGAAGTACAGTTACTCCTGCACATAACTTACAAGCCAGTCTTCCTGGCTCTTCCCTTGCCATTTAGAGTTGGTGTTCATGAACCGTGGTTTCATTTCACTAAGGGTGAATGGAGTTGCATCCCCTCTCTAGCAAATGATCCATGTCCTTGATCCTTATGCTGTGTTTCTTGTCCTCAGGGTAGAGATGGCTTACAAGGCCCTCCAGGGCCACCAGGACCCAAAGTGAGTGAGTTGTTCATTCCTGCCTGTCTCCTTTGATCAGTCTTTTCTGGGTGTTGGGCTGACACTCAGAAACAGTGTAATGTCATTGGAGTTTTGCTGTATCTTGAGCTTCTTCAATTTAATAAGAAAATTCTTGGGCTTTGAAAACCCTGAGAGTGGTGAAACGATATAAATGCTGCCCAGCAGCTTATCACTTGTGGGTTATTTCTTATGATGGTAGTTGCCTGGGAGTGGAAACCTAAAAAAATTACCAGATTCTGCAAGCACTCGGCTATCCTAGTTATAGATGAAATCTGAACCAGATGCTGTATGCAATTGTTCCTGTTTTAGGCCACATGTCAATCATTTGTATGTGTGTAGGGAGAGGGGAGATAGATCACAGGCTAGTCGAATGAAGTCTGGCAGTTTCTACATCTCTGCTAGTTCTTAGGGCTTCACATGCTTTCTAGGTTTCAGAACATCCAAACAAATGTTCTCTGCATGTGGCAGAACCTTGTGATATCTGTTGGATAAAGCATTGTGGAATGCTGGAACACACAGAGGATGCAACCAGATGGTTCTCATGCATTTCTTTTAATTCTGTTTTTTTAACTGAAGAGGTTACTCTCCTGCTAATATACTGTTCAGGAAAATTTTATATGAGTGACTGAGACTTTTAATTATGGTATTGGAAATACAGGAGGGGATGCATAAATTTGCCAGGTGTGCGTAAAAGAGAAAGAGAAATCCTCTAATCTAGTTGTCTCATGCATATATGTATTTTCAGATGGACATCATGGACGGGATCCTCACTGGGCTTCCAGGGGAACGAGGACCTGCAGGACCCAAGGGAACCAAGGTTAGTGGACAGATGCCTCACTTTCTGTTACGCCATCCCCAGTTTCTGACATATGTTATGGGGTGACCTTGGATGTTGCAGGAGAAATGGTGTTGATTAATCAGGAAACATCCTGCAAAACTCTTGGGTGTCGTAAGTGGGAACAGAGCCCTTCAATCTGAGACAGTGACCCTTGGGATTAACATGTAATGTTGCTTAAGACACCTTAACTAAATTCCATTGTGAATCATTACAGAGGTATGACACTTTCTTATGAATTTCTCCAAAGGATAAATGCCACACTAGAGTCTCATCTAATAATTTTGGTGATTTCAGTGCTTAGTGAAATGAGTTCTGTCTTTATTCATCAATATAGGGCAGGATAGAAATGGAATAAAATAAATAAATATTTATAGGAATAGATATTGAATGTTCCTATTATCCAAACCAGGGAGCCATGCAAAATCATAGAATCTGAGTGTCTGTATTGTAAATTCTCTCTATTTTCCAGGTGTTTAATATTTAGCTACAACCTCTTAAGTGATTCCTCATTGACTTCTAATCATTCAGTTAAATACAAATGCATTTACTTGGTACCAAAGCACAAAAGAGATGTGTTTTTTAAATAGTGACATCTTGGATAACTTTAGTAAACAACTTTCTTTGCCCCAAGGAATGACCACAGGCACAGTTTCTGAGATTAATGGGGTAGTATTAATTGTTCCTTGGGTATTATGGATGATGGAAAAATAAGGCTTGAATCCATGAATGAGTTCTGCATGTGCTAGACAGCCTGTGCTATGGAGCATGTTTCCTCTTCTGCTAGCACTTCTGTTTGCTTAAGAGCTCTTTGAAAACCATTGATCTTTAGCAAATGGAAATACTACTGGAAGATGAAGGACAGTGCACAGTGTAATCTGTCTAGTGCATACAATATTTGTCCGTAGGATCCAAGGCAGTGTTTTGGTGGTCAGCACAGGAAGCTCCAATTTGCCTTGTTTCTTTTAAGGTTCATACCTAACCTTTCTCCTTACTTTCTTGCTCAGGGAGAAGCAGGACAAGATGGCGAGAAAGGCTCTAGAGGCGATAAGGTCTGAGTGTAGTAAGTCTCCTGTCCCCGCATGTCTCCAGCTATCCCTGTGTCTGTTCTCTGCCTTCATTTGCTAGAGGGGAATTTCTTCTTTTCTGCAAGTGTTTGACTTTATCCTGCTTTTTAATCTGTTTCTCTGTCACTTTTACTGGCTTCATGAAGAACTCAGCAATCCAGAACAAAAAAGTGTTCACCTGGCCACTATCACACATATTTTGGTAGCATCCAGCATAGCCAGCTCTGCAGTGAGGCAGTAGCCTCAGGTGGTAGATTCTGGGAAGTGGCAACCTCTATCACTGCCCCTAGTTTACCCCTACCTGTTGCCCCTCAGACAGGAGCTGGAGCAAAATGCAGCAATTCAAGAACCTCTACTATACATGCATACTTTCTGCATGTGTTTAAATGTTCCTGGTGGACAAGGAAGGAAGGAATGTTTTCTGCTCTAGCTTCTGGGTAGTATTGGTGGCAGCAACAAGGGGAGGTAAGCCAGGGAAGATAACGCCCAGCGTCACCCCTTGAGATGCTGCTGACTGATATCTAATTTTCGCTTCTGCAAATATTTTGGGTTGGTCTACATTTGAAGACTACCCAGAAACTAATGAAAAAAATGGCATCCAGAGTGCTAACACGAATTTCTCTGAAGAAACCAGTGCTTTACCAACTCCAGCGATTCCCAGTTTATTTCCAGGCTCAGTTAAGAGTGCTGGTTTTGATCTTTTCAAGCCTTAAAAAGGTTTGGTGCAAAAGACCACCTCCATTCACAAGAATCAGCCCAAGTCTTGCTCATGCACTCTTTACTAGGAACCTGTGCTGTCTGCTGTATGGCTGGTGATAATGTATGGAAGAGCATTTTCGGTTTCTGCTGTTATGTTATTGAAGTCCTTCCTCCAGGCATTAGAGCGTACCTAATCTTTGTTGGTCTTCCAGAACAATTTGAAAACAAGCCTTCTGTTAGACAGACTTTAAAAGTAATTGTCTACTGTAATCGAAGCTGTAATCTTGTTACCTTTTGAATGGTATTTTATTAATTTATAAATTATCTGATGTCAATTTCAAAGTAACTTCCTCTACTGTCACATTTAGTTTAGGAGCTCTGAATCATTTTCTGACTCAGGCCCTTTCCCCACTCACCTTTGTCCGAGGGTTGCTGTGCGCAATTCCCAGCGCGCGCAATTCCTGGCGCGCGCCCCGGCTTCCCCGCGACCACATGCTCTGCGTGGGGTCATCAAAAGGCGCCATTTCAAAAGGCGCCAGGAATTACGCGCGCTGAAGGGGCGAGAGAGAGGCAGCGTCGGGGCGGCTGCGTTCTCACCGCCCCTGAAGTGGGGAGTGCAGCTGGACCCCGCGCTACTTGAGGAGAGTAGCGCGGGGCTTAAGGTAAGTGGGGAAAGGGCTTCAGTTCCTCAGCGTGGATCTGAGCAATTGATTTCTCTCTGGGATCAGAATTTGGGGTTTCAAACGCTCTGTAAATTGGTATCTAAGGAAAGTAATGTAGACTGAAAGGAAAACAGGAACTTTTTTAATTTCACTTTTTATTTTTACCATAGAATTGAAATCAAACACAATTATTGTGAAGCTTGCATACATCTATATCGTTTGATATTACATCTTAAATTCTAATAATAGTTTTTAAGATTCAAGAAATTAAAATATGGTCTCTGTCCTTATCCACAAGTCATTAGTTTATATAATTATCCAAGTCCTCAATTAGTATAATCCAAAAAAGCTTTCTATCTTCTTTCACTTTCTTTCACAAAGATGTTAGCTGTGCCATTGTTGAGTATTCGAAAACAGGAATTTTCAAGGGCGGGAGGATTTGCTCTACTTTTTTCCTAGTTGGATGAAGAAATGCCAGGAAATGTTAAGGAATTATTTCATGAAAGGGACTAAAATAATCTTGTGATAGTTCAAATAACACCATGGCATTGTGAAATCAGTGGGACATAAGCACACAGTTAAATACAGCTCATTAATTTCAGTAGGACTTGGCATACTTACTTTTGCCTTTATGTCCACCCTCTGGAGGCAAGGAAATTAGTCAAGACTCTTCCAGAAGGTTGAAAACCTCTTTGCTGTTTGATGAGCTGAAGTGAGTCTCTAGAAATAAGCTGATGAACTCATGGGCAAAGAAGGCTGCATGCCAATAGGTTATCAGTGTGATCAGCTGTTGGGGTAGGGGTTTGACACAATAATGCTTCCTTCTTGCTTTTGTGATATGCAGGTGATACTTTGAATTGCAGGGTGAAGCAGGGCCAAAAGGAGAGAGAGGTGAAGCTGGTGAAAAAGGCAGAGATGGCAATTCTGTAAGTATTGCTCATGGAACACTGTTGGGATTGGTACCAGCTGCCAAAAGCAGCCCTGAAGTTAGAATTATTGGATGCTTTTTAGAAATAAATAGCACCCACATGTTTGATGCTGCATTAGACTGGCGACTTTAAAAGTGATGTTGGTTCCTTGATGGAGTTCTTCTTACTTGTTCATTAACCCTTTTTTTCCTTCAGGGCATTCCAGGAGAAAGAGGCCTTCCAGGCCCTGAAGGGAAATCGGTAAGAAAGAGAGAGGAAGGGGAGGGAGGGAGCCTCAACACTGAAGTAGGAGACATGAGTGACTTTGGAGCAGAAGAGAAAGGAGAAAGCAAAGTGAAATTATTTGGGGCGGGGGAGAGCCAATCAGAAGGCAGTACACCGGGGATGTTCGAGCATGCGTGCTGCATCTATGTTGTAAAAACAAAAAAAGCCAGGCTAGTGCAAAAGAAATCAGAGTATTTCCTGCTGGTCTTAACTGGATTCCTCTGTGGAAACTGGCACTCATGCAAACCAAGAAACCGGGATTAAATAGACCTGGATTTTTAAATACCGACTGTAACCCGGTATTATGTTGTGCCGAATTGGCCCTATTGTGATTAAACATCACACCTTGGTATCTTCACGCCTTGGTATCTGAAGGGCTCAGAACTACTTGTCCAATTTATCACCAGGCAAATCTGAACACAATGAGGAGCAAAGGTACTGGAGATGACAACAAGTAGCCTCCCTGCATTGTTGCAATAATTTGTGTTGCTGATTCACACGTCTCCAATTTTTTGTGTGTGTCATTCCCTCTAATCTAGGGACCACAGGGTGTTAGAGGGCCATCTGGTCCAGCTGTAAGTAACTTCCTTTACTGGACCTGAACCTTTGTTGGCTTTCTCTGCTCATGCTCTTTCTTTTTCCCTTTTAAGCTTGTTCGTTTCACTATCAGCAACTCTTCCATGGTATTCTGTTGTAAAAGAAGCAGAGACTGAGCAAGGCTTGCTTAAGGGGTTGCTCGGGTTCTTCCTAACTCTTTGGATCTTTGAATTGGATCTTTTCAGGGCTTGCCAGGCTTTCCCGGAATTTTGGGCAGACCGGTAGGTTCCTCTCCCCCACCCCAATTCCCGCATACCTCGCTTACTTTAATGCATGTAGCAATACACTACTTGCTAATAATACTCTGCTGGCGGCCTCTTCTCATTGCATTTACAGTCTGCATTGTAAACTTTGTAGAGAGAAGGAGGTCATGGTGGTTAAAATAAGGGGCTGTTATTCGCAGGGAAATAAACCACTTAATCTCTCTCTTCATTTGAAAAATGGGAATCAGAAGAATGAAGCTTACAGTTAATATCTGTAATGCTTTCTGGTTTCCTTGCAAAAACATACACACTGTTTTGCATCATTCAAAGAGGTATCTGAGTGACGTAGCTATGAACTGGAAGTCCTCCGCTGAAATACCTGCTAAGCCATGAACTCCTTGGGTGATTGTATGTGCTTCTAACACTCACTGGTTTTGTAATTCATGTTAATTGTGTCAGAGTGGAGAAATGGGCTTTGTGAACTGAAGCTGTATAGATACCCTCCACAGAAATTTTTACATTCATAGCAGTTGCAAAAAGTACTGGAGGGATTTGTAGAAATAGCTGTGGAATTGCCATTTCATACACATAACATTCTGGTCTACTTTGGGTTTGTATGTGATCATAGTTGTGTGCTTTCTCCTTGAGGCTATGGTCATATGCAATTCCATGGACAATTGGATGAAGAAAAATTGATGATGAAAAGTGCTGTTAGGCAACTGTGAATAGAGACCTCTCCAATAAGAGAAGTTAGGGAGATGATATGCATATCTGCCTTTAGTTATTCCTAGGATGCTGTTTTTGTACCATTATCGAAGACTGTATTCTTGTTACTTGTAAAGGCGTTCCTAGTCTTCTTCAGTTTTAATGAATAAAAGTGTTTAGCTCAACATTTGGCCATTTCTGGTTGTTTAATTCCTCAGTGATCCAATCCCTCTAAAAATCTAGGGTATCAAACACATAGTGTCATACAATGAAGAATGGCTGGTGATCTTTTAATAAATGTACTTGTCTACAAAAAAGGTCATCCTCAAGAATGCTGAGAAATAATATGGTTGCACTTCTCTTGCACTAATTATGCATTTTCATTCCTCCAGGGTAATCCAGGTGACCCTGGACCATCAGGCCCTCCTGTAAGTGAAACTGTTGGTGTCCTTTGCCCAAGATTATCTTCTTTGGCATCAATGATCTATAACTCAGAATTGTTTTTAATAAGAAAAATGTTTGGTGACTCAGTTTTTTTGCATTAAAAATGCTTCTTAAGATCAAGGACAGGTTAGAAAATAGACCTTCTCATATGACAAGATTATACCAAAAATGGATGGTCTACTACCTTCCGTTGTTTCTTTATTTTCAGGAAATGTGAAATAAAGATCTGCTGAATGGAAATAAAACTGGATTTGAGCTAGTAATTGTAAAGAGCATATGTACGCAAAGGACAAATTGGGGACATGTACAGATACTTGAATAATCTACACAGCATTGGGCAGAAGTATAAGAATAGGTTGGGAAAAGATACAGGAAATCCAATTTTTCAGTGGAGTGGGAATGATTTGTGGGCACTATAAATAGGAATGTGATCAATGTCCAAATGAAGAAAAGTTATTATAAACTAATACTACTAGTATTTAACATCAAAAGACTTAAAATCCTGTATGGTTTAGATGTTACAAAATGAGCCATAAATGTGGACATTTTGGAACTGCCGAATAATCCAGTTAGGGAACAAAATTTCAAGGTACTGTATTTACTTGAGAGGAAGGCAACACTGAATGTTTTTTATAATCGAATGTAATTATAATTTGTATGTGAATTTAAGCGTTACTTCTCGGCAACTTCATAGCTTATGTCATAAGCTTACAGAAAATTTTGAGGACGTGATAGAAACCAAGTCAGTGTCTTCTGTACAATTTGTGAATTAATGCCATAATTATTTTTGTATTCTAATTATTTCGAATATCTCTTTCTCTGAAGGGTCCTGTTGGGCCTCCAGGCACTCAAGGCCCACCAGGAATAAAGGTAAATATCTTAGTCTGTTAAAATGGCCACCAACAAGACAAATTATTACCAAGCTTGCAGAATCTCATTCCTGGTCAAATAAAGAACAGTGCAGAGTTGCATACTTTTTCCGTAGGCAAATTATCCAGCTTATACAGTTTCTTGGAATAAATATCCACACCTGTGGAACCCTGCAGCATACATTTCTGAGTTCCTATGAGTACCCTATTTTCTAAAATTTTGGTGTTGCTCACCCTGTTGTTCTGACTGTTAGTCAAAGTTCATCTTTGGTCTTCTGTGCATTCCCACATTGGGACTGCATCTGATGTTTGGTAACAGTAACTCCCTGAGTAACACTCACCATAAAGCAAAATAAGGCTGCTTATCAGAAATGTAAGAGAGACATTAAAAATAGGACATACAGTTCGGTGACAGTAAAATGCAAAAAAATAACAAAGCCTACTACCTATCTTACTAGAGTCCTAACGCAGCACAGTTGTTACTTAAATCAATGAGTTTTCAGAGCATAACAAAATTTATCTTCCAGGAGAGAAAAGCTAAAGGGGTCCTTTTCTCTAGCTCAGGGGTAGGGAACCTGCGGCTCTCCAGATGTTCAGGAACTACAATTCCCATCAGCCCCTACCAGCATGGCCAATTGGCCATGCTGGTAGGGACTAGATAAGGAGATGTAGTCCCTGAACATCTGAGCTTTGAGGTTCCTACCCCTGCTCTAGCTACACTTGTCAAATAAAAGTAGACCTTAACCACCCAACCTCCATGAAACTTTCCAAAGTAGGAGCATGTTCCTCCTCCATATCAGATTCACAATTGAATCAGACGAGTAGTCCTACAAACATGTCCTTGAGGAGTAGCTGCTGTGTAGTGGGGGGTCGGTGGGGTCCAAGGTTGGGTGTGTGACTAACACATGTGGAGAGACAGGGAATTAAATTAGGCTAGAAAATTCCTTCAAGGTCGATTCTGACTTGACAGTAACAATGACATTTGAGTTTTTCCTTCATTTACAGGGAGATGCAGGGGAGCCTGGTTCTAGCATCAGGGTAAGTATATCTAGCCTTCATTCTCCATCACACAAATATGTTGTGGTCCATAGCTACCTCCATGAGGGCTTTGAAACCATGCATTTAATCTGGGTGTCATAGGCCATTTGAGTCTTGCTCTTTGAAGTGTTTGTGTTTGCTTTATTGCAGGGTCTACCAGGTCCCCAAGGAAATGTTGGACCACCAGGACCACCAGGTCCACTGGGCCTTGTGGTAAGTAGCCAGTGATGTCATTTAGGTTAGAAACTATTAAATATCAGATTGTGAGGCTGATGGTTTCTTCCTCATTATTTTGTATTTTTGTCTTTGTAGGGACCTCAAGGGCCTCCAGGATTGTCAGGACAAGTGGTAAGAATTTGCTTTATACAGTTCTCAACTATATCCTACCTCCCCCAATTTTATATAGAACTGAAAATCCTGCAGTGAGCAGACACTGCTGGGATTGAACCCTTGCTGATACATTCAGTATCTGTAACTCTTATGACTTGTCTTTTTGATTAACAGCAACTTATAATAGTGACAGATAAGTAGTTTTACCCCTCATTGTGGTCAGCTATCTGACTGACCTACATACCATATTCCTCAGCCAAGCCTAAGAAGCTAAATGAGTGTGTTTTGACCAAGTTAATCTGAATTTGTTCACAGGGGATGTTGCCTAGAGGGAGGGCTCATACGTATAGATGAACTCCAGTGGCCTTCTTTTCATTTTAGGGTGAACCAGGGAAGCCAGGTATACCAGGGAGAGATGGAGTCCCGGGTAAAGAAGGGGAACCTGGATTGCCTGGGAAAGTGGTATGGTCTACAATATGAAACTATAATATAAGCTGTCTGCCCAAGAGTGGGAAGGTAGCAAGACTCAGTCTACTAATGTAATCTGGCCCATGTGTACAATGACTGGTTATAAAAACCTTGATTCTATGGCATTGCATTCCCTAGGTTTTTAATATCACTGTGTAATGTACAGATTAAAGGCTTTTACATACTATGATGCATGTCATCCTGTTCAACTTGGGGATAGGGCGGTATAGAAATCCAAATAATAAATAAATAAATAAAATAAACGTAGAGCTTGGAGAGCAATGCAGTATCATCTACAAAACCGATAACTTGTGATGGAGGCATGCTAACAAAACTAAATTAAATCCATGATTATGGCCAAATTTAAAAAAAAGATTGTTTTTTCTGTTTAGGAACAACTATTGCAAATAACTTGTGGACCAAGTGGTTATAGTAGTCACCATTCCTATTCTCATAAAAGCCTGCTTCCCACTATTAATTGCTTTCTAGGGGATGCCAGGACCTGTGGGAGCTGCTGTGGACCCAGTGCAAAGGATGACCTGGGGATGCAAGATTTGGGAGAGGTGGGTGACAGCCTCTCTTTCTTTGTATTTGGACATTTTTTTTCTTTCCTTTGTGCTATTGAGCACGTATTTTCCAATTGCAAACATAAGCATTGTCTTTTATGGTGGGGCACAGAGGCAGCAGCAAGCAGGACAGCAAGGGCCTCTGGATAGCTCTATGCCAGTGGTGGCTACCCTGTGGCACTCCAGATGTTCATGGACTACAATTCCCATCAGCCCCTGCCATGCTGGCAGGGGCTGATGGGAATTGTAGTCCATGAACATCTGGAGAGTCACAGGTTGCAGACCCCTGACCTATGCTTTCTTGAGGCAGTGAATTTTTCTCTGCCTTTGTCATCAATAGTGGTTTATCCTTCCCAACTTAACATTTATTCCTTTTAGTGGGACCATCATCACAGTATGGTTGAAGACTGGAGGTTTTTCATCACTGTGTAGTCATTGCTTGCATAGTTAGCATGGTGATAACATTCAGTTGAGATGATTACTCCAGTTAGCAATGGGCAGATCCCTCAGATTCTCAGGCTACACTCAGACATCATGAACAAACCAAGGTTTAGAATTTGGCTCTATAGGCCAGACAACAAGCCACAGTTGTTTCACCCAGCTCATTCTTCAAATCAAACTCCAGTTTGTTCCAATCCTGGCAGTCTTCAGTGTCAATGCAAGGGGCAAAAAGCAGGGGCACAAAACCCAAAAGACTTCCTAACTCAATCTTTTAATGAGTAAACTTTGTTTTGTTCTTGGTGTCTGAATACAGCCTCAGAATATCCCACCACAGTTATTCTGATATTTATGTCTCTTTCTTTCTTGTAGCTATTCTTAGATGAAAACTCAATTTTTCATTTAAAACTTTACACTGCTTTCTAGCATTCACCTCTCTTTTTTCTGAATTTGCTTTCTCTAGACTGTTGTGGGATCTCCTGGTGAGAAAGGCGAGAAGGTAAACTGAAAATATGAACTGTTCCATATGGAGGCTGAGTATAATATAGTGTGTTGGGGCTAGGAGCTGGAATACAGAATGGAAAACTGGGTTTCAAGTAGTTCAGAAAAGATCACAGTAATAGGTCCAACAGCTGGATTATAGAATCTGCTCCTGCATATACGAGATCTTGAAAAGGTATGTTGTAGTAGTGTTATATGAATTACATAGAATCATAGAGTTGGAAGAGACCTCAAGGGCCATCAAATCCAATCCCCTGCAATGCAGGAGTACATAATCAAAGCACTCCTGACAGATGGCCATGCAGCCTCTGTTTAAAAACCTCCAAAGAAGGAGACTCCACCACACCACATTCCAGCCCTTATTGTCAGGAAGTTTTTCCTGATGTTTAAAAGGTGGAATCTCTTTTCCTTCACCTTGAACCCATTACTCCTGGTCCTAGTCTCTAGAGCAGTGGAAAACAAGCTTGCTTCCTCACCAACATGACATCTCTTCAAATATCTAAACATGGCTATTATGTCATCCCTTAACTTCTCTTTACCAAATGAAACATACCCAGCTCCCTAAGTCTCTCCTGATAGCGCATGGATTCCAGATGTTTTACCACATGATCTGTCTGGACAGCATTCAGTGTAGACTGGTGGTGTGAACTATCACTGGATTGTTTCAAAGAAGGTTACTTTACCATTTGACAGTTTTTCTCACCTACAACGAGGGTCAGAGATTTAAAAAAATCTCTCTGATCTTTGACGTTTTGGAAAGGGAAGAAAATCAGCAAAGTAAAATGAGACTTTCTAGAAAAGCACAGAAGCATAGTGACTTACTTGGGAAGGGGTTGCTGAGGCCTCTGCTGGAATGAACCTCTGTATAATCTGTTTTAGGGTGCACCAGGTGATTTTGATGTCGAGCAGCTGGGGAAGCCAGTAAGTTAGAGGTTTTTTTTGTTCTTTCCACTGTACGTTCTAAAGCGCCTCCTTTCCAAATAAGATGTCACTGATTGTATTTCTGCTCTGCAGGGTTCCAAAGGTGATCGAGGTCTACCAGGCCCCCGAGGAGAGAAGGTGAAAAATGGTCCTTAAAAAAAGAAGAATTTTCATGAAAATTCTGGAAGTCTGGCTTATTTTCAAAATTCCTTTAGTCAACTTTTTTTCTCTGTGCTAGGGGGCACCTGGAGACCAGGGGGAACCTGGAGATCCTGGAGAGGATGTAAGTTCTGTGGAATAGACTGTAGAGTGTTGAACACAGCTACATACAGCTGTGTAATGATGGGTTGGCTGTTAGAAGAGTAAACATGGATGACTGTTTCCAACAGTGGATCCGAACCTCCTATGGGATATGCTGTATGGATATAACAGGAGGCAGAATACGTTGGGCAGACATACAGCTGCCAGGCATTCTTGAAACACCACCAACCTGGCTGAAAATATATGGACAGGTTAGGTAATAGAAAATAGCAGTGGAAACATCTGAGCAAGACCTGGATAGAAGAACAGAATGCATGCAAAGTCTGAAAGAGGTGTTTACTTTAAAAAGGGACATTTCCTAACCTAGTCCAGTATTCAACTCTAGGTAGCATATCTTAACCCCATTTTTGACAGTTCCAAAACAGACACATGTGAAATACCCAGACAGCTTGTTCTCCATTGTAGAAAAATGTTAAACTAAAATTTGCCTTTCTGTAATTTAAACTCAATGGCTTGGATCCTATACATGCATTTTATGAGCACCTAGATCAGTGGTGGCGAACCTATGGCACTCCAGATGTACATGAACTACAATTCCCATCAGCCCCTGCCAGCATGATCAATTGGCCGTGCTGGCAGGGGCTGATGGGAATTGTAGTCCATGAACATCTGGAGTGCCATAGGTTCGCCACCACGGACCTAGATAGTCTGTGCTGTAGAGTATGCTACCTCTTCTTCTGAAATTTCTGAAAATCACTGATCCTGGGCAAATTCCATGGCCTTATCTAGCATACCCAGTGTCAAAAACCTGAATTCCACTGTACAGTTGCTTGTTTTTACAAAAACTGGTTCAGGCTTAAAGGCCTACATTAAAGTAATAGAGTGGAATTTAACTGTGCTGTGTGCCTGTAATGGAGCAGAACTCTTGACATTTAGAAACTGACAGGGGACCAGAAGTTGGATTTAAAACACGGTCTCAAGCTTGACTTTCCAGATCGCCAAGGCCATAGAATCCTGGTGCCACATTTAAGCTAATTAAGATGATGAAATTATTGTGTATCTTCACAACAAGGGAGGTTTTGTGGCTGCAGATTGAATCCGAATTTGTTATTTCAATCTGACCCTTAAGGTCACCTGGTCTGCAACAAAGTTGTGTGATTTTCTTGGATCACCAGGCATGGATTTGATTGGTCATTGGGCCATTTCCACCTCAAATATTCTACCCATAAAGTTTGACTATGCAGCCTAGCAAATTGTGCTTCTTGGTACCTTTTGCTATGGTTCCTTGATTCACCATTGTGGGCCTTGACAAGAGTGATCTTGGTGCCTAACATTATAGCTCCCTGGCACCCTGGTATTCTTGGTTTGGATATAATGTCCTTTGTGAAACAGAAGAATTACTTCTGGAAATGGTGACATCTTGCTTTTGCTTTGAATCAAGGCTATGTTACTGTGTAGTAAGTCCATTTTGATTTAGGTTTCATTATTTTTGTCCTCACTGCTCATATTCTCTTGATTGTATTCTTGCACAATTTTAATACATTTCCTTTAATCGTTTTGACTTTGGTGTTCTGTCTTTGGGTGGCTTCAATCGAAAACCAGTTATAGATCCTCATGGCTACATACTACTGGGTTAATTTGTTTTGAGAAATTCACTCTGCAAGTAGTTTATCTTGCAGAAGTGACTTTCTTATTTGTATTCCCAGAAAGGTTGTAAACGTGCCCCTTGGCTACTAGCTGTTGGGATAGACCAGAGGTCTGCAACCTGAGGATTTGTAGTCCATGAACATCTGGAGAGCCGCAGGTTATAGACCCCTGGGATAGACAAAGGGCCTGCTGGCAGCTACTGCTTAATTGGGGTTTGTGGATTCAGACCTCAGGGTTTTAAGTGTTTTGTTCTGGGCTTCTCCTTTAATGGAATGTCCTTGAACTAGAGCATCCTGACAGCCAGAACTTGTTCATAGCATCTGAGCCATTGTTTTCTGTCCTCTCTTTAGGAGATATGGTGCCCTATTATTATCCCCTTTTTTGTTGACATCTCAGTTTGTCGATAGTCGATTCCCTAATTCCAACTACTATATGTGTAATACTTCCTCCATACTTCGTTTTATGTTTTTCCATTTTTTATAGGGAGCCAAAGGATCACCTGGGATCAGAGGAGAAAAGGTATGCAAGTGGTTCTCATGTATTTTGGACAAGCTTCTATTGCGGAGTCCCAATGTTTGCCAAACCATTTTGATATGCAGTTCTTGTCCATATGAATAGGAAGGCATTTAGTTTCGTCACTCTGTCTACTACAGTGGTCCTAAGATGCTCTCTGCAGTGCATCATTATAGAGTTCTTAATTTTTTATTATTTTTTGAATTTATACCCCACTCTATAAGGACATCTCAGGGCAGTTTACAAAATTAAAAACAACAATGAAAACATCATATATAACAATCATTAAAACCATATATCTACCCACCGACATACCCTCCCATACTCCAGACCAGCAGCTACCAAAGGCCTGGGTGAATTGGAAGGTATTTGCCAGACATCAAAACCTATAAAGGGTTGGCACCTGGCAAATTTCCATGGGAAGGCTGTTCCATAGTCTTTGGCTGACCATAGAGAAAGTCCTCCCATGTACTCCTTCCCCTTGCACTTCAGTAGAGGAAGGGATCACCAAGAACGCCCCCCCCCCCCCCCCATATTGATCTCAGTGCTCGGGCATGTTCCTAGATAAATGTTGATTAGTGGGAATTTGACAACAATCAGAAGGGAACATATAATAAATTAAGAGTCATCTATACTTCAGTTGCTATTTCTGCACCTAACAATGAGTGAGCCTGCCGGAAGCAAAGTAGATGTTATTCTTACACTCCTTTCCAGTGTTATATTGTACCAATAACTGTGGACTCTCAGTTAATACAGCCTGTTAACAGTTATTCCGCAGTTAAACATCAGCTGTTCAGGACATAATTTTTTTCTTTTCATCTGTGCCATTCAGGGTTCATCTGGGGTTGGCCTACAAGGACCTCCAGGACAGATTGGCCCTCCAGGTTTGAAGGTAATTCATTTCCCAGTGTTACTATTAACATTACCTGGAGTCTTATTCTGGGGAGCCTGTTCTTTGTTAGCTCTTTGTGGTAACAACAGTCCTCAAACGAAATCACCCAAAATAGACCATGACTCTCTTCATATTCAAAGATGTTTGCTAGGTCATTCCCTCCTTTCCTTCCCAGGAAGAGGTACAGCCTGTCTAGCATTTGGCAGCCTCTAGTCTCTGCCACCTTTCTGATGTCACATTCTTTCCAGGCAGTGAGATGGCCATTTGACTGTTCTCTGCTAGGTAGAAGTATTTGCATAACCGGACATTAAGCACTGGGTGCTTGAGAGCACCATCAAAGGAATGGGGGTGCCTGAGAACAGTTAACCACTCTTCTGCTCCCTGTCCTTGTACCAACAGGGAAACCTTGTACAATGAATCCACATAATTCCTTTTGTAGCTATATTGTAAACCTAGGCTGTCCTGTTCCTCTGTGGTTTTGGCCAGATGAAGAGGCTCTTTCAAAGACAATCATTTCATTCAGTGCTATTGTCTAGGTGTATTGGAAAGGCTCAAAAAGCATAAATGTAATTTAGCTTCTTTGCAACTTCTTTTATGCATCAAAAGCGAAAGAGGTTCTCGAATATTTGAACCGGGGGGGAATGGAGCATTGCCTTTAGAGTTAGTTTCTGATTATTGGCTCTGACATAATCTATTGTGGCTTCTTTTTCAGGGAGACCCTGGTTTACCTGGCCCACCAGGACCTCCTGGTTTAGCTGGAGTGGCAGGGACCCCAGGCCAGCCAGGCCTGAGAGGAGAAAATGGACTGACTGGTGCACCAGGACCTGCAGGAGAGCGGGTAAGGAAAATATTTACATATTTACTGATTTGGAAAATGTATAGGCTTTCTCCTGCTTGAGATGGTTAATAACGATTACCATGCTAGAAGCTTTTCTGACATCAAAATAAATGGACAGTGATTTTCAGGAATTACAAGGACCTATGGTTAAGAATAGTTTTCGGATAGTAGATTGAATAGATTGTTTCTGTGATAAATCAGGTACACTCTGCCAAGTCTTTGGACCTGATGTTTTTAGCTCACTTATAGGATCTATGATAGCAACCTGCAGGCTCAAGCTCATTCAAGAATGGTGAGGAGGTATGACTAGGAAAGGGTTCTGGTTCTGGGGAAGAGCCTCTGCTTTGTACGCCGAAGTTCCCAGGTTCAAATTCCTTGCATCTGCAGTTAAAAAGACTATGCAGTAGGTAACATGAAAGATCTCTACCTGAGACCCTAGATAGCTGCTGCCATACTGAGTAGACAGTGGTGACTTTGATAGACATAATCACCTAATTGAGAGCCAGTGTGGTGTAGTGGTTAAGAGTGGTAAACTCTAATCTGGAGAACTAGGTTTGATTCCCCACTCCTCCCAATGAAGCCTGCTGGGTGACCTTGTGCCAGTCACAGTTCTCTCAGAACTCTCTCAGCCCATGCAATGTAGTTAATGATGGCAAACCACCTCCAAACACCTCTTGACTTGAATACCCTACAGGATTGCCGTAGATCAGCTTTGACTTGATAGCGCGTATATATACACATGATAATTTAATCAGACTATTTGAGAAAGTGGAAGACAGCCTGGATCCACCCAATGTTTGGAGTTTGGTTCTTTTGTCAGCTGTACTTACCTTCCGAGGAATGTCTCTCTTTCTGTCTGCGTAACTAGTACATATTTTTTCCTCTAATGGTATTATGTACCAGTCCTCTTTCCTTCCAAAACCAGCAATTATTTTTTCTATTAATGTTATTGTGTATGTTCCTTTTGTTTATTTTGCTGGGTTTATATGTTTCTGTCAACAAATTTCAAAATTTGGGGCACACACCATGTTGTCGTTGAACAGCTGTGGAGATATCTGAACTAAAGAACAGTGGATACTCTTCAGGGACAGAAAAGCTACCTGTTACTCACCTCCCTTGAACATGGGAGGATACCTAAGTTCAGCAGAATGTCTTTATCCAGATCCTAAAGAGTCCAGAACCTAAAGAGTCTAACTTTCCAATGTCTGAATTAACTAGTTGTTGTTTTTGTTTGTTTTTGCCAGGGTTTGATTGGCTTTCCTGGACGAGAAGGCACTGCAGGAACTCCAGGGCCACCTGGTCCACCAGGGCCAGCAGTAAGTACATGGGTATTTGGGGTGCAAAATTGGGAGGGTTACTTATATAGCTTGTTAGCAGCAGCCTGTCTAAATCCCATCCTGTATTGTTACTTATTGATGTTTTTATACTGATACAACAATATTAATGTTATTTTTTCCTTTCTCTTTTTTCTTTCATTCACCACTCCTTTATTGTAGGGTTCACCAGGTACCCCTGGCCTGAAAGGTGATAAGGTAAACCCTGATCTCAGAATGAGGAGTGTCTTGTACCCACTTGCTTGCCAGAACTTATGATGCCTTGATCACAGAATTTTCATGCAACTTGGAAATTTTTTAAACTGCTGCAGAAGCCTAAAAATCTTGTTTAGTTGTTTTGAATCAGTGTCTATCTCCTGAAGTTAAAATATATGTCTGAAAACATGCAGGAATTTTGTTTGATTACAGTGCCTCACTGTATAAACCAGCAAAAACAACAACACATCAGAATAAATGACCAATGAAATCTCACTTTTCTCGCTTTTCCTGCTGTTTAGGGCGGCACAGGTGTTGGACTGCCAGGTTCTAGAGGTGAGCGAGGAGATCCAGGGCCACGGGTATGTATCATAGCCTGAACCTGTTGCCTAGACATTAAACAGAATTCATAGAACCATGGGAGAAGGGTGGTAGAAACAATGACAGAGTAGTTGGTAGAAGTCATGGCTGCAGGGCAGAGACCAGCAGAGGAGGCCATAGATGGTCTGAGACCCTTCCTGCAATAGCCATTCAAGTATCCTGTCAGACCTGCTGCTGCCTGGCACCTGTAGACTCTTTCCTCAGCAAAGAGCTGGATAGAAGAGGTATCTTGGGCAGCAGATGGACCACTGACAACTGGGGTGGTGGTGTAGCACGGTGTATATAGTGTATGTATCTGTCTATATATCTATCTGTATATATGTAGGCATACCAGTACTGTGCAGCATTGCATTTCTTGAAGGAAGCTATAGTACCATTTAGTTTTTGGGTTCTGCTATAATGAAGAAAAGCGGATGTTCAGGATCTACAAATGAAGATCTAATCAGTTAATTTTTCTGTATTAAAAAATGATTACCAAAATATGTAGAAAACCCACTTTGGTATCTCCCAAAGGTCTGCATAACTTAAATCAGACATGGTGTCTTCAGGGTTCATCCATTTACTGGCCATGGTAATCAGAATAGTAGCAAAAGACCAAGATTTTCACAACAGTCTTGGATTTCAACTGCAGACACAGTTCCCTGACATTCCCTTCAATGATCTATCTCACTGTTTCCCTTTTTCTCAGGGTGAAGATGGGCGACCAGGCACAGAGGGAGATCGGGGACCTCCGGTAAATACCTAACTCTCCTTTCTCTGCTCCCTCAACTCTAAGACTGGGCATTAACTGTCATTCTGAACTATCTTTTGTTTTCTCCTTAGGGATCTCCAGGAAACAGAGGGGAGAGAGGTGACAAAGTAAGCAATGTAACATGTGGGGACACAAAAACAGTGGGAAAGGAAGAGTAGGCTCATTTCCTTCATATTTGTTGTCCATTGAAATGTCAGATTGCCAGTGATAAAGCTGGTAATAAAGACAGATTGAGGGAAGACAGCTAAATCAGGAGGTTTATTGATGCTGTCTGCTGAACTTCAGCCTAGCAAAAGGCTAGGCTTTTCCTAGCCTCATCTTTCAGAACTTGAGCCGTGAGAAATTTTCTTTGATTCAGGATCAAGCTCTTAAAACCACATCATTGCAACATGACTTCTTTCCTTGTCCTGCTCATCTAGGCTTGCCCTTTATTGTCGCCAGCATTCAGGGAACAATGGATTCCCAGGAGATCATCTAGCTCTCAAGTTCTCAGCTGAAGATTGTAATCCTATGAAGACAGATCTGTGAAGTGCCATTAATAATAAATAATAGAAATAACCTCCAAAATATGTTTGTGGTATAGATTTCTGAGGTGTTTAATGTTTGGAATGGTCTGGTTAGAATTCATTGAGCCTGGAGCTTATTTCTAACCTTCATATTTTCTTCTCCTAGGGAGACATTGGAGCTATAGGGCCAAAGGGAGACAAGGTAAGTATTCCATCAGTAAAAGCAGGGGTCCCCAAACTACGGCCCGGGGGCCAAATCAGGCCCCCGGAAGACATTTATCCGGCCCCCTGGGCAGAAGCGGATCTCCCCCTTCTCTATCTCCTTTTCCCCAGGTTTACAAACAGCATTAAGCGCGGGCGACTCGCTGCTCATTCCAAGCGGCCGAAGGGGACCGTACCAATGCAGCAAGGGGGGGAGAGAGAAAGGCGGCAGAGCTGCCTTTCTCCTCCTCCCCCCCTTGCCTCATTGGTATGGTCCCCTCCAGCCGCTTGGAATGAGCAGCGAGTCGCCCGCGCTTGAGGCTGTTTGTAAACCTGGGGGTCGGGGTGCCAAACTCCAGGCGGAGGGGACCGTACCAATGCGGCAAAGGGGGGAGAGAGAAAGGCGGCGGAGCTTCAGGGCCGGATTGGAAGGGGTCCGCGGGGTGGGGGGCTCGGCCAGGGGCGGGTCGAGGGCGGATGGATGGCGCCCCCCCCGGGGGCGGCACTTGGTCCGGCCCCCAGCTGGGCTCTGGCCATGCGTGAACTGGCCCCCTGTTTAAAAAGTTTGGGGACCCCTGAGTAAAAGGATCTTAATGACTGGCTTATGATTACAAAAACAACCATATTGATGCCTGAAGAGTTCCAAGGAAATTCTTCAAAGACAAAAATTATACTTTCTTAGTAGTAGGTAAAGAGGTGAGTAGTAGGAAAAGAGCTATCCAGTTAGTAAACTTCTATGAAATGTACACTCCCCCCACAAATTCTCTGCTTGTCACAAATTGGCCTGAGTCCTTCATATTGACCCATTCTGTGCAACACAAATAAAACGTCTTCAGGATGTTAAAAAAGTGGTTTCTAATATAATTCCACAGTTTTCTCCTTAAAATGTTTGGAAGAAGTTTTATTTTTCCACCAAGCATTTTACTTCAAAAATTCTTAACAAGAGCTTTTTCCCTGAAGTCGCTTGCTGTGCAGACAGCAGGAAATGTTTTATTTCTCCTCCCTTTTCAGGAGCTCTTACTTTCTTTTTTTGCTGCAGCTCACGCCCACCATTTTCTGCCACTACAGGATTCTCAATGCTGCCTGCCATTTGCAGAAGGTTCCCATGGAGGTTTCCTCAGCTTGCAGCTGATCCGCTGCAATTTTCATGTAAAAAGTACATAAATAAAGTTAGTTTTCACTTCCAATTTGGTGCACGTGTTGTTTTTCCTTTTTTGTTTTGAGGGAGGTACCTTTGAAGCTATGATGACATGCTATGAGAATCGACAATATGCGTATATTTTGAGTCATTGTAAATTCAAAGATACCTCCCTCAAAACAAAAAAAGGAAAAGCAACACATTTCTCTGCTGCCACAAGATTAATATGGGCTTAGAAATGAAAATCAGTAGAAGTACCCACAATTAGCTAATTCATCAGGACTAACTAGTTGTACAGAAGATAAGTGGATTGCAGATTTTAAAATGGAATGGAAGTTATGGACTGAATATATTTAACAGAAATTTAAAAATAATAGTTTGACTTTAGGGTATATATGTCAAGGATGGTTATGTGACTTAAATAAATACAGTTACTATATATGGTTCTCTTTTTGCTTGTTCTCTGTATCTTAGAAGTTTTATTTGTGTTGTGTGATATGGGCCAATGTATAGCATTTAGTGTTCCTGCTAAAATGTGTTTCCCCACTCCCAACATTGCCTTAATAATCATTTTGCTATGAAGCAGAGGAGTGCACAGCTGAGTGCTGGCTTGTATATTCACTTTTACCAAGTTAAAATAAAAAGATTCATTTAATGCTTTTTAGACTAAACATCCGATTGGTTGAAGTCAACCTTAATGATCTTTGCCAGTGGGTGTGCCAATGAGATTGTAGGCTGCAGCTAAATAGATTGCTTCAGTCATTGACTGCCTACTATATTCTTTCTCGATTACAGGGTGATACTGCTGCTGTGGAGGGCCTACCTGGTGTTCGCGGGAACAAAGGGGAACCGGTAAATGTCAAAGCTGCACAAAAAAGCTAAATAAATTGTTAATTAATTCACTTGTGCCTTTAAGACCTTATCCTTCTCTTTTTAGGAAGACATTTCAGAAGCCTCAAAATGTTCTATTCTCTAAGTGGCAAAAGTGTGGGTTTTGGAGGGGGTGGGGTGGAATCAGTGGTGGGATTCAAATAATTTAACAACTGATTGTTTACAAGCACCATTTTAACAACTGGTTCTGCCGAAGTGGTGTGAACCTGCTGAATCCCACCACTGGGTGGAATCATTCCAATAACTGATTTTAACAATAAAACAAAAAGGAAGTGAAAAATAATGGATTCAGAAGAATTCTTTTTGTTTTGCCTGAGGAAGGCTTCCCTGTGTTAGTCTGGTTTGGTGACTCAAAGTGTGGTTAGTTGAATTTCTAAAAATGTACAATTGTTTTGATAGAGGGTTTATGGTAGTTGAAGGGAGAGTTCTGTGAAAAAAACTCCCCTATAATGAAATATAGATATTAACTATCGCAGATATACAGCTTAATCCTATGCAGAGTTACTTTAGTCTAAGCCATTGAAATGAATGGGCTTAGGCTGGAGTAACTCTTCTTAGGAGTGCACTGTTTAGACATTAAGTATTCATGAAAATATCTCCCAGTTGGGTATGGTAATTTTAGGGGGAGTGATTTATAGATTAGAGTACGGCATTCAGTTTTCTTTGGATTCTTTTGTTGATGGTATTGGTGATCCTTTCTTAATTTATAATGTAAAATCAGTTGTAGTGTTGAAAAATTACTTATATAACCAATAATGAAGTATACCTATCAATCTGTGTGCTTAATATCTTGCTGCTCTAGGTGTTAATATTAAGTAAAGAAAAGTCCAAATCTTCATTGTACTTAGGGAAATTAAAAGTAAAAACCTCAAGTGGTGGCAGTTTCCATCAAAAATTCATTTGTCACATAGCCCTTCGGGGATAGGGCGGTATACAAAACCCATAAATAAATAAAATAAATAAATAAATAGTGCTCTTTCCTTGTGTGTACTTCTCCTTTTATGCTGAACACGTACTTTTTGATCTTTTATCCAACCCCAATATCATGTAACTTGTAACTCTGTGACATTGCTGACAATTTATTGACTGTTCACTCTTCTCTCGAAAGGGAGACCGTGGCCCAAAAGGGATGGAAGGAGAAAAAGGTGACAAAGGAGATCAAGGCATCTCTGGAGAAAAGGTAGCACAGCAGATTCCTGTTCACCACACTTTGGGTAGAGGAGCAGTTGGGGGAGGTTGCTTACCTGAACTCCACGCACAAAGACCCAGTCAAGAATCGGCTAAAGCCAAGTGCTAGAAGTTAGAATCTTTCTTGCAGTGCTACCCTAGACTGGTCTGTTCTCTGTTCCAAATATCAGGAATCCAAAATGGCAGCAGCAGAATGGGCTGGATAAAGTAGAGCTGAATTTGCATTATCCTGAATAGGTAGAAAACATGGAAGTATAGACTAGACCAGTGATGGCGAACCTTTTTGAGACCGAGTGCCCAAAATGCAACCCAAACCCCACTTATTTATCGCACAGTGCCAACACGACAATTTAACCTGAATACTGAGGTTTTAGTTTAGAAAAAAACAGTTGGCTCCCTCTTCCTCTGCCCCACCCGCTCGAGCAGGTGCCAGCCTGCTCTAGCCTCCAGCAAGTCCCGCATGCACCACTCTGTGCCCCTCTGGCAACTCTGCCTCCTCTGCGCCCCCCACCCCCCCACCCCAGGCAACAGCCACCCGGAGCACAGGCACCAGGTTCGCCAGCCGAGTCCTCTCTGCTCACCGTGGTGCACACACATCATGCTCAGTGGCCCAGGCCAGTCTAGATGTATGTATGGGGGGGTTGATTTTCCGCCCCCCACATGACAAACTCTGTGTGCGCGTGCCCACAGAGAAGGCTCCGAGTGCCACCTCTGGCACCTGCGCCATAGGTTCGCCATCGCTGGACTAGACACTGCTATAGATATAAACTATACTTCAAGAAAGTTTATTGTTCCCAAGTGCTGCTATGAAGTTTAGTCTAGTAAATAAGAAACCAGCAGCTGTCATTGTTGTCTGCGAACAGAAAAGAATGCAAATATGGCAGAGACACCAGTTATGTAGGGATAATGTATCCTGCGCCAGAATCCAAAATATAGTAAGATAGACAAAGCATGAAATCCTGTTCTTTGGAGTTAAGCACTGCTCTGAATTAGGAGTGAGTTAATGAAACTCATGAATCTAGTGTTGGCAGGTTTATTGTGGCTAGGGAGAGCTTTGGTTTCAGGTTGTAGTGTTATTGAGTAAAAAATGTTGGTCCCTTCATCAACAGGAGTTAAGCAAAATTCATCCTTTCACTGTCACTCATATTTTTCATTAACTGTTTTACCTACAGGGAGTGAGAGGTGAACAAGGTGAAAAAGGGTCATCAGGATTTCCAGGAGCACGAGGTCCTGGTGGGCAAAAGGTAAGAGATTATTAGCTCAATCATAGCTATACATTCACCAACAAAGGTAACTAACATAGTTTTATATACCTTCATTGATAGTCTTGGTTCTGCAGAGATCCTGTTACTTGTTCAATTTGATTCACACTATTGGGGATTTAAGTTAGCATAGTTTCAACCCAGATCCATGCCTCCTTTCAAGTTTCAGCACAGACAGTTTGAAACTCAAACAAATGATATTTTGGCATTGGCTATGTACCTGAAGAAATTCAGAAGAGACAGTGGAGTGGAATAGGAACCCCATACTTGATGTTCCCTTGCCACTCCTTGGAGATTTGAAACACTTTGACCAAAGCTGGTGAGCTATTTCACCATTCTATTTCTCTTGCTGCTATTTAATTTGTTTGATTGATAGATTTTTATCCCACTCTCCCCTGCTGCAGCGGGCTCAAATAATAAAATTATAATAAACGATAATACACTAGGAAGCTGCAACGTAATTTTTAATGTGAAATGTTCTAATGTCCATTTGTAACCTTTGGTTGTTGCATACATATAAAGTACAGGCTTGTTCTATAAAGTCTAAGACTCAAGAATATATTCCTGTTTCACCTTACTGTGTATTTGTTTTTACTCAGGGAGAAGTTGGTGAGTCAGGAGAGCCAGGAGAGCCGGTAAGGATGTGCTGTTTGTTGCTGTGTGTATCTCCATTTGTGTAAGTTGAACAGTGAGAATCACACTACTGTATTGTCCTTCAGGGGCAGCCTGGAAAGGATGGTATCCCAGGATCCAGAGGGGAGAAAGGAGACATGGGGCCTTTTGGAATGCGTGGTTCAAAGGTGACTTAGTATCCTTTATGTTCTTTTGTATTTAGCTGTGTGTTCTTGAGAGCCCTTTGAGGCTAGGGTGCGCATGAGTTCTACACTAAAGCAGAGGAAGATGAGCCCACTGACAAAGGCCTTTTCGATACTTGGGAGCTGTCAAAGGAGAAATGCAGGCTTTGTATTTTCGGGAAGAGGTTTTGGCTTCATAAAACCGCCCTTGAGGTTGTGTGTATTCCCAAGAAAAGGTCTAATAATTTAGCCTTGATCAATTAAATTCCTCCCTTTTAGCATCAAAGATGCCGTCTAAAACTTGTATCTGAAAGACATCAGGTGTCTTTAACTTACTGCAATATTTTCTTTTATTTTTTGAAAAAGAACGCAATGTGAAAGTACAACTCTTTCCCCTTAATCACACACAGTCCAGCTTTATGGTCTGAGGGGACTAGGCTTTCATGGCTAAACACTAAACCTAGAAGTTTTTAAAATTCCTGAATCAACATTCTGAAAAATACAGAGTCCAATTACTGTGTATTGATGAAGAACAACTCAAAAAACAACAGTTACAGGAAAGGTTTTGACATGGTGGTTTGAGGCTGAAATGGTAAAACACTGTATTTTGAAAAGCATGATAGAAGTGAATACTAATTTGGGGTAGTGTTTTTTTTTAATCTTAGGGGGATCGAGGAATGAAAGGTGCCTGTGGCCAGGATGGAGATAAGGGGGAGAAGGTAAGTGCCAGAGTTTCTTTTTCTTCCCTTTTGCATTACAAGATGTGGCAGTAAATCCTTCTTTTGTAATTCTTTTATTAAAAAGATCAAGCATGCCATCAGAACTACTAAGGAGATGCTGTTTCTTCCAGAAAGACTGGACCATCAGTCTGTGTTGCAGTGTTAAGAATCTATTACTTAGCAGAGGCTGAGTAGAAATAATGGAACTTTTTGTAGCTTGGAGGTGTTCATACAAGAGGGTCATTTGTATAAACAGGACCTACATAAAGAAGCAGTATGCACAACTACTACAATTTGTGTAATCATGGATCACAATTGAATAAGGTTGAACCAAAAAAAGAGGGTTGTATTTCCTTTTTTTAAAATCCCCTTTCTGAAACCATTGCCCCTCATCTTGAGAGGAGTGCTATGAAACGAAGCAAAAACATTTTTCCATTCAGAGTGAAAGCAGGAAAAATTATCCTCACTCTGATTTAGCTTTGTGATGTCATTGTATATCCAAATCTGCTTGGCTGTCTGGTGCTATGGATGGCATCATTGTGGATGTATTTTTAAAAAATAGCACCAGCACATCTGTCGAGAATGGCAGTGAAAAAGAATTACCCGTAAATGAAGTGCCAAATTATATCTTCTTGAGAATAATTCAAGGCCACAAAACTCCATTTTGTTGTCACACAACAAAACTTTGTCCATGTCAGTTTTGCCCATTCCAGAGTTCAATGCCAAACTAGCTGTGACAGGAGCTGCCACAATTGTTCACATGTGTAATAACTTCCTCAGAGAGTGTAGCCTCATGCATAGTCAAGCCTGTGCTTCTAACTGGAGAGTATTTTTGCAACCCTCCCCCCCACCCCCTTCGAAATTTCTGAACTGACGCACAGGAGCAAAACCTATCAGTGTGAATTTATAGATGATCACTTCATTTGCTTTTGATTTGATTTGATTTTTTGGATTTAATATGCCACCCCTCCTCTTCCAGGCTCAGGGTGGCTCACAACATATATAAAAATTTTAAAACATCTAGTAAAACATCAAAGAAAATATGAGAAATCATCTAATAAGAAAATATATATGGAAACATCTAACAATAAAGTATAAGGAACCTCTAATAATAAATATCTAAAAAGTATAATAAAACCCAAGTGGCGTATTACATTTCAATAAAAATTTAAATAAATACATATAATAACAATGGCAAGGGGTCCTAGTGGAACTGACCAATAAATTGATAGTCACAGTTTGGAGAGGGAGGCCAAGATGGTTAACCGTAGCTGCCTCAACCTGCCTGGCAGTACAAGTCTGTCTTGCATGCCCTGTGGAACTGCACAAGGTCCCTCAGGGCCTTGGTCTCCTCAGACATAGTGTTCCACCAGCTGGGGTCAGAACCAAAAAGGCCCTGGCTGAGGAAAGTCAGATTTCCCTTGAGCCAGGTCTACCAGTAGGTTGGAATTCGCCAAACAGAGCAATCTTTGGGGGACATACCAGGAGAAATGGTCTTACAAGTTCCAGACTGTTTAGGGATTTGTATGTTAGTGCAAGAACCTTGAATGTGATTCAGTCCTCCACATGAAACCAATGCAGCTGGCGGAGCACAGGTTGAATATGTATCCTCCACAAGAACCCTATAATGACCTTCACTGCCATATTCTGGATAAGGTGGAGCCTCCAGAGCAGACCCAAAGATAGCCTAGTCTAACTTAGAGGTGACTGTTGCATGGATCGCAGTGGCTAGGTTAGTAGGTGAAAGATAGGGCACCTGGCAAACATGGAAAAATGCCACCCATGCGACCCAGGCCACCCAAGCTACCCTAGACAAGGAGGCATCCATCAGCAGATACAACTGGGTGTGATCAGCATTCTGATGACAGCCCAGTCCAAACCTCCAGATTAAAACACCGGGGGGTTGCATATAGATATTGAAGAGTAACAGTCCTGGGCAGCTTTTTTTTTCTTTTCTGCCTTCTCTTGCCTTTTATCTGTCTCTAATATACCTTTCCTTGTTTCTGTTCTAGGGAGAACCAGGGCTGCCAGGTCGAATGGGACTTCCCGGGAGGAAGGGTGAGCCCGTAAGTGTTCACAGCACATGCTAATGAGGCTGTATAGTTGGAAATGTGTTTGGACTGGTCACCCCACCTTCTGCTTTGTTTTTCTAGGGTGAAACAGGGATGTCTGGAGCCCCAGGAATCCCTGGGAAAGAAGGCCTCATAGGACCCAAGGTATAGCATTAAGAATCACTAATATGGGACCAAGAGTTAGGTTATTAATGCTATATAAAAGGTAACAGCTTAATGATGACAGTAGCCTATTATGTATGCAGCGCTTACCTTCAGTTCTCTTCCTTGCAGTGCGTGTTTCCCGTACTTGTCTGTTTAAATTGGGGATTCTCCCACTGTGAGGCATTCCCAGTGGAACCAGCTGATTCCTGCTACTTCCTGTGTTGTCTGATGCCTTGTTTTGTTTGTTTTTGTGTCCTTGTCTAAATTGATAAGAATATGCAGTTGACACAATGCTGTGCATTATGGTATGGAAATAATGTGTAGAATATTCATGGTGCACGTCCCTCATTTTGAAACTACACATCTAGTAGCCAAGAAAGTTTTTCAGTTCAGCACTGCCAGTAATTTCTTATCACTGACCTATGGCCATGGGAGTAGTTGACTCTATTTTTCTTCACTGTTTCCTGGTGATAGTTACTAGACCACAGGGGAGTGTTGTGTTTAATTTATCTGCACTGAAACTCCCCAGTTGTGCTTGTGTCTTTATGAAAAATTATTGGTCCTGTCAACAGAGGTTAAGCCTAATAATACACTTGACATGCTTTACTGTGTTGTTTTCTTTCCTAGGGCGACAGGGGATTTGATGGGCAGCTAGGCTCCAAAGGAGATCATGGAGAGAAAGGTGACAGGGTGAGTTATTCTTGGGGCCTGCCAGCTTCAGCAGGGTCAAGGCCAGGATCAAACTGTCTTGGGACTTCTTTACTTTGGCGCATTATGTAATGCCATCCCACATGCAAGTATCTGTTGGTGGAGGAGAGTATCCTGGTGGGTTACTTACCCCGCTCACTCCACAAACTGACCTGTGTAAATTAGACATGGTTCTCATCCCTTCTGGGTGTTTGAAGGTGACCCAAGTCCTGTCTCCCCTGCTGTACTTCTAGATAATACTGTTGAAAGCCAGTGTGGCATAACTGAGTGCTGGACTATGCTCTAGATCCAGGTTCAGGTGTCTTTGGTGGAGGAGAATGTCCTGGTGGGTTTTTCATCCCGCTCACTTTCTCTGGGTACCCAGGAACGTTATCATTTCTTTTTCTCCTCCCACTGATCAAGTCAAGTCCAGTAAAAGAAGCTTTACCTTAAGTCTTTAGGAAAATACTTTTCTAGAATTTCAACTTCCACGGTTCCCTTCCCTGCTAGATGCCACCTGTTTGGCAGTGTGTGTGTTTGTACGACTTGACCATGTCATTGTGTCCTGCCATTTGTATTTTTTGGTGAGTGAGACTGGTAAACAATTGAGTTCATTCTCCTCAGAGTGACTCAGAACAGGAGCGGGACAGTCAGTCTGAATACTGTTCACTGTTATGTCAGATTTTTCCTAATATTTATTTTTCTGTAGGGTGCACCAGGTGCTATTGGCTCCCCAGGACCCAGAGGCAATGATGGACCTCCAGGCTCTCCTGGGCCCCCTGGAAACATTGGTCCAAAAGGTCCAGAAGGCATTCAAGGGCAAAAGGTCAGTACCAATCTTTTGACTTCTTAATAATTTATTTCAGTGTCGGTTACTAATTGTTGGAAGAGAACACGGAGCTCAGTTACCTGGGGAGAAACTTCTATGCCCAGTTGCCGCTTGAATTTAACAATATAGCAGCCGCTGAATTTAAGTCTCAAAATAAAGCCATTGTGCAAGACTATGTTTTTGTTTTCTAACTTAAGTAACGGAGGATCCTCCTGAGACAGAGTGAATCAGTACAGTGGAGAAGGTAGTTTTTTCTGAAAGATTGGGTGAGTGGGTCTGGTTGGCCAGAACCAGGGCTATTGGCTATGTGTGTGTACACATGTGCATATGCACATACATACAAATAGTTCTGGTTCTGGAACACTAATAGTAATAAGTGGTGCCTTAGGTACTGTTGGACAGCTGTTGCCACTCCTGTTGTCTGGAAAAACCATGGTGCAGAAATGACAGTCAGCAGACAAATCTGTGGGATGAACAGATATTGTTGTTTTGGAACAGAACACGAGAGCAGTGTCTGGTTTCCCCATTCTGTTTCTGTCTGAGTCACTATTACATGTCCAATGTAGATCACTGTCTTACTAGTTTTGACACTAGTAGGCCTGCCCTCTCGGACTAAACTAAAAGCTATCTTAGGTACTAACAGTATATTAGTGTTTACAGTTGACATAGCCCTTGAGTGAAGAGTGGACCATACTGGGTTTTGTCTTTTTGAAAGGAGATATCCCTGATTAATAACTTTTTCAGCTTACTTCCTTGTCTGTCTTTCACTCTCCTCTTCCTTCTGAGGAGCATAAGCACAGTCATACTTGGGTAGTACAGCAGAGGCATGCTTAGCCTGGAAAGAATTTTTAAAAAATAGAATTTCTAAGGTTTTGTAAAAACTTTAGTGGGTTGTACTCTTTTGAGAGGAGATGTATTAAATAGGATGTCATGGGTATTATCTAATTGCACTCAAGTAACTACTTCATGGATGTTACAATGGTCTATTAATTGGGGAAATAATTGCATTTCCTGGTGCCTATAAAGTGCTTCCTTGAGGAAGGACAAATGAATCCCAGACAATAAATGAGTAACACCTCCACTTGTTTCTTAATAAACAATAAAAGAAGCTCCAAAGTACCATGTCTGCCTACTCAACACTCCGTTAGAAGAGCATATTCTACCAGTCTCTTCTCTGGAGAATACGTCCTTTTCTAGCCAGTGGGTGCTCCATTGCATCTTTCTCAGAGTGGAGCTGGACCATTGTTCTTATCTAGTGCTCCACTGGTGTCTAAGACTGGGAAGATGGATTCACACACAGTAAGAAGGTGGGCATATTAAGCAACCCTTGCAGCTGAGAGGCAATTTTGGCAGATTTGCCTGTGTAGTGAGAGGAGAACAAGTGCTTCTGCAAGCTCAATTGCTGATACTACGTGTGGTGATCTGTACATTATTCCCACTGGGTGCATTAGTCTCCTATGTGTGGTAGTCAGCACACCGGACTGACACCTTCTCCATGTGGAAAAGAAGACAGAACTATTGGCACATGTAGCAAATGTTTGTGTGGGAGAGGACACTTCAGAAATGAGCCCTACTCCCTTAACTGAAGAACAGCTTCTGGAAACAGCTCCCTCTTTTATAGGAAGGAGCAGATCAGCTGATGGGATTGCTGGCCATGCCAGGTGATGCTCCTGCTATGAAATTGTCTCAATGTATTTGTTTTCCCATTATAGGGTGAAAGAGGGCCCCCGGGAGAATCAGTTTTAGGATCTCAAGGAATTCCAGGTATCCCTGGAGAAAGAGGACAGCAGGTTTGTAATATATCTCAACCAATATTTGATGCATGTTAACTTCCAATATGGTTTGTTGCTTGATTTAGAATAAATGGGTGAACTCCATCCGTTCTTGGAGTATATGTTGGACCTTACTGTATTACTGGGATAACAAGGAAGACTATTCTTGTAGCCAAATGCAAAGGAAAAGCCTTTATAGATGACTGATGTAACCCTTAAAATTGCTAAAGATAGACTAGAAGCAGAAGTAAAATGTGACAGAAATAGAGTTCTCAACACACTTTTTCAGGAAATTGCATGCAGAGACAACTGGAACTATTGTAGTGACCTGTGCAAAGAAAATAAAGAGAACAATAAAAAAAGAAAGAGCAAGAGATCTGTTCTATAACATCCAGGAAATCAAAGGAAAATTCAAACCACAGCTAGGGATGCAACATGGAAATACGTTATCTGATCAATACAAAGTAAAGAACAGATGGAAACAATACACTGAAGAACTCTACAGAATAGATGGGAGGATGACAGATTGCTTCAAAGAATAATCTTTTGAGGGAGAATCTAAAAGTGAAGTGAAAGCTAAAAAATTAGTTGGGAGAAAATCACTAGGAGCGAAGCTGTTCCAAGCCACAGAAACAGAGTCCATCAAAATCTTAACAAGAATATGGTAACAAATATGGAAAAGGAAACAACGTCCTGCAGACTGGAAGTGCTCAGTTTACATTTAAAAAGAGAGACACACCAAAGATTGTAGGAGCTATTAGACTATCTCATTAATTTCCCACATAAAATGATGTTCAAAATTTTGCAACAAAACCTCTTATGGTATATAGAATAAGAAATGTCAGATGTTCAAGCTGGATCCAGGAAAAGAAGAGGCACTAGAGATCATGTTGCAAAAGTTTCTGGAGCAGGTCATAGAATTTCAGAAGAAAATCAGTTTGTGTTTAGCTTTCAACTGTGTGGATCATGAAACGCTGTGGACAGTTTTGAAAGAAATGGATGTGCCACAATATCTGATTGCTTTGATGCGAATCCTGTACTCTGGTCAAGAAGTTACTGTTAGAACAGAATATGGAGAAACAGAATGGTTTTCAACTGGCAAAAATGAAAGACAAGAATGTATTTTATCACCCTGCCTCCTCAATCTATTTACAGAATGTATATGAGGAAACTGGATTAGATTTAGATGAAGGTGGAGAGAAAACTAGTGGAAGGAATATTAATAATTTGAAATATACAGATGACACTTCATTACTGATAGAAAATAGCAAAAACTTGAAACAACCACTGTGATAGTTAAAGGAGAAAGTGCCAGACCAGGATTATAGCTAAACATCAAGAAGACAAAAATAATTACTACTGAGAAATTTCATAGTTTTTGAGGTTGACAGTGAAGAAATTGAAATTGTCAATGATTTTCTACTGTGGCTCACTCATCAACCCAAAGTACGACTGCAACCGAGAAATCAGAAAGAGGTTGAGACTTGGAAAAGCAGCGATGAAGGAATCCTTAAGTGTAAAAAAGTAGAGATCAAAATAATTCATTCATTTATTTTTATTTATTTTATACTTGTATTTATAGCTTTCCCTGAGTCATTAGAGCTTTTGTACATGTTTATACCTGTCTTGCAATGCAAATCTGGGAAATTGCTTGGTTGTGTGAAAAGGCAAGCATTAGTGGATAAAGCCTAGCTGTGAACCTAGAAGAAATTATTGCAGCAGAACATCTGTGGAGTTACCTAGGCAAAAGGAATATAATTTTTGTGTAGGTGACAGAGAATCTGGAAGTGAAGAGATGATAAGTGCAGTTCTGTATAACCAGTGATTATCCAGAATAGGGAGAATCAGATAGTGGCTAGAGAACATGAAACCTGCAAGCATTTCAAATATGTCTCCTGGCCAATCCAAGAAATTGTAACTTAACAAGACATTAATTGGAAATTAGCTAATCAGATGATATGGGGCTGAGTGTGTTATCTGTTTTTGATGGGGTCATTTCTCTTGAAAGAACAGGTATGCAGAGTGGGCATGCTTCTTGAACCTGTTTCACTATTTGATGTACATATGGCAGTTGTGATTAGCAGCACTTTCGAAAAGGTCTGGCTGGTGGGTCAGGTGCATCCCTACTTCACTAATCAGTGTCTGGTTTCTGTCATTCATGCAATAATCTCTCAACTTGTAATGCTTTAACCTTCTGGACCATGTGTATTTTAGGAGTGGCATGTCCTTACCCAATGAAGGATTTTCTCAGTGTACTTTTTGATATGAGCAGGTGCAGAACAAGCCCTTAGCTATTGTGGTACCCTTATAAGAGAACACTGTTCTTCTAGAATCGTCTAGAATCTTCAGTGTTGCTGTCAGCTGAAAAGACTTAAGGCAGGCAGGGCTCATTGTTTCTATTTTACAATTGCTTCCAGTGTGGCTGAATTGTGGGTTTTTAAACTGCATTGTTTCTTGTATTTGGTTGTTTTAGTGTGTGTTAAACTTGTTCAAAATTTCTGAGTAGAAAGGCAGTTCATTCATAGTTGTCCTAGCTTTTGGCTGAGCTAGAGATATGGCCACAGCGTTTCTTAGTAGGAATGTGGAACCCCACTGCTGAGGTTCCCCAGAGATCTTACACAAAACTTGGTAGGAAGAGAAAAGGAGCCACAGGATGGGCAAGCCAAAGGTAGAAGAGTCAAATAAATGACTAAGAATTTACCGCAGATAAGAGACAGGAGGGACCATAGAAGAAGGAGGTCTGTGAGGGATACAAAGAAGGTGGATGGGATGCTGAGAAGAAAAAAGCACAACAAACAGGAGGGAGAAAAGAGGGAAGTGATGGGGTCTGTGGTTGTAAGCTGGATAAAGATATCTGTAATTTCTTAGCTGTAGGATCTTTGGCTATCTGTTCTCCACTCTGCAACTGGGATATTTTCACCTCACTTGCGCTCCACTCAGCATCTAGTTTTGCATTACAAATGTTATTACAGTAGTTCCCAATTCAATAAATTCTGCCTTTTTCCTGAGTTCCTTTTTATTTTTGTTGGCAGGGAAATCAAGGGCCTTTCGGGCCCAGAGGAGATAAAGGAGAGCCTGGCATGACGGTGAGAAGAAAGACTCCTCCATTCCTATGTGCAATCCTGAATTAGAATGGAAATCTGGGCTAACTCTTGCTCTGTATCAGCCAGACATGGCTGTTGTAGCAGTCTTCCCTCCTTTTGCAAGAAATCATCGATCAAGCATTCAGTCTTTAATTCCCACATGGCAGACTTGTAGCATTGGGGGGGTGGGGGGGCGGTATCTCCATCTTAACCCTTCTGTTGCTCAGAAAAGAACAATTCACCAATCCTTCCTATCTCAGGTTCTTTCATCAACCAATGCCATGAGATAGATAACATGTTTTGCATTCCTCCTTTCTCCCTATTCTGTCTTTTCTTCAGGAAGAAGAAATCCGTCTGTTTGTTAGGTCGGAGATGAGTCAGCACTGTGGTAAGATTCTACCTACTGCTGCTTTCAGACTTCAGCTTCCTGTTTTATCCTTCCATCACTTTCTTCTAAATACCTAAGCAGTTTCTGCACGGGCTGAAAGCAACGGCTTCAGCCCGGTAAAACACCGTTTTGACGGGGACCCTTCGCACAGGCGCCGCTGCCAAATCGATGCAGCAGTGCTCTGTGCCCGCCAAAACGGTGTATTCAAAACTCGCTTGGGGAGCGGGTTTTCCTGCAAACGCCGGCTTCCATCCGCTGCCATGCGAACGGCAGCAGGTGGAAGCCGGCGTTTTCCCCTCCCCTCCTCAGCCCCAAATGCCTCGTTCCTTCTGCTGGCAGCCGCCTCGCTCTGTCGTAGCTCTGAGGAGGGAAGGGGACATGCCCCTTGGTCTCCGGTGCTTTAGCCGTCGCTGTGGCCATGGGGGCGTGTCCCCTTCCTTCCTCAGAGCAACAATAGAGCGAGGCGGCTGCCAGCAGAAGGTAACGAGGCGTTTGGGGCCGGGGAGGGGAATACGCGGCTGTGCGAAGCTTGCTCCCACAGGTGCGCATCCCATGGGGCCGTTTGTGCGAACGGCCCCATGATCAATGCCGATGCAGGGTCTCTCCCTTGGCTGTGCGGAAACCGCCCTAGTTTCAGATCTGCTACCATGGCTGGGCTCAAACTATACTTGATTTGTGGTGCTAGATGCTCATGTGTGACTCTCAAAGTCCTGTAAGAATTGTCTTCTCAGAGCCAAAGATAGGCTGAATGAGAAATCTGCAAGTGTATCACCTGACTTTTATCTAAAATGTACTCACAAGAGGTTTCAAACTTACTTACAGTGGGAAGACTCTTACAGCTAGTGGGAAGGAAGACAAACTTATAGCAAGTGGAAAGGAAGACTCTTCCCACATGTATATGCCATTTTTCAAATCAAACTGCACCTCTCCAGGTTGCCTCTGAGGGAAACAGATGGGAATTTGGCAGGACTTTTGTTCAGGGAAAGTATATGAAAGGAAAGAATTTTGGGAAAGAAACAAAAAAGTTGCTCCAGTGAAATTAGCAATCTCTGTGGCAGTATTTCAGTTTTAACAAATGGTGGAAGATCTAATCATGTCTTTCCTGCAAAATGTGCGCTTTGGCTATACAGGATTGTACTGTAAAAGTACAAATTCTTCTTATCTTATTTCAGCTTGTGGAGGCCAGTTCTCTCCTCCAGATACACGTGAGTATTTGGGTTATTGTTAAGCATATATTTAATCGATATGGTTTGTGTTCCCAGTTATGCAGCAGGTGTACCCTTCATCTAGGTGTACCCTTTTCCCCAAGCAAGATCATGTATAAATAACTGCTCATCACTGATAGCTTAGCTAGCAATAGCTATTTCATAATAAATTGTTTCCATCAAGATGATGTTTATGTTACAGAACTGTTGGGAATTGAGGTGCTGTTGGGGCAAAATGGGTAACAAATGTCCTGATGGTATTATTAATTCCTTGTAATGATTAAACTTGGGAGACAAAGGTCCTCTGGCCTATTTTTAAAGAAACAGTGTTTGTTTAGAATTTCCATCTCCTTGAGGTTTGGGACAAGTATATTTTTTATCCATTCAGCCTTGCAATAATCCTGAAAGGAAGATGGCTTCATTTTACAAATAAGAACAGAGGCTGAATGATAATTTATCAGGACCAAACTAGACATTTGGCAGAGACCTCAGTTTGGTAATGGGTATCTATTAAATATCTAACGAGTGTTGTAATTATAGGATTATAAGGAGAGTCAGGCCATGCCAGTTCATCCGCTCCAGAATTCTGTTTCTCAAAGTAGCCCACAAGATTCCCCTGAACAATATTGCTTCCCTGAACATTTAGCATTCAGAAGTATGCTGCCACCAAACATGGAGGTCTTTATACAACATATATACCATCAAAGTGGAGAGGGAGAAGAGAGTTTTTCTTATATCCTTAGGCAAAGCAGCTGGGGGAGGAGGGAAATTCTATGAGAAGGGCTACATATGATTTTCTTATCAGTCACTTCCTCCAGATCATTCATCCCCCTCCACTTCTTAAGTCCGTGCTTCCAGTCCCAGATCTACTCTTGAATTTCTAGGTTTGTCTTGTCACTACACCCTCAACTGTGCTGGAATTGGAATCTTAGTTTCCTAAGCAAACATTCACATTTGCATTTATTGGATCACATTGACTTTCACAGGCTGATGGTAAAGAACAAACATAGCAGCCAGTCCTTGGGTAAACATATCATGACAGTAATTATTTTTCTAATTTTGGGGGGACGTTGTGTAGGAATGTAAAAGGAAAATCAGATTTCTTCCAATCTATCAATGACACTGCTGCATAACTGGGAGCATGCTGTGCTATGCTCATCTTCATCCCTGACATAAATTTGCCATTAGTGTTTGACTAATAGCTACTTGTGTTTTTTGTGTATTGCTGAAACACTGATTCCCCCAATATGTAAGCTAGTGCGAATATTCAAGAGTACTGTGTGTGTCCCCATGCCAAGCATGCAACAGAGGATTGGGATGAAATGTCTATGTGCAGATATCTGCTGGTTCTTCCACGTAGCTCTCTAATGCTATGGATAGAGACATATTTAAATAGACATTTAAATAGAATTCATCTGCAAAAAGGATGTTGTTCCTTACAATCCCAGTTGGCCCATCTTGTTTCAAGGTTATCTTCTCTTCATCTGTTGTGTTAAATCTGCTCTCTGTGTAAGTTAACAATGCAATGCAGATATGGCTGTTGAACTCTAGCTGGTGCCAGTGGTATTTTTCTTGATGAGGGGAAGAAACAGTGTATCAGCAGTTCTTATGTGCTTGTTGATGTTTGTATTGTCACCTTGCCCCTCCCAGGTGTCCTCCCCAACTATCCATCCACCCAACCATTCCCGCCTGTTAATGCTCAAATAGTACCTGTGCTTACCTTGTCCCATGCTGAGGAAGAGAAAGGTGAGTCTTGTCTCCTGTTGTTTGTTATGCTTAGTATCATCTTTGTGATCATGCATAGAATTTCTGCCATCACCCTCTCGTTTCCTTTCAGACACTAAATAATTCCAATGACATTTTCTCTTTCTCAGTGACCACCAATTTTAAGTTATTTGCAACTTTTAAGTTGTTTAGAATGCAAAATTTAGCCATACACACATTACCAGGATTCTAAGGGTTCTGTTCTGACAAAGGGCAATGCATGAGGAAATTAATTAAGTAACACATGAAAGAGTTATCTGGATTCTTAGAGTACAAAGTTTCATGGGTTAGAACCCCCACTGTCAGATGCGGGAAGTGGGTCTCCTAAAACTGGTAGGTATCAACTTCATGCATCTGACAATAGTGGACTGCAGTCCACAAAAGCTAATTCTACAATAAGTTTTAGTTTGTTTGGTGCCATAGATGTTTATGTGGTATCTCTCTGTCTCCCCTTATAGCAACAAGAGTATCAATATCCAACAAGAACGGCAACTTAAAAATGATGGATTGAAAGCTAGGATAAAAGTATTTTAAATAAGATAAATACACGAGAAAACTGATAGTTGTAGAACATGTCATATGTGAAATGGCCCAGTTGCTTTAAGAGGTGACTTTTGATATCCTAAGGGACACAAAGTTACAAAGTTCCACCCTGCGCTGTGGTGCTCCTTTTCCAGCAAGTGACCTGCATGACTTAGATAATCAACAGTGGTTGATGATGCATATTTCCATATTTATTAAAATGAATACTGAAATGTTACTAAAGATGGCTATTTTGGAGTAGAAGGCACATGAAATCTTCCCTTTTTATTCTTGGAGACCTACTGAATCAGCCATTCCTGTTTTGTAGGGGACCATGCACCAAATATAGTGAATATAAATGAACCAGAATATGAGTACTTCTACACAGAGGACTATGAAGAGAACCTGGAAGCAGATGGGACAGAGAGTCCTTTGCTAAGGGATGGTGAGGTCCATCTGTCTGTAAAATGTTTTTGAGGAACTGAAGTTCTTTAGTAAGCCTCTGCATGCGGAAAGGAATACCCTGTGGCTCCTATTGGTAAAAGTTCAGTGACTGCTTGGGAGCTTGTGTGCCATGTGTCTGGCTTTGTATCTGCTTGTCCATGGACAGGTCTTTGATACAAAACCGTTGACACTATTTGGCCTGTGTTCTTCCACACTAATTTCAGAGTTGGAAAAGAAGTTATTTAAAAATAGATGAACACCTGTTGTTGTTTTTCCAGCCATGGAAGAGGTAGCCTTTGTCAAATGTAGGGCCTAGTGATCATCCTGGCCTTATAACAAGAACCATATGTTAGAAGGCCATGAGCAACAATAAAGTGAAGGTCCCAAGTGAGCCAAGTGACATGTTGAGCTAGAAAAGAACCAGAGGCGTAGCTGGGCCAAACTGTGCCCGGTGCGCAGTGTGTTTTTTCCACCTCCCCCATGGCCCCCGCAGCGCCCCCCCCCCCGCGGCACACACACCCTGCCCCCCTTCCCACACTTACCTATGTTCCTTTTCAATTTTTAGTACTTTTTGAGGCTGAAAAAAGCGGCCTCTTCACAGTTCAGGGAAAAAACTGCCTGACAAACTATACTTCCCAGGAGACCTTGTGAGCCCCAAGGTCTCCTGGGAACTGTAGTTCCTCAGGCAGTTTTTAGCCTGAACTGTAAATGAGGCTTTTTTCAGCCTCAAAAAGTACTAAAAAAAACAAAAAGTGTGGGAAGGGGGGTGGTGTGTGTGTGTGCTGCGGGGGGGCGCCGCGGGGAAAAGGGGAAGGGGCCGGGGGGTGATTTTCTGCCCCCCAGGCGTGCAGCCGGTGTTTGACGCACCCCCCTCTGCCCCCTTGGCACGCCGCCACTGAAAAGAACTCTCTACTGCCTTCTTTGTAGCCAGTAAACATTGTTAATAAATACCGGTAGCTACATTTCCCAGCAGCTGATCAAATGACATTTCATTATACGTAGAGGATTAGTGCACACTAAATCTAGCATTAAAATGAGATTCCAAAAGTGTTGTCTCTATGGATAGCATGTCACTAACTGGAAACACCTAAGGGAAGAGATGTGTGATGAATTAATAAAAAGAATGTTGCAAAACTCTGACTTCCTTATCCTGTCCAAAGTAGGATCCTGATAGCAGGATATTTTGGAACTGCCATACTACTTTTTTTTTTTTTTATCTTTCCAACAGATTTTAAGTTTTTTTCACGTCTGTCCTGCAAAATATGCCCAAATTTGAGGTTACATTTGGCATCTTTGATCTTGAGTCTGAAAATGTATTCAGATATTGAGACCAGGATGAAAGAACAGTTCTAGCTCATCTTTTCTTTTGCAAGATGATGCTCCCTACAATCCATTTGTTTTGCTATCCCCACGAAATAGATTCAGTATCTCATTTGAATACATAGTCAATCTTCTTGCAATTGTGTTCCTTTCATTATGAGGTTGGGTAGAAAGGAATTAGATACAAAAGCCAGGAGCGACCTTCTTCTTAAACTAGTGTTGTACTCCCTGTTTGTAGAAGTTATGAGCCCAAAGACAGATCCCAAACATGGACAACAAAAGACTGAGCAAGGTAAGCAGTGGGCCTGCACCTTATGGCCTTTCTTTCCAAGAAACAGTTGTCTCCTCTCTTTCACCCTCTTAGGGCTCAAATCCATGTGTTCTTCCTACGATCCTTTTTATTTTAAATAATATTTTTATTAATTTCCTTCTTTAAAAAACACATTGAACATAAAACATACAAGAAACAATTGAAACACATAAGACATCAACAAATATTAACATGTAACAAATGACCCACATTTACAATTACCCAAACATAATCTATCCTACCCCAACTACCCATAACAATAACACATAATTCAATACATCTAAATCAATTCAGTTACTTCACTATTCTTTGGTAATTTATTCTTTAGCTTTAATAAACTTAAATATCTATAGTATATTACCTTGTTTTTCATTCCATATTTTTAATAATTAACCTACAAATATACCTTATATTTCATAATGCTTTTGTTGTGGTAACTGTCCAATACTTATTGCTTTGGACTTCCCCTGTTAAGTAACTGAATCCATGTTTATTTTTCTCTTAATAAAGGTATATAATAATTTAATTTTGTAATACAACAACTTTTTTGCAGATTAACTTTATTGCAATATAATTTTGTAAACCATTTCATATTATATATTCTTCTCAATCATTTTGTCCTTTGAACTCTTTTCTAATTATACAATAAGCTTCCCCCAAGTTTTCAGAAACTTTTCTCGTGGGAGTTCTTTCAATCTTGTCAATAATCTGTCCATATTTAGGTATTCTATAACTTGGGTTATCCAGTCTTCCTTTGTTGGTGAAGCTTCATTCTTCCATGCTTTGGCTATCCTCATCCTTGCAGCTGTAGATATATATAAAAATAAATCAGTATTAAGGTCCCGAATTTACTTTATTCCTAATCCTAAAAGATCTATTTCTGGAGTTAGTTCAAATGATACCTTTGTTATCTTTTTCATTATTGTATGTATTTCTTTCCAGAATTTTTAAATTTCAGGACAAGTCCACCACATATGTAGTAACGTTCCAGTCTCTTTCTTACATTTCCAACATATAGTGATGAGTGGTCTGGATATATTTTTGCTAACTTATAGGGTGTTAAATACCATCTGTGTAAGAGTTTCAGGAAGTTTTCCCTTAGTTCTAAGCTGGCGGAGAATTTACTGTGTATTTTAAAAGATTCCTCCCAGTCTTGATACTGTATATCATGTTTGAAATCTTTTGCCCAACTAATCATAACTTCCTTCACATTTTCTTTCTCTGTTTGTAGTAATATAAGGAGTTTATATAGTCTGGTTATTTTTTTTATTTTTATCATCCATCAATATTGTGTCTATATTGTGTCTTCCTACGATCCTATGACTAATGAAACACATAGTTTAGGCCAACCTGCCCAGTGGCGTACCTAGGCAAACTGGAGCCCTGGGCAAAACCTGAGTTTGATGCCCCCCCATGGGTGGCCACTCTCCTCCACCATGACCAAACAATGATATTTTCCACTAGGTTGTTTCAAAGTCACCATCACATTATAGAACATGCCCCAACTCACAAATCTGAACACAGAAATGGGCCATGCCACACATCAGAAATAAATGCTTTCAAAATGTTTCATTACTGCTATGAATTGGGGGAAACAGCACCACTTTCAATGTTTTTTAAACTGGGGACCCCAGATTCTCCCTTTAAAGTAGATTTAAAAGGAGAATCTGGACTCCTAGTTTAAACGATGCTGGAATCCACCCTCAAACAGCATCATTTTCAATGGTGTTTAAACTAGGGAGTCCAGATTTTCCTTTTAAATCCACCTTAAAAGGAGAATCTGGGGTCCCCAGTTTAAACAACATTGAAAGTGATGCTATTTTGGAGTGGATTCTCCCCAACCCTGAAACAGCATCCCTTTCAATGTTAAAACTGGGGACCTCAGATTCTCCCTTTAAATCCATGCCGAAGGGGGTGGATTTAATAATAATAATAACAACAACAACAACTTTTATTAGGCATTGAGAGAATAAAAGAAAGACAGAAAACAAGCATTGGCAGGAAGGGCGTTGATTTAAAAGGAGAATCTGGGGAAATTTAGGGGGTATCTGCTGTCAGGGTGCAATTATTAAGATAGCAGCACCAAAATTTCAGAGTATCTTGGTGAGACCCTACTGATGATACCACCCAGGTTTGGTGAAGTTTGGTTCAGGGGGTCCAAACTATGAACTTTCAAAGGTGTAGCCCCCATCTCCTATTACCTCCCATTGGAAACAATGGGGATGTGGGCACTCCCTTTGGGAGTCCATAACTTTGGACTCCCTAAACCAAACCTCACCAGACCTGGGTGATATCATTAGGAGAGTCTCCCGAAAAATCCCTGAAATTTTGGTGCTGCTAGCCTAAAAACTGTGCCCTCTGCAGGCCAAAAACAGAAAAAATACTGAAAATACAAAAATCCATAAACGAACCTGCATTTTTGGCGCCCACCACAAGGGGGCGCCCTGGGCAACTGCCCACTTTGCCCAATGGGAGGAACGCCTCTGAACCTGCCAGAGTTTTTTCTCCTAGCTTGTGCCAAGGCCCATGGCAACCAGACACTTACTGTTCCAAGTTGGTGGATGGTCTTAACCGGCCAAATATAACTTTATTCCATCCTGATCCTGGGATGGGATGGTTTTCTAAGTAGAGCTGGCAAACCTAAATGTAGTCTGAGGACTAAAGCAAAATTCAATCTGGTGGTAGTAGACAAGCATGCACTAGAACACGTACTGCTTGAACTTGTTAGGATAAAAATATCAGGTGCCAAGACCTGTGGGTTTTTTTTAGCATAGTCCATGGACCCCATACATGCTAGCTTCTGCAAGCCAAATTAACATCCTTACTTCATAAGATTAAGAAAATCTGTAGACTGAAGACCTTAATGGAAAGATTTTGTATTGTCATCAACCATATCATTATGGAGACTTTCCCCATGTCCTTAATATCTTTGTTTCATATATCAAGACCTCAATACAACAGGGATAGCTAAGCTACAAGCAATTAAGATCTATACTGTCATTTTGCTATATATACACTATTTTTATGGGCTAGAGCAGAAAATACCTACACAGTATGATAAAGTGACCAACTTGCAATTCTGCAGGAATCCAAATGGCATTGTGATAAAACATCTGATGTCAGTCATCCCAAGATAAGGAACTCATTATCCTTATAATATTTTTATTATGAAAATTGCATAATACTGCCACTCTCATAAAGGGATCATCATGAGTTAGCTGCATCAAATAACCTTTGTATATCCAAAACAATCCCCCCATTGCTATCTTATTGTGTGCTCTCATTGTACCAGATAAATTTTAGCTAGATATAACATTTATTCCTTTTTTTCACTGTATATGCCAACCTTGTTATGAAAATGACACTCACGGCAACTGGGAAAAAATGTCCAAACATATAATAAAACGTAGCACAATATAGTTGTTAGAGTGTTAGACTAATGGAAAAACCTGTAGGTATACCTCTGGTCAAATCCATGAAACTCTTGTTGCAAGGATAAAATGGAGTTGGGATAAACTGTATTATGCCATTCTGAAATCCTTGAAATACAATGCAATAAATGAATTCTGTAAAACAATGGCAACAGCAAATAGCGCATTATGACTGACAGTGCAATTCTAAGCAAAGCTGCATCTTTCTAAGTCCATTAATAGTATAGAACTGTTAAAGGTACAGAACTGCAGCACAACTATCATTCTCAAATCTTAAAGCAGCTGGACAATTCAGGATTGCTGAATACGTATCACCAAAATTACACCAAATCATTCCATAATGGCCAGCTCACTAATAATCTGATCTGGAAGTAGTTCAAAGTCTACAATAATGCATTTAGACTACCTCCAAAAAAAAGCAAATGTGATAAACCTTACAGTTAGAATAATAGAGTAGAGTTGGAAAAGACCACAAGGGCCATCCAGTCCAACCCCCTGCCATGCAGGAATACACAATCAAAGTCCACTTGACAGATTGCCATCCACCCGCTGTTTAAAAACCTCCAAAGGAGACTCCACCACCCAATTTAGCATGAGATAAACTATTCAGACTCAATTGTGGCTAACTGAGGTAAAGTATTTCAGTTCTGCACGAGGTAAAACTATACAGACCCAATTATAGCTACCTTGGGTGCAACAATTACCTTTTATCTCAAGTTGAGATAAGAACCTAAGATACAATGGGAAAATTCAGCCCTTGTGCAAATGTCTGTGCATTGACTGAATACAGTCAAAGGAAGAGCAGGCAGTAGTGCACTGGCCCAACACCCCCTCTCCACTAAATACCTGTTTCATGAGCACAGTGCATGTGCATGGAGGAAGCACCCATGTATATGCTTCTTCTCTATGATCAGCAATGTTCAGAAAGCAACATCAATGATTATAAGGAGGAATCACATGAGCAGGCAATTCCTCACACACTGGCACTACCCCTGAGTGGTGATCATATGGAGGTGGAAGACAAAGCCAGCATCCTTATGCCTGCTCTCCCTCTCTACACATTCTGGGAATATGCAGATGGGTCATGTGTACAAGGCTTATGTGACATGTGAGCTTCACACAAATGAAAGCTGAAGTAAACTATGAAGAAAAGTCCCACCGTGGCATTATATAAGAATCTTCAGATTTAAGTAAAAAAAATCAGGCAAATTATAATATTGACATAACCCCGCAGGGCTCAATACTGTAGGCTTAAATATAAGAGAATCCATAAGTCACAGCTGCTGGTATGTGAACTACCAGCACCACCGAACTTCTTTCCATCCTATCTGTATGTTACACCAGTAGACGCAGAGAAGATGCACATTGTTTTCTCTTGAGGTTTTCTGCTAATTGTAATATCAGAGAGAAGATACTTAACCCTATACAAGCTGATGTATAGCTCCACTTACTTTCCTCTTCCAGCTGACCTATGTGCATTGTACTTGGATGAGGGAGACTGCAACAACTACACATTAAAGTGGTATTATAACAAAAAAGTATCCGAGTGTCGACCCTTCATCTACAGTGGCTGCAAAGGGAATCACAACCGTTTCAACTCCAGGGAGGCCTGTGAGCATCGATGCAGAGCAAGTAAGTAAGAGCTGACAAAGAGGTTCCAGGTGCTAACAATCCTACCTCAGTAGATGTAAAAAGACAGGAGCCATTTTCTAGATACTGTTTTCTAGTCTTATTTGTTGTTTGTTTGCAGATGGATAGGAAGAAAAATACATGAATTCTGAAATGGGGCTCTTATTCGGATGGAGCGGAGGAAGTCACCAAAAGAAGAGATTGCCAGACTTGCAGGTTGTGAAGGGGAAACCTATTCTTAGCCTGCCAAGATCTCAGATATACACACTTCCTTTGGTCAGAGACCCACCTTGTTGCCATTTGTACTGCTTGTAGCACAATTGTGTGTCTGTATGTGTGTAGGCTGCTTCAGTTGGAGCAGAGAAATGGTGCTATTTTTTTAAAGAAAGTATTTTTATTGCTCTTGTTTTATTTTTTAAATTAAGGTGAAATTTTTTTATCAAATGAAAAACATAACCTCTTTTATATATAATATAAAAAAGGAAAGACATATTTTAATTAGATGACACTTAACTTATTTGATGCTGGCCAACTGATGACACATGGAATGTATTATAATCAGACCAAACTGATTCTCTTTGAAACTTGCTTTAATTCAGACTTATTGGCTCTAAGAGTCTCTTACAGTGAACTACCAAGTAATTTGATTTTCTCCTAGTCAAACTAATACTCCCTTTCTGTAATTAACAGAGTCTTGAGCACAAATAGAATTCCCAGGATTCATTGCCAAAACTAAGATACTATTGATGTTTTTAATGAAAATAGCCCCTTCCATCTCTGTCCCCTTGCTAATTGTTAATCCTTCTTGATTGTCTCATTTCTTACAAGATTCTTTCCCGTAGCTGCCAAGCTTGGTGTTATGCGCATGTCCATTTTTCAAACCCTGATCTACTAGGAATAAGGATTTGGTGCTTGGAAGTGGCTAATTGGATGAGAATTCTCCCTGAGTGCTAAGGACATAAAAAGGAGGGAGAATCCTCTTGCCCTTTTAAACATCTGTCTGTTGTCAGTAGTGTATGTTCAGGAGCTTTTTCAGATAGACACAATTTAGAACTGTTATCCCACAGTCTAGATGAAGTGGATTTTTTAGATAGCAGTACTAGGACAGCAACTGCTCTTGTTCCATTTTCATGATCCCATTTCATTTGCTTTGTTTCATACTGGCTCATAGTTGTGACTTAAATCTTAAGGGCTCTTCCAAGGGCTGTCCATTGTTTTGTGACCAGAAGCCTATTTTTTTAGAACCCAAAATTAGATACACATATTTCAATCCATGTTACATGTTCATAACATAGCCAATATGGTTCTTTTCTCCATTCATTGCATCCCTACATATATCCCTGGCAGCAGAAACTTATACTGGATTAACCAAGAGCTGAACATAAGACCCTTGTTCATCCTATGGCTGAATTTGGAGGGGGGGTTAGTGTGTTCCTCTCATTTAAAAGCATATGTTGCTTGAGTATCTAAACTTTTTAAAGGCTCACCAAACCTTTCTACAATTCTTTGAAATCCATAAACACATAAACAGGGTCATGTAGTAGGCTTATGGTAGCATTCTAAGAATAGGTACACTTTTCTAAGTCCAGTGATTCAGTGGACCCAGAAGGGTGTAATTGTGCTAAGGAAGCCACTGTTGGGTTTAAAAAAAATCTCTGAAAGGTTGGTGAGGCTGTTGTAACAGTGTTGTGTATTTTGCTTATTGCTTGGGGCTAAGGGACATGCAGCTGTGAAACTGTACCCAGAAGAGTAACACTCCTTATGTGTAAATATGAGTCCCCCAAAATGAATTCATTTGAAGAAGTTTCACCTTATTCCTAGCAAGAAAGCAATAGCCTTCAATAATATATAGCATATTGGAGAACATTACACAAAAATCAGAGCACATTTTTGTATGGATGGATTCTGTATGAAACATCCATTTTAATTGTTTTTTTAATAATCTGCTGAACTATATTATGGAAATAATCAGTGAAATGCTGAGAATGGTGCTATGCTGTTATTTTCCTACCACTATAGCATTTTACAAAGCTTTGCAAAGTTGTATTTCAGCATTATTGTCCTGTCTCTACACCAAAGCCTGACATCTCCCTATCTTAGTCCTGCTTCTACCCATCTCTTGTTTCATCCCATGGCCTCCTCTATTATGTATGTCAAGTGCAAATTCAGATCTATCAGCTTCTTAAAACTCTGTAAAAAAAAAGTGGGGGAAATGGAAGCAACTGTATATACAACTACATGGTGCTTGTACTGCTGTGAAGTACATAAGAATAAATGTGAGAACCTGTGTGAATTATTCAGTAATCTCATGGGTGGACATGCAACAATAACTTGAGAATAATATACAAGCAACAATTTATAGGATTACTCTGGAGTAAATTGGCCAGGATTATAGTTTTGGAAGATGCTTATTAACTATCTAATCCTAAACACATTAATAGAAATGCTTTTTATTTCAGTGGAATTTACTTTCATGTTATCAGTGAGGTCTAGGTATACAGGTAAACACAATCCAGGGAACAACACACTGATGTTCTATGCATGTTTTTAATCCCTCCTTTCTCCTAACTTGCATTTTTATCTATGAACCCACACCCAGCCCAATTCAGCAGGGGGCCAAATCCCCCTCTGGTTGCGACTCAGGCTTATGCCAGCAAAAGTGCCCTCCCTGGGGCACTTACACTGGCAGATGGGCACTTATCCCAGCCACTGCGGAGCCCTGGTATGACCAGCCGCAGCACCCAGCTCTCTATTAGCGCTTCCGCGCTGGCCCAAGTTACATGGGCATGGCAGGGGTGGAGCCAACCTTAGTCATGTTCCACCGCCAGTTTAGCCCCCTTGTGCCGGTAGAGTGGGGTTCAGACATATGCTGCGATTATCGCTGCGTATCTCCACTTCCCCCTATGGGAGAGTTAAAGGGCGTTTTCGCACACACTTTTTATTCCAGAATAAAAGCGAACCGCATTGATTCCTTACCTTTTTAATGTAGTTTTGTCGCTCGATGGCATTCACACATGGCCCGGTAGTCACACATCTTCCGCTTGCTTCGCAACTCCCGGGTTTTTGCATCCCTCAGGAATGCGGCGCAAACGACGAATCTGATTGGCTGGCGCGCAGTCCTGGGGCAGTCCGGGGGTGGGGCCTAAGTTACCCTGTGAGGCGGGTGGGGCTGAGAGAGCTCCGAGAAGCTGTGACTAGCCCAAGGCCACCCAGCTGGCATGTGTGGGAGTGCCCTGGCTAATCTGAATTCCCCAGATAAGCCGCCACAGCTCAGGCGGCAGAGCTGGGAATCAAACCCGGTTCTCTCTCAGATTAGATATTATCCGAGCTCTTAACCCCCTACGCCACTGGCCGGGGTGTTTTCTCAGTGGTTCTCTTCTCCTGCTCCGTGGCAGAAGGCACAGGAATACCTGCTGTTCCGTTTGCCAGGAGGACTTTTCGGCACTGGATCCTTGAGAAAGAGAGGGGGACGAAAACAGTGGAATCTCTTCTCTACCACCCTACTTTAGCAGGATGAGAAGGGAAACGGGGGGACAAACCCCACACGGCTCCCACCCCCCCCCCCAAAGGAGGTCTGCAGGCAACATGGGCACCCGTTGTGCCAGAGACAGCACAAGAGAATATTCTCTGCTCACTCCCAAAGATGCAAGCCGGGCCTCTTTCCAGCCCTCCTTGAAAAATCCAGCATCCTTTAAGCTAAGCATCTCCTAGGCTCCGCCAAAGCAAGAAGGCTTTCGCTTTCAGCCGCCCTCCATTCAGTTGCGGACAATGGGAGGGACAAAGAGAAAAGCAGAAGGTGGAGGGGGTTTTTTAAGCACCCTTCAATAGGCCATCTGTAAATTGAGCTACAAGGCGTACATGACCACGAACGGGATGAGGGGGGGGAAGTTAAGGAGTGAGACATAAAAGGAACAAAAGGAATGTGCGCCAAGCAGTCAGAACGCCCAGTCGCACTCCCATTGGATGGATCAAATCTTGTCACATGGTGGGCGTAAACCCCTGCTGCCGCTTGATCCACTTTCGCTCCACTTTTGTTTCGCAACTAGGCACCAAATTGTGGGGGGAAACTGCGTTTTCCAAGAAAGTTGCACAAGTATTGAGCGACAGGAAAAATGCGGAACAATGGCTGGAATGTGGCACAGAAAGGGAGTCGGAACACATTTCGGCTTAAGTGTGTGCAAACAAATGTGTGAAACGGCAACGACCTCACATGCCAGATCTGCAACAAACAGTGTGTGCGAAAACGCCCAAAGGTAAATTTGGGGTTTCTTACTTTGGAGCAGGCAGAGTGGCAACAGATCAGCTCTGTCCAGGCCACATGACAGCTCTGGACTGGGCTATTAATCTCTTCACACACTCACAAAAAAACAATTTTTATCACAGGCATGCCCAGTAGTCCAATAGTGTGTAATGGATTGTCTTAATTCCTATTGGATTTCAACAAAACATGTACCTGATTTTCTCAAGATGTACCTAGTCTGTTTTGGATCAAAATTCAAGGTACTGCTACAGTCAAATATTATTAGGGATGCTGAGATTGCTACCCTGAACATTTGTATGAGTAAAATACTCCCCTATTTTATAGCAGTTGTCAACTTAGTAATGATGCTTTATCAATTTACCTATATTTATCTATTAAGATCTTCAGAATTGTGTGAAAAGCCTACAGAATATCAAATGAGATGTTACTTAGCTTTCAATGCTGCAAGCCAGCAAAACACTCTAATTCACAGAGATTCTGACCATTTTATTATTAAAATAAAAGGATTATTCCTAGAAATCTCATAATCCATGAAGAGATCGTACATTTTTTAGTATTTTTAGTATTTCTAAATGAGAACAAATGTAATGTGCCTATATTAAAAAACAGAACATTCCAAGCACAGGAAATCAAATTAAAAAGAGACCTTGTGGTAATTTATGGCTGGGATCCGCTGACAAGGTTTATGTGAATTTTGAATTTGTTAGTCTGAAACTAGCTGACTGCAGTGCATTTGAGTTTATGTATCTGGTACTGGTACATAGTGGTGCTGGCTGTGGAAAGGATGGACTAGAAACAATAATCCTTTCAAGTTCTGTCATTGTTTTTGTAAGAATGTTATCAATGTATAACTGAGAGAATGACACTTCATTGGTTATTTTGAGCGGCACATGGAACGTCTCCAGGCGGCCTTATTCATTCTAACTAAAACCAACCAGCTTTATCTGCTGCTTTCTTTTTGTAATGGGTACAAGCATAGAAAGCTCCCTTCTGCTGAATCACAGTATTTCAACTTGGGATCCTGGGGACTTCCTGCGTATAAAAGTGTGCCAAGCTATAGTCCTTCAGCCAAATTTAGTCTCATGTAGTAAAAAAAACAACAGAATGTTGTATGACACCTTGAAGATTAAAAAAATTATTGCAGCATAACCTTTTATAGACTGTGAACACGAATAACTCAGTAATTCAAGACATTCACACCCCACCCCCAAGCTGGTCTTAACTATAGCTAGACTCGGATTAAATACAGGAAAGAATTCAATATGACCTTTGCCCCTTGCTTTATGGGTTTGCTTTAAAAAAAATAGCCACCATCCCTTTTGACATTTGCTACCCTGTTTCATGCCTGGGATACTGGATTCACATGCTGAGAGACAGTTTCTTGGCTTTATATGATGTCTGTATGTTATGGTACAGAAACCCAAATGTGGTAAACGAATAAAAGTTTGCGGTATCTCATTCAATCAAGTGTGTTCATCATCTGTTTTGTTGGCACCCAACACTGAAGTGGGAGATTAATGATATGTTGATATCTCCGCAGACTGCGGAGGGTCATCATAGCTGAATTACCTTCTGGGAGGAGTAATTCACCAGCTGAGTCAATCACTCTGGATTAAAGAATGGCTGGGAGATAACCCACATTGCTTCAAGAAACTCCTCCTCGAGTATAAAGGTGGGAGTTTTTGTGGTTCATCCTAGAGTTGAGAGCTAGGAAACAGGATTGAAACAGATAGCTCAAGACTACAATGAATATAACTTGGACTTTTGGCGGAGTCCTCATTTTTTAAATGATGAAGGATAATTTATCTTACAAGGAGACATCTTTTTTTCAGGGAATGATAAAAGTGGAATGGAACTTAGAAAAAAACTTAAGAAAATTTGGCAAAAGTGGAGTGAAGAGAAAACACAAGAAAGATAAAAGGACCAAGTTACTGTAATTGGCTTATGCAGCTCAATGGGGTGTGCCAATGATTTTGCCAGTGTATGTCCATGCCGGTAAATTTTGGGCATTCCTTGGTCAAGAGGGCTCATGAAGCCAACTAAAGTTGGCTCCACACCCTGGACATGCCCTCGCATATAGATCAAATCAACCAAAACCATTGGGTGCAACGTACTAGCCAGGCAAGGGAAGAAGGAAGAAGCGTTACACGCCAATTGCTGCCTAAATTTAATGTATGTGTCAGTGCAAAACATATACAATGTATGGAAATAAACTATTTGGACATCATACATACAAACATATATACAAGGACATACAATAATGTGTGAAACAAGCGTGATAACTATACTCTAATAAATTATATCCATGCAACCTCAATATCTGGGAAATGGAACATAAGTCTTTAAGTACAAAAAGATCTTATAAATACTAGTTGGAAGAACTTATAAATACTCGTTTATATTATGGAAAATGTATATAGAAGAGAATCTGACATCCAAAGGTATATGGTCCAGGAATTTCCCCTTTAAAAGACATGAGAAGGCTTCTTAAATAACATAGATCAAAGAATCTGAAATAATATCTATCAAAGAATCTGAATTCATTGTCTCTTGTAAGAACTTATACACCACTTCAGAAGAGAATTTTTATTGTATACATTCAATGCCCCCTTCATAGGCAGCCCAGGCGATGTGCTGCCACACTGCTTCGGCACCAGTAAGTGCCTCCACACAGGCGTAAAGGCCCCTCACACCAGAGCAAGTGGCAGTTACGCTGGTACCAGGGTCACACTGCCTCCTGAGTGGTTTTGCAGGACCCCCCAGGAGTGCACTGTAAAGGTTCTTTAATTTACATTAAGTTCCATTCTTAAACAGAATATTAATACAATGATGTATGGTCAGCATTTATCACCAGAGAAATTGACAAAAATGTATTAAAATGTTCTGAATGTGTGTTAGAAATGTAAGCACTGTGAAGGGTACTCCTATAATTTATGGTGGACTTGTGAAAAGGCTAAAGATTTTGGATACAGATACATTCAACAATCCAGAAGATTTTAAAGGCTAATATACAGAGGCTTTCCTTTCAGGTCTGGTGGACAGTTTGAAAAAAGATATGAAATTTTGTTTTCATATATGACATTGACAGCAAGAATGCTATATGTGCAAAAAATGGAAATTTTCATCTATACCTGCAACAGAATGATTTGGGAAGATACTGGAATTGGCTTAGATCAGGGGTAGGGAACCTGCGGCTCTCCAGATGTTCAGGAACTACAATTCCCATCAGCCCCTACCAGCATGGCCAATTGGCCATGCTGACAGAGGCTGATGGGAATTGTAGTTCCTGAACATCTGGAGAGCCGCAGGTTCCCTACCCCTGGCTTAGATGGATAAGCTTATTTCTCTGATTTAAAAAAAGAATTTATTCAAATTCATTCTTAACTGGAAAGTGTGTGGCATGGGGAGGCCCAGGATTGGGGGAAGAGAGGGTATGGCATGGGAGGCCCGGGATGGGCGGTGAAGTGAGGAGGCATGGGGGCTATCGTTGCCTGTGGCAGCCAATGACATACTGTGGGCCCTGGAGAGCCACAGCCATGGCAGGAGAATTGGGCAAGGTGGCTCCAGGGCATGTAGGGTGATGGCGGTCTTGCCCAACCCCAGGAGTGTCTCTAGATGGGCAACAGTGGCAGCAGTAGTCCTGCTCATGCCCTCCATCCACTGATCAGTACATGCAGTGGATTGGAGCCACTCACAGTACCCTCCAGGCATTCACATTCTATAGCTGCCCACATTGATGATGTGGTTGGGGGGATCCGGTTACCCAAGCAGTAGGCCTATCTCCACACAGCAAAAGAAGGTGGAGGAGATTTGGATTCTCTTCTATAAGGAGACTCAAGGTGGCTTACAAACTCCTTCCCCTCCCCATAACAGACACCTTGTGAGGTAGATGGGGCTGAGAGAGTTCTGAGAGAACTGTGACTATAGCCCAAGGTCACCCAGCAGGCTTCATGTGTAGGAGCAGGGAAACATCCAGTTCACCAGATAAGACTCCACCGTTCATAAGGAGGAGTGGGGAAAAACCCAGTTCTCCAGATTAAAGTCCACTGCTCATAACCACTACACCACACTGGCTTTCCTCCTTCTCTTGGGGATGGGGGGAGGGGAGGCTGTGGGGGCACCAAGGGAGTCAGGGCCACTGTCTGACCTTAAGAGGGGAGTGTGGGGGAGGAGGCTTGCAGGACAGCAAGACAACCTCCCCCTCCACAGCACTACACTCAAAGGGATCCAGAGATGCTCAATAACTAATTGCAGCAACACTGAAGCCCCTCCTGGAACAGCATGGCACTCCATCAGATGGGTTGCACTCCCTCTGGAGTAGACAAAGAGTCATTGGGGATGCCTTCCAATAGGGTTGGTCACATTACTTTTCTCCTTATGCCCTCCCTCCCTTCCACTCCGCAAGATCATAGCAAAAATGACCTCAGATCAATCAGCAAGGATTCTTATAGCCTCCTATTTAATTAGATTTATATCCTGCCCTACCCCAGCCAAAGGCCAAACTCAGGGTGGCTTACACATAGTCAACATATAACATATATGAACAATACATAATATATTAATCAATACAATCTATAAATAATACATAGCACAATAAGCATTGTAAATAATTAAAATCAGAACAATAAATAGTTAACATTTACAAAATACACAAACTTAAGCACTTTTCCATTTCAGTCTTCAATAGTGGATAACTTTACCCAAACAAAACTATAAATAAGTGAATTGGAAATAAAATAATTCCCACTAAAAACTATTGGCCCGCCCACCCACCTCCATTCTCCAAATATACCAATTTAAAAAAACAGAAAAATACAGAAAAACTGTATTTTGAAATTAGCCAAATTATACTGCAACGAACTGGGTCCTCTGCCTCCCCACTCAGTCATTTGTCTAGATCAGATTGTAAAATTTATGCCTTTTGGGTCACAAAGCTAACAGAGGAAACGGGAAGTTTCACCTTTCCTCGCTGCACCTTGATCCAAACGTCTTCAGTGAGTTTGTGAGATAACGAAGTGGTGCTGCTGGAAGCTTGGTGCAAAGTACACTGGCCGTTTGTGTAGTGCAAGTAAAGAACAAAAAACAAGCCTTCGCACCAGGTGGAGCTCACCATAGATATTAACATGTTCTTGGAGGACTTCATGGATTACAGTAGGTGCATCTCTCTTTATGGTTTTTACATGGGCTTGTTTGCTTATTGTCTCATTTAAGAATGGAGTAAATAAACATTTCACAGTACATTGAGCCCTTCGGGGGAGGGCGGTTTAGAAATATAACAATCAATCAATCAATAAATAAATAAATAAATTGCCGGAACTTATCATTACCATTTCATCAAATAGTAGTAATAATAATAATGGAATGTGCAAATATTTAAACACCATTAAAAAGGAAACATCTGGTGAAATGAATCCAGCTACAATCACTATTCTGATCCTCGTGCTGGTCAGTTTAGTACTATTACAGCTGTCTCAGAAGTAAGTTGAGTGCAACTGAACCCACAAGGCTACTTAAAAGCGCTGCCTTAATTTCCTTTAACTGGGCTCATGGTTATGTGCTCCTTTGTCATTGATTGGGGAGAAGTCACTGTTTTCTCAGTTTAAAAAAATTATAAAGTGGCACAAGAAGCAAAACAGACTACTCTTCATATTCAGAAATGTTCCAATTATGCCATAGCATAGATCCAATTGGACAGAGGTCTGTATCTCATTTACAGTGGTAATTTTGTTAGTTTGTTACATTTAATCTAAATCAGAGTCTTGTGACAGTTCAAACACGAAGAATATTTTATCTTCCATAAGCTTTTGTGAATGAGAATCTTTCGTCAGATCCACATAGGTGGGTCATCTCTGCATGATTATGACCCCACACTTGCATCAATGTAGGCTCTAGTGCATAGAAGTTCATGCTGGAATAAAAAGTATTTGATGTGCCCAAAGGCTCCTGTTTCTTTCTACCAGCTGCTAAATAAGTTCTTGGTTTGATCTGCATCATAATCTGACCTATGTGTTTCAGAATGATTACATTCCAGGCAAATATGCATGCTTTCCAAGAGCAAAATACTGTGTCAGACTGTGCCTTTAAATGCTGAGCATTCCTAGAATGAATTAGACCTAAATTGACTGCCTATCATTAACGTTGAGGAGACAGTACATGATGCATTTCCGTTGCAACTGGATTGATAACTTGCAAAAAGTCATATGTTTGATTATGGTGGAAGGCACATAAAGTGACAACCTTGCTGAAGCTAAACAGCTCAGGGACTTATTAATGCCTAGATGGGATTAATGCCTGTGCACATTGATTTCCATATTGGAAGTGAGACAGGATAAGATTATAAGTGTAATCAATAAAACCTTAGCATTTTCTTTTTTATACATTGAACATTCTCCATTGTCCTGAGCTATGCAAATCTAGGGGGCAGAATTGCAGTGTTCAGTTTTCTTTGCATGAAAGAATACTGAAGATTTACAAGACTACTTGTGGATTATTTCCTGACAGCATAAACAGAGGATATTTGAAGCAGAAACTTCCACTCAGCCTCCTTCAACTAGCAACTAAACTGCCATTCCTGCACATTCTGGGATTTTTAAGGCTATTGAGAAACACTTTCTTAGACATGAAGGAACAGTAATATTCTTTTCCAAATCTCCTTGATTACACATCGGTCTGCCAGGCAAAACCAGAGTGATGGGCCCATTCATGCTATTGAAAGCAGCAAAATTTATACTCTTATTTCTTGTCACTGATTTTTTTTCAAGCTGCAAAAATAGACAGCAATCTTGTGGCAACTTTAAATATTAACAGATTTTATTTCAAGCGGGGTTTTCTTGGTTTATTTGTCACTTTTTTAGATGCTGAAGAAGTTCACAAAAGCTTACTCTAGAACAGGGGTAGGGAACCTGCGGCTCTTCTGCCCTTGCACTGTGGCTCCACGAGCCGAGCCGCCAGCCCCATTCTTGCCCACCCTGCAGGCAGCAGGGCAGGAGCACCAACTGCCCACGGTTGGCTGGGCCGCGCTGTGGGCTTCCCCTCTCGCCCACCCCATTGGAGCAAGGCGGGCGCTTTCCTGGTGGCCGGCGAGGCCGAGCCACCAGCTTCATCCTTGCCTGCCCTGCAGGCAGCAGGGTGGGCGCATCCATGCGCTTCTCAGAATGAGAGGAGTAAAAGGTAAAAAAAAAAAACCCTATATATATAGTGTTATCTTTATTTTAAATGTCAAAAATTATTTGCGGCTCCAAGTGTTTTCTTTTCCCGTGGAAAACGGGTCCAAATGGCTCTTTGAGTGTTAAAGGTTCCCTACCCCTGCTCTAGAATAAAACTGCACTACTCTTTAAGGTACCACAAGATTCCTGTTTATTGTTTAAATAGGCAAATGTGGCTCACTTTCACAGCGGCATGTGCCTTGCTTCTTTCTATATTTCTAGCTGTTATATGCAAAATCTAAACTCTTGAAAACTACTCTCTAGGAGAACTGTGACATAGATATGTAACAAGTCAAGGAGGAGGGGGAAAAACACTGTAAAAGTAAAATAGGTGATCTTTTTTTAAAAAAATGAAATGGTGGCACAGTGAATCCTTTGGAAAGAATCATAGAAACAAGTTATGAAACAGTTCTCTAAAGCACATTTGCTAGCAACAAGTGGCATAGTGGTTAAGACAGGCTAATCTGGAGAACTGGGTTTGATTCCTCACTCTTTCACATGAATGGCAGACTCTTATCTGGTGGAATGGATTTGTTTCCTCATTCCTCCACATGAAGCCAGCTGCATGACCTTGGGCTAGTCACAGTTCTCTCAAAACTCTCTCAGCCCCACCTACCTCACAAGGCGTCTGTTGTGGGGAGAGGAAGGAAATGGAGTTTGTAAGCTGCTTTGAGACTCTTTAAAAGTAAAAGGGGGTATAAAAACCAACGCCTCCTCCATCAGGCTTAAGTGGATGTTTGTGCAAATACACGAATTGTAAGGAACTTTGAAACCGGGAGAGGTTTCAACAGCCCATGGGGCTTTCCCGGAATGGTTTTGGCTTCTGCACAACCGAGCAACCTTGAATATACGCCTCAATGTCCTTGCGCATTGCGCGCCACCAGAACTGACGGCGGGCCAAGTACCAGGGGAGTTTTTTCAGAAGAAAACCAGAATGTCCAGCCGAGTGGGCATGGTGGCAGGCTTCAAGAACGTGCGTGCGGAGGGGGGGAGGCACGTACCAACACCTCCCCCCTCCGCCAAACCCCATTCTCCAAACGCAATTGGGAGTCACTTTCCTCCGCTGGAGGCTCTTGCAGCCCCGCCTCCTCGAGTTCCCGTAGGAAAGGAGAGATGAGACTAGGAATGGGCGGTGAAGGAGGAGTGGGCCACGTTTGAGATCGGGTGACAGCCAGCCCCAGCTGGGAGGGGGAGAGAACAGTGCGTGGAATGTCTCGTAAGGCAGCTCCACCCCCCTCCCCGGGTAGTAGCGAGAGCCCGTCCAGCCAGTTTATTAGTTTTCAGGGAAAAAATGGACTGTAAAAGAGAAGCGAGAAAAGAAATCGGCCTTGAGTTGTTTTGAGGACATCTTGAGGGGGGGGTGGAAAGAAGCGTGCCAGGTTTTTGTGATCCGACCAAACCTGAAAGGGGTGTTTAGCCCCTTCCAGCCAGTGGCGCCAAGTGGAGAGTGCTACTTTGATGGCCGCAGATCTCTTTATCCCCTTACAGTCCAGTTGAGTTCAGCACCAGAGACATTTCTTAGATAAATAAGCACACGGAACCAGCCTACCATCTTTATTCTTTCTGTAACAGGGCTGCCCCAAGTGCTTATGTCCGAGGCATCCACGTGAACCACAAACGGGAGATCTGGGTCAGGAGTGCTTTAGGATAGGTTCGGTGGTAAAAGCAGACTTTTAAGAGTTGAAAGGCTGTTTGACACTCTTCCAGACCAGGAAAGGGGGGCCCCGGGCTTGGCGGACAGTGGATCTTTTACCCTTGTAGATGCGTAAGAGGTCTGTGAGAGGAGAGTCAGTTCAGCTTAATTGGGGTATAAAGTCCACGATAGAAATTATGCAAAACCAAGAAAGATTGGAGTTCTTTGCGGTTGGGTAAAGGACGAGCCATTGGAGGACTCGCGTCCAATTTTATGCAGGATCCATTTTCAAGCCTCCTCGGGCGAGATCCGGTAACCCAAATAGTCAATGGAGGTCTGGTGAAAACAGCTATTTGGAGAGTTTGGCAAGAGAGAGTTGTCGAGCAAGTTGCCGTTTCAATACCTCGAACCAATGTTTCATGCTCTTCTATGGTTTGTGAATAAATTAAAAAGCGTCATCTAAATTATACCACAACTCCCTTGTACAATGAAATCACTTGGAGAACTTACGTTGGATAAGGGCCATAAAAGCCCCGGGGGCCCCAATTTAACCCGAATGGCATTATCAAGTATTCAAACTGTCCAAACTTTGTGTTAAACGCATGATCAAGTGTTCATAGCCTTCAAAGCAATTCTGACCCTGTAGTATAGCTTCTCTCAAGTCTAATTTAGTAAAAAATACTCTTTGCCGAAAAGCATCTAAAAGGTCCTTTGATCAAAGGTAAAGGATATTTATTGGACAGGGGAGACTGCATTGAGACCTCGATAATCTGTGCAAAGCCGTAGAAGACCCATCTTTCTTTACAAAACAAAACGGGAGCTTGGCGTGGTGTGTGTTTGGTAGCCCGCCGTATGAACCCGCTGAGCGAGGGTTCTTGTCCAAGAAGGCACGGTAAGTTCCCTTCTCCTCTATTGGGGACTCATACGCGTAGGAATTCTACCTTTGGGCAGTTGCGCCCCTGGTTGTATAACAATTTTGTGCAGTCAGTGTCTCTATGGGGTGGCAACTGATCGCATTCTTGCTCCTGAAAAACTCTGGCTAGATCTTGGTACGCCGGTGGGATGCCAATAGAGATCGGGAACAATAAACTGATATGAAACCAGGGAGGGAGGTGTGTCAGGAGAAGTTAGGTTTTCCCCCCAATTCATATGTTCACCACTTAGGGAGGGTCAGTGAATTCTAAGATCCGTTCTTTCCAAATGAACTTAGGTTCATGTAACAATAACCATGGCATGCCCAAAACTATGGAGTGTTTGGCCACTGGCATCAAAATAAAGCAATTTTTCTCCCAATGAGTCGGCACAGCTGTGAGGAGGAGCAGTTGTATTTTTTGAACTGCCCGGTCCTTACGTTCCCGAGGGGGCTACCCGTCCATTTGGAGTGAATGGTATGGAAACAACCAGGGGAATTTGGTCCAGACCTAGCTCCTCTGCCACCTGGGGCTGCATTAAGCAATGGGAGCAGCCAGAATCCACAAGGGCCGAGGCTATAATGCGAGTATGTTTAGCGGGGTTGGCCAGAAACGCTTGGACAATGTGGGAGGCGCTACCTTCACTCACAGCGTCAGGAGTCGGACCCCATATCCATGGGGGGCTGAAAGAAAGGCAAACAGCTGCTTCCCCCTCCTCTGGGTAGCCATCGATGACCGCCATGGAGAAACCCGTCGTGACCCGACTTGCGTGGTAGCTTGGCTTGAGCCCAGTGCGGCGTGGCTGGAGCGGTTGGTTTTTGTTTCTAACCCGGACGGTTGGCGGCTAGATGACCTGGTCCTCACTTGGTACAGACACAATCCCAGTCGTCAACGGCGCTGAGAGGTGGACTCGGTGGGGGCGGCTGGGCTTGTCTTGGTGGGCGCAGTGGCAGGCTTCGGGCGTGGGCGGCCTCCGGCACGAGCGTATTCCAAGCGAGACGCCACCTGGGATCCCAACTGGATCCAATCAGCAATAGTGCGAGGAACCCGAATTAAAAAACACCGTTTCACGCAGCTTGCCGTCAACAGCATCCGAGAAGTATTCGCATTTCATGCGTTCAGGCCACTCAGGAGGGAGTCGAGCAGCCGCCGCACGAAATTCACGGGCAAATTCTGCAAACGGTCGGTTGCCCTGCTGGATAGTTTTGATGGTGCGGATAGCCTCATTTTCGGCGCCCGGATCTTGGAAGCGCGCTCTTAAGGCTTGGAGGAATGCGGGCACCGTGCGACAGGATTCAAATTGACAAATCTTGACCAAGAAATCATCGTAGTCCTCCATGTTTGCATCGAGGTGCCAAACGACCAGGTGTGTGGAAGCGGTCCCATCCAAAGGCAGGCAGGTATGGCGAGGGCCTATGGCAGCCCCTTTCCACGGCTCTTGGCGCCGGCAGGGGCGGCGGTTGCCTTGAGGATTGCTTGAGCAGGGGATTTGGGGCGGGCAGCGGTTGCACAGGGGCGGCCGGAATCGGGGGCGGTATCCCAATGCCGGTGCAGCTGGCGTTTGGGTGGCAGGACCCAGCAGCGTTGCTCCTCTGAGCGCCCGGCAGTGTTAGTAACAGCATGGAGCTCCAGCAGGGCTTCCTGGTCTGCTGCCTCTCCTCAGTTCCCTCTCCAATGCAGCCAGCTCTCTCTCTCCTTCGCGGGTCAATGCATCCTGAATTAGCGTACAGAGCTGCTTTTTCTCGTTCCAATTTAGCCAGTTAGGTCCCGTTTAATAGCCGCAGTAAGCTCGCTTTGCGTGCGCCAAGGCCTGAAGCAGCTTTCGCGTTGCACGCTGTAAATCCAGTCTGGAGTGTTCCAGGACCTTATCATGGACTGACAGATTCTGCGCTATATTGCCGTTGGAAGCGCATCTTTGGGTGCGCGGTCCAGCTCCCGGAGTTGGACTTCTTTATGCGTTTGTTGTTCCCGGTCCTCTGCAGGTTTTCAAGGCTCTTGCTGTAACTGTGCCCGTTCCTCCTCCTCCTATATAGCTGTATGCGTTCACGGGTCCATGCTTCTTGGGCATCCTACGTACGTCGCTCCACTTCCCTCATCCCAGTTCTCTCGATGGGAGAGGGAACAGATCCGGCTGGGAGTGGCAGGCTTTCTTCGGACTCTTAAATGCCGTCTGGGAAGTTTGAGACGCATCGGAGACTTACCCATTGTGAGCCACCGGTGGCTCCAGGGGGCACCTCAGGTCGCGGCCGCTGGCTAGCCGGGATCAGGGGGGGTCCGATTGGAAGATTTTACCGGATACCCCTCCCAATCCCAGGTTTAGTCCCAGTGTCCTTCCGAGACGGGCCCCAGTGCTGTGCCACGGTGGTTCTTTGGGAGCATCACCAAAATACGGAGAGTCCAGGAATGCGCTTCCAAACTGGACTCCTAAGGTTTGCCGCGATGAAGGTGGTCAGGCCCGTCTCCTCCATGACAGGTTGCATCTGAGGGTTTGTAATCCACAATAAAAACGGGTAGAGATCCGATCCACAGGCTCGATCCATAGACGAAGCGCTGCCCAAGCGGCTCATGTAAGTCCCCATGGTGATCGTCACGCCACTCGTTCCAACGGAGTAAGCGGGGGAAGACTACCGTGCTGATACGAGGGACGTGGGAAAAGAGTCACCAGCGAGACCCGGTTTCACCCGCCGGCCAGCTCCTCCAGGATCCATAGAAGGGAAAGGTCGGAGCCCTCTTTGGGGCTACCGCACCATCTCCGCAACAATATTCAACCTCTCCATGCCGCAGACACCAGGAGGGTCCACTGCACTAGGAATATAGATGAATTAGGATTCCCAAGCCACAATGTAAGGAATTCCATGGAGGCTATGAAATAAAAGGCTCTTTGGGGTGAAAGAAGACCCGTTTATTCCAGACATCTTAAAGCCTGGCAAAATTATCACGCAGTGGCAGGAATGACAGCTTCCCGCCAGAAGCATACAGGTTATAACTCCCCATCCATCCCATCCCCTCCCGGCTTCCCATTGGTATGGAACGGAGACCTCTATCTCCCGCATGAGATAAAGAGTCTCCGCAGTTTAGGCTGCTGGCCCATCGCCCGGGCTGTGGAATGCACTCAAGGTTACTTTACCATCAACACCATTGAAACCTTTACACGAATCCAGCTTCAGATAGTGCCAGGGTATGATTATATATGAATAGTGCCCCAGCCCCCCCACCCCACCCCATGCCATTATGGTTGATGACAGGCAAACCCCCAGCAGATGTAGCTTCGCCCCACCCCAAGTATGTAGCTGCGATGACCGGACATTTTTTGCCTTTTGTTCTTCTGTTATGCTACTGATGATGAGATTGGTACCCTTAACCAGGAACCTCTACCACCCTACGAATTTTTCAAAAACAAACAGTGCACTTTTTCCAGCTGACTTTCCTGAAAAGGCCCTCCAACTAGTTTAGGAGGAAATGAGACTGCCGACCATGATAAAATTGACAGCCTCAACTACAGAGAGGAGGGTTTCGCGGGCATACTTGTTCTACTCCCTTCGCTTACACACTAGAGGGCGAGCAAGACACCGCAGCGGTTTCCCTCTCCACTTTCCCATGCCTGCAGCGTTGCCGCCCTTTCCCTGCCTTTGCTTTACTCCCTCCGCCCTTCCTCCTCTGCAGCTTCACCAATCACAGAAGACTCAGACCGGTCGGGACGCCAAAACTCGCTGCATGCTCCAAATCCCTTTCAGTAGTGGAAGCGTTGCGCGCAGCCATTGGCTAGGTGCTGAAGAACGCCACAGGGTCGTCACCTCTGTAGCTCCGCCTTAGTGCTGGCAGCCACGTATTGCCCTCTGCAGCCCACCAGCGGGCGAGTGCGCTTGCGTGTCTTGGTCCGGCTGAGGTGTCCCAGTGACAAGCTGGCAGGAAGTGGCGCCTGAGCAGGAAGGAAGGGTGCAGGGCTGTATATACACACGCACCATTAGGGTCCCCTGAGCATCCCGACCGAGTTGTACTCCTCCTTTCCCTTTCCTAGCATTCTTTCCCTCCCAGGATCTTTGCTTGTACCCTTGTCCTGGCTAGGTTTCCTCTGCTGAGCTAGACAACTGGACCCATCTTCTCTGACTTCAGGGACAGGATGCTGAAGAAGTTTGACAAGAAGGATGAGGAATCGGGTGAGTGTGTGGCAGACCCAGTGCAGAGCAGAGAGGTGGGGATGAAGAGGTTTGTGCTTGTCAGGGCATGGGGTTTGGCTAGCAAGGAGGGAACAACCGCTGCAAGATCCACCGCTGCCTGGTTCTGCTTTGAATAGGCTCTCCATCCCGGTTCAAAATGTGAAATCCTAGTTTTATGAGTCCTATAATGTGAATGCCTACGTCAAGGCTGTGTGGTAGAGAAGCCAGAAATAAGTTGTACTAGCTGCTTGTAGTTATGTCTAGTTTCCCTGGTGACTGTGCATACCAGAAAAATCTGTCCCATAGCCAGTATCAAAATCCCTTGAGGCTAGTCCTGTGTATGCATTTAATTTTTAAAAAGTTATTCAGGTGACAATTTCAAGCTGTCAAGATTTGCTGCAGTGTCTTATGAGGATGATCAAAATGTAAAATGTTATCACAATTACTTTTTTTGCTGCAGTCAACATACTATTTGCTCCAGTAGAATAGTGACTGCAAATCTTGTGGAATAAAGCTGATCTGATATATATGAGACTGTAAAGGGTGGGTAATAAATGCAAACAGAAATAGAAATATTGGTCTCTGTGAGTTATGCAGCATTTGAAGCAACCTGGATGGTAAAATTAACGAACTGAATTACTGTCCCTTGCAATGATTTCAAACATATTACTCTAAACTAGAACTGAACAACAGAAATACAATTCAGAATGCTATTTGTTTTCAGAGCAAAATACTAAAACTGAACTATATGGTGATACAAGCTTTCAGCATTCCTGTGAAATGGCAAATATGTTTTTATCTTGCTGTTCTTCTAAGACGCTCAAATTGGCATACAGCCTTCCTGATTTTTTACGCTCTCCTTCAGTTCAGTCCCAAGCATGCTTTCCTGGGAGTAAGGTCCATTGACAGAGCTGAGTAGGATTCTGGGTTGAGTTCTTTAGGATTGCACTGGTTTTGCTCTCCCTGTGGCTGGCCCAAGATCTCCCAGAAAACTTCATGGCAGTGTGGACATTTTCCTGAGCTGAATGCTCTAACCACCACTCAACACTGGCTGTTAACAACTCTGTGTAGCATGTGTATTGTGATTTTTGGTAGCCACAGTTTCACCCTCCCCTTCTTATAAAGAATGTTTTTAAAATGCAATACTGCCATCTCTTTTTCTCTTGCCCTTCTGGAAAGCTGAATGCTTCCTTAGGCTGCATCACACAACATAAGAATCATCATGTCTTCTTGGTGAACACTGTGTTGGCTGAAGTGGAGAAGTAGAATAAACAGATAGGGAAGATACCCATGTGACACCCATAGCCTGTCAAGTCTAGGAAGTTATGTTGTCAGCATTCCAAGCTATCCTACAGTGAAGTTCACTATGGGGTCATGGCTGAGTTATAAAATCTTCTTTTGTATCCGATGTGGGCCCCAAGCAAATAGTATGCCACAATATAGCCCCAAATGATCTATAGCCCCCAAATCACACATATTTTAAATATGTTCATTTGATTTTGAATTTATTTAGTTCTTAATTGCTGTTTCTCTTGTAAAAAAAATTTGATCTTAAGGGCTATGTCTTCTTCATTTTACCTTTTATTATAATATGGATTATATACTTCAGGCCTTCTCTACAAGTTTTATTTGATACTTGAGTCTTTATTTTATAGCTTCCATTCTAATAATAACAGCTTGGTCTACTCTGGCTTGACTTGTACTTGTGCCATCTATAAATGCTAATGGCATTTTTAAAACCCTTTGTTTCTCTTATTTTTATTCCCTCTTTTTTATGTCTTGTTTGTAGCTTGGAAACCATTGACACTTTACTGCATTTTAAATATATCAAAAAACAATCTGATCTGGCTATTACTGAGAGAATTTCTTGAGGTTTAGCTGACATCTGTACACTGTAACTCACTCCATGAGAGGCTGCCCCTAAAAACGGTCCAGAAGCTGGAGTTCATGTAGAATGCAGCAGCCTGGCTGCTAGCAGATACCTCAGAACGTAATCACACATCACCGGTCCTGAGGGAAGTACATTGGTTCCCTGTTTGCTACCAAGCCCAATTCAAGGTGCTAGTACTGATGTATAAAGCCCTACACAGCCCAGGCCCTAAATATCTGAAGGAACACCATCTCCCGTATAGACCTGTCCAGGCACTGAGGTCAGTGGAAGCGGGGGACCTCCTGGCAGCGCCATCACCTTTGTCAGGTGAGGTATAGCCTGAAGGGTCTTCTCTGTGGTGGCCCCGGTCCTTTGGAACACTCTCCCTCTGGAGGTCCACCAGGCTCTGACTCTGCAAGATTTTAGACACCTGGCCAAGACCACCCTCTCTACCTGGGTATGTGGGTGATCCCTCCTGGACGGTGCCTCCCTCCTCCTCTCCCCCTCCTCCCTTTTATTTGGCACCTGCTATTGCCATATCAGCGCTCCATTGGTTCAGCTCTAGGCCAATTCTTGAAATGTGTTGGGGGGCATTATGGGAAATAGATGATTATGAATTTTTAGGCGGGTTAGGGTAAGTTATGGGGATGGTTTGTAAAGTAGATTTTATGGTGATTTTAAGATTGTTTTATGGTGTTTTATTATTATACCTCACCCAGGGACTTCAATAATGGTTGGGAAATAAGGACAAAGATAGAAAAATAAAAAATAAATGTAATGAAGAATATCTGGCACTGCATGTTCCTATTTCCATCTTTCCATGGAGAATGCAATGTTAACTGATTTTTTTGTTGGATACCCTGAGGAGCTGTTGTATGGGATTACCCTAACATGGATCTACAAATAATGAATTTCCATAGCCAGATGTTCTTGATTCCTGACATCATTAATGGGGATTTGGTTGCATACCGGTATGAAAGCGTCTAAACCAGCGGTGGCAAACCTTTGGCACTCTAGATGTTATGGACTACAATTCCCATCAGCCCCTGGCAGCATGGCCAATTGGGAATTGTAGTCCATAACATCTGGAGTGCCAAAGGTTCGCCACCACGGGTCTAAACCCTTCCTCTTGTCATATGTTAAATGGCAATGTTATGCAGTGGTTAGTGTTGACTTAAGAGACTTGGGATCAAATGTCCAGTAGCCATTAAATCACTTAGAGATTCTGGATCATTTCGTCTCATAACTAACCTTATATCTCTGGCCTATTATGAGGTTAAAATAGACTAGGGGAAAGCTTTGTATATAATCCAGAATTCCTTGGAGGAAGGGTTGGATTAAAATTTGATAGGCCACAGGGTTTTAGTCTAATTGATCCTTCCTCCTGTTTGTGTGTTTGTGTTCTGTTTTGTTTTAAGTGTTTTATACATTTAGATGTTTTTAATCTTGTTTTAACAGTTTCATTGTTTGCACCTTGAGGACTATAAATTGGGTAGAAAGTCAGCTTAAACAAATATATGGGGCTTCCCCGGGCGGAACTCTGTGGTTTGTCTGGTTATGAGTCACAGCAGCACCACCATGATGTGAGTGAGAAATGGCATTCAGTAATCCACAAGTGCCTGTTCTGAACAGATTTCAGTTTGCACTCTTGAAAGGAGCACATAATAAAAGATAAAGGTAACTGTATTTTCTGTTCATGCCATTTTTCCAGCTGTAGTTGCTGATGCCGTTCCTTCAGAAACTTGTTTCTTTTATACAAACTGATTAACATCAGCTGTTGTCAAGCTCTGCTAATAATTAGTTTTATACCTTGTGAGAATCCTTCATCTTGACAGGATTCAATGTTTTTGTGTTGCAGGTGGGGGTTCCAATCCTTTCCAGCACTTGGAGAAAAGTGCTGTTCTGCAAGAGGTAAGTTCCTTTAAAAGGCTATTTAAAAAATATTCCCCACCCCCCATCCCCGGCCACACAATCCCAGGGCATAATCTGAGATCCCATTTGTGCTCCTCTTTGTTCATAGGCTCGAGTATTCAACGAGACCCCTATAAACCCTCGGAAATGTGCTCATATCCTCACCAAGATTTTGTACCTGATCAACCAGGTAATGGGGAGTACTTTTTTTGAACTGACACGTGCTTCTTCGGTAGATGAAACCAGGTGGCTTGCTAACGTTGAATGGTTTGCACCTTACAGAATTGCTTGGGGGAACTGGTGGTTCATCAGCAGGTTGTGAATTGCAGGGCAGTTTCATCTGGCTTTCCTCCAGGCTAGCCGGATAATGAAGTGGGTGGCAACTGTGCGCTGTCATCAAGCTACTCCCGCTGTGGTCTGAGGCAGCTGTAAAGTGATTCTTTGTGGGTAGGAAGTTGGCCCTTGCCGACCTGTCCTGTCAGCCGAGGTGAACTATTGACGTGAACCTGAGGCGACTGCTGACAGTGGCTGTTGTGCTTTTTCTGGAAATAGTAGAGGTGATTGATTTTTGCCTACAAGCACAGTTACCGACAATATATTTTTTCTGTTCTAGGGGGAACACCTTGGCGTGATGGAAGCTACCGAATCTTTCTTTGCCATGACCAAACTGTTCCAGTCCAATGACGTAAGCCTTGTGCTTGCCAGTGCCAACAGAGGGAGTGGGGCAAGAGTGGGGAAATCCTAGCTCTAGTGTACAGCTTCATTCCAGCAACCACCAGAGAGCTGGTCTAATAAAGGAATGGGGAGTGGCTCCATATTGCTTACACCACATGAGGTGGCTATAAAGTTGCATGTCTTATTTGCTGTTCATTTGTTCTTCGCTTTGGCCTCCTGAGAGGGCAGTTGGTGGAACCAGATTTCAATACTTGGGAATGAATAGGTGTGGTCCAAGTGCCACTAGCTGCTTAGACTCCTTAGTCCATAGCCTTTTCTTCAGAAAGTCCAAGTGAATACAATGAAAGTAGTGTGAAGTATGCCATTACATAGAATCATAGAGTTGGAAGAGGCCACAAGGGCCATCAGGTCCAACCCCCTGCCATACAGGAATACACAATCAAAGCACCCTTGACAGATGGCCATTCAGCCTCTGTTTAAAAGCATCCAAAGAACAAGACACCACCCTCCAAGGCAGCGTGTTCCACTGTCAAAACCCCTTACCATCAGGAAGTTCTTCCTAATGATTAGGTGGAATCTTTTTTCCTGTACCTTGAATCCATTACTCCTTGATCTAGTCTCTAGAGCAGCAGAAAACAAGCTTGCTCCCTCTTCAATTTGACATCCCTTCAAATATTTAAACATGGCTGTCATGTCACCCTTTAACCTTCTCTTCTCCAGACTAAACATACCCATCTTCCTAAGCCGCTCTTCGTAGGGCATGGAATCCAAACCTCTTACCATTTTGTTCGCCCTTCTCTGGACTCATTCCATCCTTCTTTTTTTCCTGCTTGCCTCTGTGCCTTTGTTTTATATGCAAGGAGTAAATCTGAGCTTGCATTAGAATTAAGAGTTGGTTTAAATAATGCTCCTCAGAAACCCACCTACTTGAGGGAATCAGGTCACTCCCTTTGTAGAACAAAAACTAACAACAGATTCCCGTATATCAAAAATACGCTGTTTTGCTTTACTGTGGAGAACATGTTCCACACTATGCTGGTCCTAATGATATACAGTGTTTTTATCCCACTCATTGGGGTCATTTGTAGATTTCGATCCAGGCATTGAGAATGCTACTATTGAAGCCAGATGTTTGTATTTACCAGATTCAAATAAGGTGGGAAAGGAGATGGATCACAAGAAGAGAACTCTCTGGTAGCTGGTTAGCTGGATTTAGCCTAATGGTATATGTGCTGAGATCACAAGGGAGCTCATAGTAAGATAGGGTAAATGGTAAATACTTATACAAAAGATGGGGAAAGAGGAAAGTACCATTAACTTACACAGCAAAGGATTTCTTTACGAATGGTGCATGGCGGCCAAGAGATCATAAGTGACCCGAAACTGGTGAGTCTGCAGGTCTGAGTGAAGCACTGTGCTCTGCAGAAGCTGCTGACTCAGTGCAGACTTTTCTGGATGGCTTTAGCAATTATGCGTAGTATTCAGAAAATATATCTGGTGTCCTTTCTACAAAATTAAGATAGCTTTTATAGCTGCCTATGTCTGTTTGTTCTCTCTCTTTCTCCCTCCCCACTCCTTGAGAGAAAAAAACCTGTATGATCCATTCTGTGAATATTTCAGGGTCCTTATTTTTAGGAGTGCATGCGGCCAAGATTACAAAACAGATTGTAATTATGGCTGGTTCCTGAGATCTCAGAGAGCCACTGGCTGTCAGCAGCAGCAATATTGGGCTAGAATATATGGTGTGACTCTGTATCAGGTGGATTTTTATCCAGCATCTCATAAAACTGCTGAAAGGATGATTTACAGTGTAATCCCATGCATAGATACTCAGAAGTTCTGCTTTATTCTGTGGAGAGTACTCAGAATGTCCTAGGATTGCTGCCTTAGTTGCTGTGTTGTTGGTCAGATGCAGTCTCAAAAGTGTAGTTACGATGAGGGGAATCCAACAGTAGAACAGTAGAATGGAGTTCAGCAGCAGTGGCCACATTATGCCTTGCCAGTACTCTGGTTCCCTAATGCTCTTTTTCATGGTTCTTCACACCAGCCAACTCTCCGCAGAATGTGTTACCTGACCATCAAAGAGATGTCAAGCATTGCTGAGGACGTCATCATTGTGACTAGCAGGTGAGTCGTGACTGAGCTGATTTCCTCACTTTTTTTCTTAGTTGTATGTTTTTCCTCTTAGCCTTGCAGGGTTGGCAGAAATACCTGTAGAGAATTATGAAGATGAGGGGGGTCAGTTGGTGGGAGGCCAAATGTCTGTTAAAATGCAGATGCTGAGTTGGATCTCTGCTGTCTGTTTCTGCCGCGCCGCCCGCCCCCCAGACGTAATTTGCTGTGGATTTTTCAAAGTATGTTCTAGCTTAAGAGAGGATAGCACCCAACATTTTAGCTAAACGATTGCACAGTGGTGGCCTGTCACTGGGACAGCTTCTTCATGTTGTCTGCCAATTGAGGTCTGCATACATTGTCTATGTGGCTGTACAGTTGTGCAGCTTTTATGCAACGTATACATATTATCTTGCTTATTTTTCTTGTTTCCTAATTGCTGAGAGTGTGCTTAGTTTACTCAGTTCTTGCAAGTGTTTTGGTTGTTCGTTTTAAAAACTGGTTGCGTAAATTCAGAACACTGAAGCTCCCACTCCCCCATCTTCTTCCAGTTTAACGAAAGATATGACTGGGAAGGACGACAATTACAGAGGCCCTGCTGTCCGAGCTCTTTGCCAGATCACTGATGTAAGTGTCAACTGCTTATGTACTGCTAGACGTATGTCCCTCCCTCACCACTACATCACTTTGCCTTTCCCATCTCTGTACCCCATCTCTTATATTTGGTGGGGGGGGGGGTGCGTGATTCTCCTCTGAATTTCTTCTATTGTCTCCTGCCTAGCTTGGTTCTTTGTTTTGCTCTTTGTCCCTTCCTTGAAGTCTCACCACCTATTCTTAAAAAGGAGCTGTTTTGTCTTTTCTACAGAGCAGCATGCTCCAGGCCATTGAGCGCTACATGAAGCAGGCCATTGTTGACAAGGTGCCCAGTGTGTCCAGCTCTGCCCTTGTGTCCTCCTTGGTACGTTGATGCTTGCCCTAAATAACACATATGTGTAGGGAATTGAGTGGCATGTTGTCCACCATCTGTAGAAATAGCAACTTAACATTTTAAAAAATTGGAACATCACTGTGTAATTCTTATAGGAGCAGCAGTGGCGTAGGAGGTTAAGAGCAGGTGTACTCTGATCTGGAGGAACCGGGTTTGATTCCCAGCTCTGCCGCTTGAGTTGTGGAGGCTTATCTGGGGAATTCAGATTAGCTTGTGCACTCCCACACACGCCAGCTGGGTGACCTTGGGCTAGTCACAGCTTCTCGGAGCTCTCTCAGCCCCACCTACCTCACAGGGTGTTTGTTGTGAGGGGGGAAGGGCAAGGAGATTGTAAGCCCCTTTGAGTCTCCTGCAGGAGAGAAAGGGGGGATATAAATCCAAACTCTTCTTCTTATTATTATTTATTATTTAATTCATTGGTGCCCTGCTTTTTCCCAAAAGCAGCTTACATCACTCTCCTCTCCTCCATTTTATCCTCACAACAACCCTGTGAGGTTGTTTAGGCTAAGAGTATGTAACTGCCCTAAGCTCACCCAGTAAGTTTCCATGGCACAAGTGGGAACTTGAACCTTGGTCTTCCAGATACTAGTCCAGCACTCTCAACCCCTACACCACATTTTCTCCCAAAATCGTTATGCCCTTGTTCTGTTTTTGGAAGCAATAGAAATAATGGTATCACTCTGGAGTGTTATGCCTTTTTGCCAACGGGTACGAAAAGCATCCGCTGCTTCTTTGGGTTCCATTGATGAATGGAGAGAGAAGGAAGGAGAGAGTGGCTTTGATTCAACTCAAGCCAGAGAACCCAACATTTGTTCTAGATCTTCTCTAGGCAGCTCTCTTACCTCCATTGGAGTGATTCTGTCTTCTTGTGTGTGTGATGACAAAACGCCCATTCCTGATATGCTTTCTGGCTCGCTTTTCTCACAGCACCTTCTGAAGACCAGCTTTGACGTGGTGAAACGCTGGGTGAACGAAGCTCAGGAGGCCGCTTCAAGTGACAATATCATGGTCCAAGTAAGAATCTTGAAGCCACGCAAAACCCGTTGAAACAGATAACAATACTGAGTGTCAGTTGTGCATTTCTGGGTTAGTTTATTGGTTACTGGCTGTGTGGTGTGCTTGTGGATATATAATGCTCCTTTTCCCACTTCCTTTGCTTACCTCTCCAGTATCATGCACTTGGATTGCTGTATCACGTGCGCAAGAACGACCGCTTGGCTGTCAACAAGATGCTTAATAAGTTCATGCGACAGGGTCTGAAATCACCATTCGCCTACTGCATGATGATCCGAGTGGCCAGCAAACTGCTAGAGGAAGAAGCTGGAGGGTGAGGACCTCTTCCTATCTTACATATAAAGAATACCCCCTCATGGCCTATCCTGTATTGTGTACTGGAGGCATCCTCCATGATCTCTGGACAGTCATGATGATTTCCTGCATGGGTGACTTCTTAGATGGCACATGGAGGAAAGTGGAAGCAGAAAGCACGGCTGTGAGGCTTGTTAGCTTTCCCGTTGTTGCGAAATGGGCAAGATGAGAAAGCAGAAGTGGTGATCTGAAATTGTCCTTCCATATTCAACCTAGCCAACTTTGAAAAAAGCAAGCGAGACTCGCATGTCCAAATACTGCTTGCCTCCTGTAGAGAGATGCTTACTCATATGAAGCTAAATCATTGTTCTCTCTAGCTTGGTGTTATCTTCACTGGCTGTCAACAGCTCTCCTGCGTCTCAGGCAGAGGAAGGATTTACCAGATACTTGCCACCAAAGGTTCTTTAATTGCAGATCCAAGAAACTGAGCCCGGGGCCTTCTGTTTGCCTCCTCTGTTGCTGACTACAGCTCCTCCCAAAGGCATAGGTCTTTCTGTAAAATGTGTTCTCCTCTGTGCCTTATTGCCTCTTGTGACTGTGATATTATAAAATCTATTCTCCCCCCTTGTCATCCCTAGAACATACTCATGTTTTATCTCCTCCCCCAGTGTTTTGTGGCCTGTTGACACAAGTATGTGCCTCAAGTAGAATTTCTGTATCACTTCCTAACGTTTTTAGTGGAATACATGAATTCTTCTCCACATGTTAAAGCGCACATGTGTGAAAGCGCACATCATTCTCTCTTTCTCTCTCTTTCTTTTGTACTATCTTAGCCGTGACAGCCCACTGTTTGACTTCATTGAGAACTGCTTAAGGAACAAGCATGAGATGGTGGTGTATGAAGCTGCTTCTGCCATCGTTAATCTCCCCACCTGCACAGCCAAAGAGCTGGCCCCTGCTGTGTCCGGTAAGTCCTTTGTTTTCTGGTTATCTAATGGTTGCTAAGAGGGGGAGTCTTGCTGGCTGACTCTCCATATGTTTGAGCTAGTTTTGTTTACCAATGACATAGTACAGGTCTAATCTGGCTGCCAATAGAATGTTCCCTGATGGGTTCCAAGCCTTTGTGTCTTTATGCAAGGCTTGTTGTATGGTGTGACATCAGTGGCATGGCTTTCAGGCATTTTGGCTCTGGGAAGAGCATGTATGTAATAAGAATGCTCCTGCCTGACAGTTGCATGAAAAGGAAATGGTAGCGAGAGGGAAGAAGAAATATCCTCCCTAAGGACAAAAAATGAAGCTTAAGCGAAAGGGTGAGCAGTAAATTGTCTCAGCTGTGTAATTAACGTATTTATTTAGAGCCCTTTAATGTTCTAACGAATGTGCCTGAGGCAGCTTGCAAAACAAAATAGTGAAATCAAAACATTAAAAGATATTAAAGTCCAGCATTAAAAAAAGTTCTAGCCCAGCATAAAAGCATGGATCATTAGAACAGCCCACAGACAGCTTGAAATAGCAATTTCCAGGAATTAAAAAAAATCACTCTCTTAATTGAAAAGAATAGAAATGTTTGTGCTTGGCACCTAGAAGGCAGTTAGGTAAGCACAAGGAAGCCTCAAAGGAAGGGCATTCCACACCGGGGTGCCATCCTGTCTCTTGTTGCCTTACCTCCAAAGGTGGTGGTACACCAGTGGTGTAAGTGGGCAAAAAGACCCCTGGGGCAAAATGGCGTCTGACCCTGCCCCCATGGCGCCCCACAACCACGCGCCCCCCTCCACTTACCTTAGTTTCTCTCTCCTGTCCCTTAGTTCCTCTGTCCTGCAGCCTGTTGGGAACTACACTTCCCAGGAGACCTTGCAAGCCCCAAGGTCTCCTGGGAAGTGTAGTTTCCAACAGGCTGCAGGACGGAGGAACTAAGGGACTTTTTCAGCCAGCTGCTCTTTGCAGCCAGCTGAACTAAAATAAGTGGGGGGGGAAGGGAGATGATTCCCCCCCCCCCGACATGACCCAAATGGTGCACTCCCGGGGCAGGGTGCCCCCCCCTTCCCCGTTGGCACTACACGACTGTGGTACACAGAGCAGGACTTTTGAGGGAGAGCTTAGCTGCCAGGCTTGACAGTTTGTGAGGTGGTAGCTCTTCAAGTTCCCTTGACCCCAAACCATTTAGGTCATTCAGAGTGAGAACTATTCCTTTGAATTGTGCCTGAAAATAAATGGGCAGCACTGGGTTGATGTGATCCTGTATCGCCCCTGACAATAGCCCAGCTGCTGCATTTTAGCCAAGCTGAAGTTTTGTGACTGTTTTCAATGGCAACCCTACATAAAGTGCATTGCAGTCATCTAATCTGGATGTAATCAGAGCATGAATCACTGTAGCCAGATCATGCTTTTTGAATACGCACTATGGTACTCCTTATCTGATGTATAAACCAAAGCTAGTAGAAGGCGCTATATGCCTCTGAGGAGATCAGGATCTTCAACTGTAGGCCAGGCTCCAGTAGTACCCCCAAGCTACAGACCTGCTCCTTCAGGAGGAATGCAACCCTCTCCAGGACAGTCTGACTCCTCAGTCCTCAAGCATCTCAGTCTTGGCTGGATTACACATCAGTTTATTGGCCCTCATCCATCCCATTACCATCTTCAGGCACCTGTTTAGGACTTCCACAGATCCACCTGACCCAGCTGTTAAGGAAAAGTAGAGCTGAGTGTAACCTGCACCTGACTCCAAATCCCCTGATCTCTCCCAGCGGCTTCATGCGGATGTTAAATAGAGTGGGGTACAAGATGGAACCCTGTAGGACCCTTTCGCATAAGTGCCATGGAACCAAGCAATTGTCCCTCTCCCAGCACCGTCTTCTGGACAAATGTGAACAGAACTACCAAAGTATGATAACCACACACAGCCTCTCTAGATGGATGATTCCAAGGGCAATGGCACTGAATGCCACTGAAATAGCCAGAAGAATCAACAGGGACACCCTCCCCCTGTTACTCTCCAGGCCAAGATCATCCATCAATGTGACCGAGGTAGTTTCTGTGGACAAAATGAGGTGTGGTGATCTCCACTAGACAGCTTAGATCCCAAGGGAATGCCATGCATAGACCGTGGTTTATTTGATCTTGCCCTTCCTCCAAAAAGCTCCAAGCAGCATACCTGGTTCCTCCGCTTTATCTTCACTACAACCTAGGTTAGGTTGGGAGAGAAGATAACTGGTCCAAGGTCACCTGGTGAATTTCAGGCCAAGTAGGTAATTGAACATGGGTCTTTCCAGTTCTAGTCCAGCGCTCCAACTGCTACATGATGTGGCTGTCAGGACTATGATGATTATAAGAGTCAATCCAAATCATATCACTGGAGCCGATGGTGTCTGTATCACTAACAAAAGTGTTGTTCCCTGCAGTGTTGCAACTGTTCTGCAGTTCTCCCAAAGCAGCCCTTCGCTATGCAGCTGTTCGAACTCTCAACAAGGTAAGGAGGATCAAGAGCCGCAGTGGCTTCTATAGACAGGACTTTGTCTTGGATGCCAGGGCTGGAATAGGAAAACTGTTAAAAAGGAGGTATTATTGGAAATAGACAATTCCTCTGTGGCATCCATTTTCCCTGCATTTCTCCCAGTATGTCATATCTGGAAGGGTGTGGGAGGACTCCCAGCAATTGGGATTGTCTCCGCTTACAAAATAAGAGCCAAGTGTGTCAATCTAGGTCTGGGCCATATGTAAGAATTGTGTGATATGAGTATGAGGACTTGAGAGGCCCCTCAAGCGGTCTTGCCTGCATGGAGTGAACGCTGCTTCCTCTGCCAGGTTGCTATGAAGCACCCGTCTGCTGTGACCGCCTGTAACCTGGACTTGGAGAACCTTGTGACCGACTCTAACCGCAGCATCGCCACCCTGGCCATCACAACCCTCCTTAAAACTGGCAGTGAGAGCAGCATTGACCGACTCATGAAGCAGATCTCTTCCTTCATGTCTGAAATCTCAGATGAGTTCAAGGCATGCACAGCATTTCCTTTTATTTTAGCTTTTGATTTAGCTTTGGCTGGTGGAGGAGGACCGGTGTGATCATTTGTTTCCATTCCGCAATCTGTGTAGGTTGTCGTGGTGCAGGCCATCAGTGCCCTGTGTCAGAAGTATCCACGCAAACATTCGGTCCTCATGAACTTCCTCTTCACAATGCTCCGTGAGGAGGTAAGCACAGCTGTTCTGTCTTATTGTCACAGTATGTTCAAAAAGATGCTTGTTTCATAGCCCAGGCTATGCGATAGAAATGATGAATTTAATGATACCAATGAAAGCCAGCATGGCATAGTGGTTAAGAGCAGGTGGACTCTAATCTGGAGAACTGGGTTTGATTTCCCACTCCTCCATGTGAGTGATAGAATCTTATCTGCTGGCCCGGATTTGCTTCCGCACTCCTGCATTGCCCCTTTTGAGTCTCCTTACAAGAGAGAAGCACAGAATATAAATTCAAATTCTTCTTCTTCATGCTATACTCTGGGCTAAACTACACAATTTTTAAAAAGAAGTCTGATACAGGTTTCCTCCCCAGATGCAGGTCACTTTTTTTCCAAAGACCTTTATTAGGCATTAAAAACGTAACAAAAACTAGGTAATCCAAATACAGTTTAACAAGATAAAACAGGTACTCCTGTTTCATAAAGTGCATACTTCAGAGAGAAAGAGGAACCCAGGAAATTATTTTGTAATAGTGAGCAAGAATTTGGCCACTATGTCCAGTTGCTTAGGATTCTCTGTATTCAGGAGATGGTTCAATTTAAGATTTAAAAGGCTTGGGTGGACCAGTAGAGGATCCCCTAAAAACAGGTTGCCAGCAGCTGCACACCTGCTGCAGAGAACATCATTTAAAAACTTTGTGGGGGACTGGTTCAGATTGGGACCATGATGTGGGGGGAAGAAAGGGTTTCCAGGGGAGAGTTATTTGCTCCATACTCTATGTGTAGTTCCGAAACAGGGCAAGTATCTTTTCCCCCAGGGCCATTTTGGCTTGGGAAAACAGGGCCAAGGAGAAGGCTGGAGCATCTCTCCCCTGTGTACACCCCTTGTGCTGCACTGCCTAGAATAATCAGGGTGTCACAGACTTTGAAAATGGTGTTTATCTCATCTACTGTGTAGCCAAGGAAGCAAGCAAGTTGGATCCAGGCCTCATTAAGAAATATATTGTGTAGTTTGGCCCTCACAATGTGCCTGAAAAGATGTCACTTCCTAGTTTGTCATTTAATCCTTTTAAATGCCTATGTGCTCAGATGTATGATGATGGAGAGATTATGCCATCTTCCATTTTAAAACTTCCACAGAAACTTTCCATTGGGACTTGACCACAGAAATATTGATGCAGATGCTTTCAGAGAGGGGCGCTGGCTTGGTGGTAGGGCAAGGGGCTTTGCATGTGGATGGTCCTAGGTTCAATCCCTGCCATCTCCAGTGAAAAGAATCAGGTAGTAGGTTATTGAAAGACTTCTGCCCTGAAGAGCTGCAGTCACAGTTGACAGCAGTATCCCTGATAGCCCCACGCTATAAAACAGTCTCCTATCTACTGTCACACCGTCCTAACTCTTTTTGCCTTTCTATTTTACACGAGGTGTGTGTGGTTTTTTTGGGGGTGGGTGGGTTATACAGATACTGTGATTACAGCTGACCTCTTCAATCTGTTCTTTATTAGAATAATGGAGCTTGGAACAGAAGAGGTTCCAGAATGCAGAAGCACAGTGTTCGGACTACTGGAGGCTCTAATAAGGCTATCTACACCAGTGGTTCTCAGCCTTCCTAATTCTGCGACCCTTTAATACAGTTCCTCATGTTGTGGTGACCCCCAACCCTAACATTTATCCATTTTACAGATGGAGAACGCTGATGCAGAGAGTCTTAGGTGACTCCTGTGAAAGGGTCATTCAACCCCCAAAGGGGTCCCGACCCCCAGGTTGAGAACCACTGATCTACGCCTTCCACTAAGCTCTCTAAACTTCTCCAGTTTCTATTCTCATGCATAAGAATTAGCTTTCAAAAACATTTTTTGCATTTGTATACCTTCCTTTTTCAGACAGAAAAAATGATTAATGAACCATTATTAGTAGTATTTTTAGTTTATTCATATTATTTATAGCCCTCCCTTCTCCTTATGGGCTCAGGGTGACTTCGAACATACAAAAATACAAAAAAAACCCACCCCAAACATTAAAACCAATAATCTACAGCTACCCTAAAAGACTAGACAGTGGCTAAAACTCTCAGTACAATGTTAAGTCAGTACTTGTCATGTTGAAGATGAAGCAAGCTTGTTTTCTGCTGCTCCAGAGACTAGGACAAAGAGTAATAATTCAAGGTACAAGGAAAGAGATTCTACATAAACATTAGGAAGAACTCCCTGACAGTAAGGACTGTTCAATAGTGGAATAAGCTGCTTTGGAGGGTGGTGGAGTCTTGTTCTTTGGATGCTCTTAAGGCTGAATAGACATCTGTCAAGGGTATTTTAATTGTGTATTCCTGCATGGCAGGGGGTTGGACTCGATGGCCGTTGTAGTCTCTTCCTACTCTGTGATTTTACAATGAATAAGATTCATTGCTATTGTTATAGGTGGAAAATAGGAGTGGAAAGCGGTGAGGAAAACAGAGGGAAACCATTAGATGGTAAACTGTTTCTTCTTCAACCATAGGCCTAGTGGAATGGCTCTGTCCTACAGAACTGCATCTATCTATGGAATATAAATAAATAGAATATAAATAAAGCAATCCAGAAGAAGAATTTTTTTCATGACAGCTTAAATTCTCAGGATTGCAAGCTTTTTGCTAAGCAATGCAAATATTGGTACCACTGTTGCTTTGAAATTGTGTTGAAGGCTCATTCTTGAGTGGACTGGAGTTTTTAGGACCACAGTTCTGTATATCCAATTTTCTTATTGATCTGCCTCCTTGATTTCTAGGGTGGCTTTGAGTACAAACGAGCCATTGTTGAATGCATCATTGGCATAATTGAAGAGAACTCTGAGAGCAAGGAAACAGGCCTCTCTCACCTGTGTGAATTCATTGAGGACTGCGAGTTCACTGTCTTGGCTAACCGCATTCTCCACCTCCTGGGTCAGGAAGGGCCGAAGACCAACAACCCTTCAAAATACATTCGTTTCATTTACAACCGAGTCGTGTTGGAACACGAGGAGGTCAGGGCAGGTACGTGGACCGAACAGGTAGATGCCCTGAGCCGTAGTTTTCTTGGTCAGAATCAAATGAAGAACACAAAAGTGAATCACTTCTCTTCTGAATGTTTTCCATTCGAAGTAAACACCACCAACCAATGCTGGCATCTTCTATGTTAAGGTGCAAACATGCAGAGTTCAGATATTAATTTATCTAATTGTCAGTGTTGCCAGATCTGTGGATATTTATCTGTCTTGTCTGTTCATAGTATGTACAGTTCTGGTCACCATATCTTAAGAAGAACATTGAGAACTAGAAAAACTACGGAAGAGGGCAACCAAGATGATTCTGTGACTGGAACACCTTGGCTATGAGGAAAGGCTGAGAAGTTTGGGAATTTTCAGTTTAGAAAAGAGACAACTAAGGGAGAACATGACAGAGGTTTATAAAATTCATCATTATCATTCATCATTTAGCCTTTATTTGGCATAAACGGTTTATAAAATTATGCATGGGTAGAGAGAATTGACAAAGAACTTCCCCCCCCCCTCTCAACATACTGGAACTTCAGGGCATCCAATTATGTTGATGGGCAGTAGATTCAGGATGTACAAAAAATAAATACTTCTTTGTACAATGAATGATTAAAATGAGGAGTTCACTGCCAGTAAACATACTATTTTTTTCAGAATTTTTCTGGTTCGGGTTTAATAGACCTGGAAATTTTCAAAAGAGCTGAACCCCCATTCTTGTAAGGCGGATGTGATTTTGGGAGGCATCTTTTTGGAAATTTGAACATTTTCAGGTTTTTAAAATCTGAACCTGACAATTCTACACTGCTTTTGAACTCCGCATGGGTCTCAATGGTGGCAGGTGGCACAGAGCTGAATGCTGGTCCCAGTCATAGTTTTTCCCAGAAGAAGTTCTAGAGGGAGGGAAAGCTGAAGATGGGGGCAGATAAAGGTAAGTTGACCGGTGGGTGGGAAAGAGAGATAGAAGCAGTAAAAGGGGGAGCTAGGGGGCTGTCAGGTAAGGAAAAGAGGAAAGAGTGGGGAAGAGGAAATATGATGAGTTCTTGTGTACTCCCCATTTGTTTCAATCAGATTCCATTGCTGAAACTTTTAGATGATCATGGAAACCTTTCTGCGGCTGTGTTCTTAACCTGTGCTTGGCTAAAGCAACTTGAAAAACAATTATTCTGGCCAAGTAGGCTGTAGAAAGGGACCTCTAAGGATCTCTGTTTCCCAGCTGAGCTCCCTCTTCCCTTTTTCTGCTTTCCTACAGGTGCTGTAAGTGCTCTGGCCAAGTTTGGGGCTCAGAATGAGGAGATGTTGCCAAGCATCATAGTGTTGCTGAAGAGGTGAGTTGTGGCCATAGCAGCTTATGCAGAACATTTTGGGAAGTCAGCCAAAAACAATTGAGGATATGGTTCAGGTGGGTTTTCCAGGCTGTTGAGGATATTATTTATACCCAAGTTGCCTCCAGTATTGCAACACGCTGCCAGCATGGGAAAAGAGGATGCCTTTCTCTGGAAAAAGAGGGTGCCTTTCTGTGCTGAGACAGCCCTGTTGGATGCCAAAGGTGCAGAATGTGTCTCCTATGCTGTTCCTAATTATTTCTACTAGTGTGTACACAGGAAGATGACCAATGTAGGTTGAAATCCCCTACATATTTGGACTACATGGGCCGAGCATGGGGTAGTAACAGACTTGCAGTAGGTCTCCACATTATGTATCCATGCCTTCTGACATGGGGGAGCTGTCTGGATTGTCAGCTTCTAGGACTGTCAGACCCATGTCCTTGGACACTAGCTGAATTCAGCCATCATAAGCTGTAATGAAACTGAGTTTGGGCATGAACACAGCTTATTAGCATAGTTAGCCGTTCCTTCTATATCCTCCTCCTACATGCAGAGGTTGACTGAAAATTTTCCTGTTGATTCTTTTTCCCATGATGTCTGAATTCAGGCACCCGGCCAAACGAGTTACTTGTGAACTTGATTGAAGACCTCTTGGTTTGATCAAATTAACAGGAATCATGTGCAGCCTGGCAATTAGTTGTGTTTGTGCTCAGTCACAGTTTAATTATAGTTTGTTGTGACATCTGAATGCAGCCAGTGTAAGCAGTCCAGAAACATACAATCTCAATATGTTTGAGTATATAATCAACTTAAGGCATAAGAAAATGTACAAAGCAATTTTCCACTAGAAATAATAGACTTTTGCTTTGTAGGTTCCAAAAACTATACCATTCAGAGGAAGGAAAATGCGAAATTAAATCTAATAAAATAAAATAATAAATAAGCGTAAAGTAAAAATCTGAACTTCGTGAAAACACAGTGGATGTAAAGCAGTTACATTTAATTCACATTCCTTTGCATAGAATCACATTTGCAAAGCTTTTTAGTTTGATGTGTGACATCTCATGTGGATTAGAGGGGACATTTTCAGGGACCAGAACATAAACAAAAAATACTAGCAGAGACTTGCAGTGCTACCAGATGAAGAAAGGGGAGTACATTGATTTGGCAGGTGATATCCAGTTGTCACAAAAAAGATTGCCCTGATCCTTTATCTTGTTCCCACTTACCTAAATCACAGACAAGAAAACGATCAGGGAAAGGATGGTTCCCATAGCCCAATGTGGTAGGGTCTCCAGACAACCAGCGTGATGTAGTGGCTAGAGTGTCAGGCTAGGACCATGGTGGTGAACCTTTGGCACTGCAGATGTTATGGACTACAATTCCCATCAGCCCCTGCCAGCATGGCCAATTGGCTCCATAACATCTGGAGTGCCAAAGGTTCACCACCACGGGGCTAGGATCTGGGAGATCCAGATTAAAATTCCCACTCTGCCATGGCAGCTTGCTGGGTGACCTTGTGCCAGTCATATACTCTTCCCCTACCTTCCTCATAAGAGTTGCTGTGGGGCAAAAACATAGGAGAGAAGAACAATGTAAACCACTTTGTATCCCCATGGGGAAGAAAAGTGGAATATACATTAAGTAAGTAAATAAGATATTACCCCAGCTCTGTCTGTACTAAGTACCACCTTGGTTCCCCAGGAGCAGCATTTTGGGAGGCATTTGCAGTTGGGAGCGGGGAGGGCAGTGAAGGGAAGCAAAACAGAAATACAGCATGGCTGAAAATCATTCCATCTGCAAAAACATTTGCTTGTATCCAAACCACTGCCACCCTCAGCAGATTTTAGTATATTCAGTACTATAAACAGTCTTAAATGGCACTAGTTGAGACATTTATCTGATGCTTGGGCATACATTGCTGCTCTGACCTTGATGGTGGCTTGTCCAGCTGTATTGGGGTAACATTCTAGGTGGAACTATATGAATTTAAATGCTTTCCAGTCAGTAAAACTCTCTGACTTTGATTTCAGGTGTGTGATGGACGATGACAATGAAGTCAGAGACAGGGCCACTTTCTATCTGAGTGTCTTGGAACAGAAGCAAAAAGCGCTAAACGCTGGATACATTCTGAATGGTAACTGAGAAGCAAATTTGGTGGCTTTTAAAAAATGAAATTGTTTGTTGCCTGATACACAAATCCCCCCCCCCCCCACACCAATAATGTTGAACAGAGGAATCATAAAAAGTTTAAACACTGTAGGTTTGTTAAATTAATCTGGTATACACATACGACCGAATGCGGTGTCCCATTTCAAGCTGCAGGTTAGAAGGGTCACATTTGTAATCATTCCTAGGGTGACCCATGGCCTGGGGAAATTGCTTTGTTCCTTTAACAGAGGCTTAATGAGATGTCATTTATCAGGTGATGTTGTTTAGTTTCATACCATAAAAAGTTCACCTGTTCATTTCTACTAATTAGGCCTTTTATTCGAAACACAGGACATTTTTTTTCTCTAGGCTGTTGCTAACCCTAAGCACCTCCCCATGGAAAAAAACTATACATTTTTTTAAAAGAAAGAAAGATATAACCTAGGCCAATGATAGCAAATCTTTTGGGCTTGGCATGTCAAAAATTTGGAAAATGTCTAATTTTACTACACTGGTGTGTCCCCCCGCCCCACACACACAAAAAAGGATCAATTTTTTGCACATTTATTTATTTTTAAAAATATAGTCTAATCATGTGTGGTACTATGTATTATATAAAGAAACATGAAATAATTACAAAACTGACAAACTCAGAGAATAGTTGTTGTCGTGTGTTGGTGAACGCTGGCATGGCACCCAAAATGTTGTGTGTTATCTAAGTGTGTTGCGCGTTACCTTTGACACACATGTATGCTATATGCTTATTTTTCACTTATAGGGAAGTATTAATTCTAGGGAAGTTTGCAAGTTTTTCACCTTCAGGCCATTCTGCTAAATCAGCCTTCTATCATTCTGCTGCACATTCGCACATCTAGTTAAAAACAAAATCAAACATACTACTTTAGCTTGTTCAGGTGTGTTTTATTTTTTTAAGGGATTCTAGAATTGGCTGTGCTATAGTTGGAAGTTAGTCTGTTTAGCTTGCCTTGGGCCAGTGGCTCGAGGCAAGTTTTATATGAATATGTTGTTCAAAAAGATGTGTGAGAAAGAAAAAGATTGGCACGCAGAGGGGAGAACTGAAGACAGGGCACAGATTTGAGCACTAGTCTTGCATCCTGGACTTTTTTGCCTTGGGACCTCCAAAGTTTTAGTTCTCATTTATTATTATTATTATTTATTTACTTTGTGAATCACCCTGATGAGGTTCATAGAGAGGTAGTATATAAATTTTCTAAATAAATAAAAAATTCAATTTCCCCAACTAATACAACCATTTACGTCCCTTAGTATTTTCCCTCCCCCCACATGAAAGTGCATGGAGGCTGATTTCTCAGTCAAGTAGCCTTCATTCTCCAATTTAACTCATAACATCTTAAGGTGGACCAGTGTAGTCACTCTGTAGCCAAGGACTAGCTAAGAACAGGGAGCAGGAACAAAGGCAATATGGAAGACCAAAAAGCCTCCTGAAGCATCTGGGCATGTACTGTATTATCGTGCAGCAGTAATGATGTAAACATCTGCTGGCTGAATTGAGGGCCAGAAGACTATTTGGTTACAGGCAGTTATTCCCATTTTATGTCTGTAGTTCAGCAGAAATAGTTGAACACAGCATGAAACACAGATGGGGATTTGATTCCGTATTCCAAATCAGCTCCCTTTTATGGGGCAGTGTGTATTGTCTAATTAGGCCATATAGTGATGTATTTCCATGCTTCTGTACCCCCTGTCTTTAGCCCTAAACTCAAATGGATGTATACCAGATGTTTGTACACTACCCTGGAGAGGAGGGCCATTTCCACAGGTATCCTTCCGAGGTTTTTCCCCCCTGAAATGCAGGTATTCACTGAGAACGGATTTGCTGCTGAGCATAGAAGTAGCAGCATCTGGATAGAGAGATTCACAGCGGGTAGTTGCTCCTGGCCTGCTCTACAGCCCAATGAAACTATAGGGGATTAAACTGGCTAAAATCCAAGCTCCTTAAGTACGTTTGTGGATGAGGACATATGGAAGAGCAGATGTAGAGAGTTAATTGTGCTCTGATTTATAAGCTGGCAAAGAGCTGTCTCATTTCCTGTAAATTTGATTTTTTTGTCACTATTTCTCCCTCCAGGATTGACAGTATCCATCCCTGGCTTAGAGAGGGCTTTACATCAGTATACTCTGGAACCCTCAGAGAAACCGTTTGACCTGAAGTCTGTACCTTTGGCAACCACCCCCATCATCGAACAAAGAATAGGTAATTGTAGAAACATGAAGGAAAACTTTCTCAACAGTCCGTAGAAGACTCTCTCTTCCCAGTTACTCTGCCTCTCAAAATGTTCTACTTAAGATTTCACACATCTTTTCCAGCTTTAGTATCTATGATGTGACACATTCCTTAATTTCCTCTTTTTACATGTTTGGGAAAGTTCACTGTGTGTTCATCTTTCTGGTCTGGCTCCACTGCCATCTGATTAGAATTTTAGTGAAATAATCTTCTGAAATGTTAATAAGCCTTCTACTTGCTCCAGAATTGTTCCTTTCCCTTTTCTACATATCTGACTTAAACACCGTATCCTTCTTTCCCTTATACAGAAAACATTCCTGTCTCTGCAGTTAAGTTGCCAGAGAAAGTAGCAGCAACAAGACAAGAAATATTCCAAGGTATGATTTCCCCTTGTTTGGAAAGGAGATATGGAACTTGAAATGATATATATTATGGAGTACACTCATCTCTTTTCAGTTCTGTGACTGCTCTAGAAATCTATTATGCGAAGAGTTCATGCCCTAGAAATCACAATGTATGAAACTGAATCAAAACTTTTTATCCTGAGCCCAGTATTTTCCATTATGGAAGCAGCTCCACAAGGTTTCAGCAGAGGTTTGTCCCAGTTGAATGCAGGGCCTTCGTTGTGTACTCTCTCACTGAACTGTGGATCCTCACCTAAAGCATATTTAATTGTCTCGATAACCCCTTCAATTGAAAGACCATCTCTTTCATGTATTTCTATGTGCCAACTACAGTCTTTTCTGTCATGGCTCATGGTCTGTGGAATGGGCTCTCTGAAGAGGTGAGGGGAAACTTTCCAAGCTCCTTGGAAATCAGCTTGTTTGCCAGAGTTTTCGATGAGATTTGAATGGTTTGTAAGGCAGGAAGGTTCGGAAAGGTTTGGGAGTTTGTTATTTTATTCTGGTTTTAACAGGAAATGTTTTTAGCTAGTATTGTAAGCCACCTTGGATGTCAAGGAGAGGCAGGGTAATTAAGAGTTGCTTTCATTAAGAAATAAATCTCTCTTTGTACTTGACTGAAGATTATACAGTCTTATTTCATTTCGACAATGAATGGAAATCCTATTGCTCTTTTATTGTATTTTAGAGCAACTAGCCGCTATCCCTGAATTCCGAGAACTTGGCCCACTCTTCAAGTCTTCTTCAGAGCCAGTAGCTCTCACAGAATTGGAGACAGAGTATGTGATTCACTGTACTAAGCACACGTTCACCAGCCACATGGTTTTCCAGGTAGGTATTGTGCTGAAACAACCTTACTCCGTCTTCTGATCCATATGATTCCAATTTAAAAAAGAATGCACCTGGGGGACTCAGTGAGCATAAATGAATGTTTCTGGGCACGTTCGCACGTGCAGAATAATGCACTTTCAATGCACTTTAACAATTGTTCGCAGCTGTATTTTGCTATTTCCCACAGTAAAATCCCGCTGCAAAGTGCATTGAAAGTGGATTGAAAGTGCATTATTCTGCATGTGCGAAAGTGCCCTCAGATTCTTGAAGATTCAAACTCTAACACTGAAAATATTTTATGTGAACTGCAGCTAAAACAGCAAACGCAAGTACGCATTTAGAGTTACTATGATAGTTCATGGGCTAGTTCATGGGATCACTGGCATTACCCCTTCCAGAGGGGTTACATGAGGATTATTTCTTAGCCTGACGTATTAAAATGATAACTGTAAATAAATGGGCTTGTTTACTTATTTGTGCCCCCTTTCTCTTGGAATACAGGGCTCAAAGTGGATTAAAAAGTTTAAAGGTATAAACAGTCTAAAAGTATAATCACTGAAAATCCTGATACATTAAAACATACTTACATCCCTATTATTACAAAACTCAGAACTGGGGAAAATACTGTACCAGAAAAAATACATCTACAGACACAAAAGGTAGAAAAGCTGACAATCTGTGTGCCAATGGGCATCCTCCTTCCCAGCTCTAAACTGCTGCTCTGCAAGTGGAGAGAGAAACTGGCAGTCTGCAGCCCGTGGGGGGTAAGCAACCTCTTGGCTTAACTCCAGCAAGGCAGAGGTTCTTGTGCACAGCTGAATGACCGGGATGAGTTGAGTAGTGTGACTTTTAATTTTGAACCCCAATCTTCTTTGTTTTATCTGGCATGTCCCCAATAAAAGTTATTGGTCCTCCTCCCTGTTTGTGATGTTGTTTGTTTTGGAGTGTGTCCTGTTCCCCAAGCGAACTAATATCAGATGCCTTGCACTTGGCCAGAACAGAATGTAAGACCCATAGACAAATGAGTACTAGTTCAAAAAAGGGTTTAATAGTATTGAAAATCTAGGACTCTTAACTCCTCCCATGAAGTCTGACTAATAAGGAATACTTGCATTGCTGAAAATAATTGGAGATTGAAACCACTTGAAGAGCTTCCAGGCACCGATTCTTTCTTGATTGCTTCTAAAAAATTCTGCTCTGCTTGTGCCTCTTCTGAGTCCTCCCCAGTGTCCGCTATCTGGATTCTGTTTTCCTGCAATCTGTTAGAACTTGATTACTTGAAATGCTGCGAGTCTCTGACATCTTATAGATCTGGGATGTTGCTGTCTTCAGCCTTCCACAGACACCTGAGACTAAAACAAACTGAAAACAAAGGGGCTGCTAGCTAATAAAAATACTGTCGTGCTCTTGCCTTTAGAGGGCTTCTTAAATGGACAGGGTCTAACTAGTTCCCTCCCTCCTATACAAAAACAATTAAGCCCATTCTACCTAAGGGTATAACTGAGACCTAAACAAAGAAAATAGTGAGGGTGTCTCTAGGGGCATGACAGTGTGTTTACTGAATTATTGTATAATTGATTTTTTTAAGCATTCAAACATTTTAATGTTTTTATGTATGCTACCTTGGGGATTCTGATTAGGTAGAAAGGGGGCATAAAGATGTTTTAAATAAATAAGGACCATTTTTAATACAGTGCATGCTAATATCTGTTTGTTTCACTGCTGAAATGGTGTTCACATTGGAAAACATACATCTCAGTGAAGCAATTAGGCATGTCACCCTGCTGAAGAGACTGTGGTGTATGCGTTAGGCAGAGGGAACCTTCTCACTGAAATAGCAGTGGGATGTAGCTTTGTGCCTATGGCAGTTCAGGATCTGTGGTTGCCTACAGCACAGCCAGCACGCTTCCAAGATCAGGGGCACTGCAAAGATCACCTTGGATTCCTTTCAGTGTATTGGAGGTCTTCCTAAACATGAATCTTGAGCAATGTGTTCATAAAAGTGCTGCCAGATACTACCCTTAGGTCATCCAACCCTAGCTGTGTTCAAGTCTTGCAAATCAAGTGACTGTTCTACCTCAGGGTACCTCACTCAGGACTTATGCTCAGGACTTTCGGTTATGATGTATCCTTATTTGCCCCTACAGTTTGACTGCACAAATACCTTGAATGATCAGATTCTGGAAAATGTCACAGTGCAGATGGAGCCAACAGAAGGATACGAGGTTGTTGGTTACATACCTGCAAAAAGCTTGCAATACAACCAACCTGGTACTTGCTACACTCTGGTTATGTTGCCTGAAGAGGACCCAACAGCAGGTAATTCCAATTCTCTTCTGTGTAAACCCAAGTTCTTTCCCGGTTCAGAGCCATATCTGGGCCCATTTTTACCAACACTGAAGTGGATGTGAGCAGTTTTGGTGCTGGAGAAATTAGAAGACTTCCTCCAGCAAATCACTTGGCACTGAGAGGGTACGCTTGATGGACTTAGAGCAATGGTTCTCAACCTGGGGGTCGGGACTCCTTTGGGGGTTGAACAACCCTTTCACAGGGGTCGCCTAAGACTCTCTGCATCAGTGTTCTCCATCTGTAAAATGGATAAATGTTAGGGTTGGGGGTCACCACAACATGAGGAACTGTATTAAAGGGTCATGGCATTAGGAAGGTTGAGAACCACTGACTTAGAGGGAGGATGCCATCCCATTGTTCTCTGTTTCAAGTCAATTGTGTCTTGGAACTGATGTACCCATTGATATCTTCTGATGGTCTTTTGGTATGTGAGTGGTGTTTAGAATTCTGTGACTCGCCCCTGCCTTTCCTAGACATGTTTGTTCCCCCCTCCTTTCCTATATATGTTTGCAAATATTCAGATAGCTCCAAATGGAAGTGGGAGAAAAGAATGTGAAGACTCAAAAGAAATTCCACATATAGCATGAGATTCAAGTCGCAAGCATAAAGATTTCTTAACAGCATTTCTGCAAATAATCTCACATGCATGTTGATAAGAATCTGAGCTATCCATCTGGGGAAATGCTATCTTGGAGAATTGCAAGGAACCTTGTAAGTCCTCCTCATGCCCTGGACAGAAATGAGAATGACAGGTATTGTCATAATCTCTGTGTATGTGTTGTGCTCTTTGCAGTAGCCTGTACATTCAGCTGTATGATGAAATTCACTGTCAAGGACTGTGACCCAAACACTGGTGAAGCTGATGATGAAGGCTATGAGGATGAATATGTGGTAAGAAGAGAGCTTTGGTTCCTTTGCTGTCCATTTTCACTTAAAGCATGTTCAGATATGCTTAAAAGATTACTTCAGGAGGTGAAATGAAGTGGACAGCTGAGGCTTGATCCAGCAAATATGTCAGAAAACCTGTTTCCTCAAGGCCAAAGGATGGATTTGATTAGGTTCTCTGCGCTAACAAGCTGTTGAATCTCAGCACGTCCAGATGGCTGAATCTCAGGGCTGGAATGTCTTGTCAGCATTGCTCAAGCAGTCTTGGCTTGCAACCAGCTGAATTTGGCAGTCATGTACTTAAAAGCCATGACATCTCCCTTTGGGACGATTACTGTAGGCTTACCAAGTTATCCATACATTTAATGAATAAAAATGACTCGGCTGCATTTTACTTGGGATTGGATAAAGTTCTTTTAGCAATTCCTTTCCCAGCCGTTTCAAATACCAGTAACTGTTTTTGATGTCTGCTCACTAAAGAAAACTGATGAATCAACTTCTATACTCACTGAGCTTCTTTACCTGTGCCAAATCAATTGATTTCCTTCAGGTTAGGGCAACATGGTGACGCGTGTCAATCCTTGAGGGACATTTTTGGTTTCTGTTCCTTGCACGAGGCTTTTTTTTAACCCCCAGCCCTGATGTTTCCAAGCAGGGCTGTTGTACAAAATACTATATCCTGTGTAGAAGTTGATTGGAGAAGTTTTTATGCTGGCAGCCTGTGCCATTTCACATGGGGTTTCCTTTTACCTTGAAGGGCTGGGTGCATAATGTAACTTGAACCCTGACCTGACCTACAGACTGATTCTCTCCATCTTCCTTCCTGCTGAGTTTGTGACTCAGGAAATGCAACTGAGGATTAAATTTGCCACATTGTGCTACTCAAAAAGCTGTTGTTAGTAATGTTGAAGTTTGGAAACAGGGTTGCACTAGGTAACACCATATGAAGAAGAATGAGTTGCGCATGCCATTCATCACAGTTCCAATGTTTTACCAAAATATGATTTATTCTTTTTCTTAAATTAACAGATACTGTAGCAGGAAGGAGATACTGAAATAGCTGGGAGTGTGTGTGTTTGGCAGGAGGAGTGCGAATATGCTTTTAAATGAATCTGCCTCTGTTAGTAATGTTTGATTCAGAACATTATTTCAATTAAATACCTTTATTGTATCAGTTGGAAGACATTGAAGTGACCATAGCTGACCACATACAAAGGGTTCTAAAGCCAAATTTTGGAGCAGCGTGGGATGAAGTCAGTGATGAGTTTGAAAAAGAAGAGACGTTCACATTATCCACTGTTAAAACTCTGGAAGGTGAGAAAGCATCTAATTATTATAGCACTTCTGATACTTTTCCTCCTCCCCAAAATTTTATCACTGCTTTCTATTGAGTTGATACATGATCTGTCAGTGGTGGATTCTGCACAGCATAAATATAATGGGATGAACATGTTATAAAAAGTTAGGTGTTATAAAAAGAACATGTTATAAAAAGTTAGGTGAAGAACTACACAGAGCTCTTTCCCCAAAAATGACTTCAGCCCGTTCTATTTCACGCAACCAGGTTATTTAAAAAATCACTAAACTATCAATCTTTTTTCAAAAACCTGGCTTGAAGATGCTCCCGGGTGAACACCACAGGCAGGCAGTGGTGTACAGGGACTAAATAGCACCCAGGGGCTTGGCCGCCTTCCAGCACTCCCCCTGCCTGGCTCCCCATATCCCCCCCCCCCAACGCCTCACTTACGGGAGCCAGCAGGGAGGCTCAGACGGGTGCTTCGGTGGCAGGCCGGCTCCTGAGCCTGGAGAGGGCAGAAGCCAGCCTGCCACCGAGCCCCGCCCTCCCGCCTCCCTGCAGGCCAGCTCCTGCCCTCCCCACGGCCTAGGGAGGGCAGAAGCCAGCCTACCAGGCAGGCAGGGTGCTGCAGTGCGTGGCTCAGGTGGGCGCCACGGCCACCTGTCATTGAGCCCCACCCCCCACCTCCTTGCAGGCCAGCTCCTGGGGAGGGCAGAAGCCAGCCTACAGGGAGGCCGGGAGGGGGGCAGGGCTCAGCGGCGTGCACTCAGGGACATGGGATACCCCATGATCCCATTAACTGTACGCCACTGCAAGCAGGAGAAGCTTTAATTTTCCCGCCCGCCAGCTGATTTCCCCCCCTTCCCTCTCCCCCCCCCTTTACTTTTGTTTCTGCTGCTGTCCGCCATTTCAGAATGATTCTGCCCACCATCCATTTTGTGCAGTTCGCCCAGCATGTTGTAGACTGATTCTCTGATCACCCCCCAAGCATGTTTTCTCCCTATGCCATTATACCCACCATTTCATTTATAGATCTTCTACAGTAACACATTCATTATTGCCTGGCCATTGTATGAAAGTCCCTTTTTCTCTTTTTTATATAGTGTATTGAAAATGCAAAGCTACCCAGATGCACTTGATTGTAGCCCAGACTGAGCATTTTTTAGGTAGAATATGGGAAATCAGCATGGCTGTAAGGCAGAGTTTCCCAACCTTTTCGAGGTCAGGGTACCCTTGACCTCACTCTTCGTATCTAACGATACCCCTGCCGCCACCCTCCACCTTCCCCTCCCATTGCCCCTGCTTGCCACACACCCCACCTTCCCCTCCCAGGGTGAAGGGTAGCACTGGGGGTGGTGGCGGCTGCTGACCTTGTGGCAGGCCCTGCCCCATGGGCCAGCTCCATGTCCTTGCTGGCGCTGGTGGGAGACACCACAAAAATGAGGGGGGGGGGGCGGTAGTGTTGCTGTGGTACCCCTGGGACATGCTCACGGCACCCCAGAGTACCAGGGAACCCTGGTTGAGAATGGTTGCTGTAAGGATTCATTTCTGTATGCCTTCAAAGCTGTGTATCGTTGTAGGGGTTTTTTTTTAAGTGTTCTCATGTGAAGGGGCCAAAATAACCTGGATTGTTTTCTAGTGCTCAAATTGCTTCCTGAACAGGTAAAAGGCACACATGTGAACATAAAAATGGGAAATGGGTTCATTTATAACAATTGCAACTCGTTATAAATGTGCTGTGCAGAATCTACCAATTATCTTGTTATATTTCTCGACCTGAATTGTCCTCAATCCCATACAGACAACCGTGTTTAACAGAGTATCCCTAGTTTGTTTCCACTGAGCAGCCATAACCTAAAAATGGGATTGTTCTGAATATTACTCTGTCTATGTATATTGTAGAAATCTAGTATGATACCTCAAAATTTGGGTCCACAAGCAATTTTGTGATAGAAGTGCTCTAGAACTACTTCCTTTTCCTAAAGTGAACCATGTTTACCTGGAAAGACAAGGAGCAAAAATCCAGAAATGTAATATAGGTGTAGATGATCACAAATAACAGCGGCGATCTTGAAAACAGCATTTGAAACCTGAAATGAGGAAAGACATTTATATCTGTGTTTTCCCTTTGAAGTGAATGTAATGCTTGCTGTCATGCAGACACATGCTTAAACAGTTAGCCACAGTTGCCAAAAATCAGTAGCAGCTGGCTGTTTCCATTAAATTTACAGAAGTTGCTTGTCTACACATTAGCTTTTTGTTTTCTGGCCTCCTCCCCAATCCTTTTTCCTTTTTTTTGACTTTCCTTTTGTATCAGCACAAGGGTCTGTCTGAAATGCCCTCTGAGCATTTCCATTAAGCTATTTTACTGTTTTTAAGATCATATCCCTAAGACCCATTAGGATCTTACTTTAATCCCCTCAAATAAGGTTGGCTGCTGTACTGTGTTACTTTTTAGTCCTGTGTTCCTGTCTCCATGAGCCAACACAGTATAGCAGTTAAGAGCAGAGGTCTCTAATATGGAGAACTGGGTTTGATTCCCCACTCCTCCACATGAGTGGTGGACTCTTATCTGGTGAATCAGGTTTGTTTTCCCCATTCCTCCAATAAAGCCTGCTGGGGGCCCTTGGGCTAGTCACAATTCTCTTTGAATTCTCTTAACCCCACTTACCTCACAAGGTTTCTGTTGTGGGGAGGCAAGGGGAGGCAATTGTAAACCACTTTAATCCATATAGGAGAGGAAAGCTGGTTATAAAAAACACTTATTCTATTCATGTTGATTGCTTTTTTCATTTTTGTGGATCTTGATATATCATAGCCAACTGTATTGCTTGTATTACACCGGTATCCAGTTTTCCCAGGTGGAGTCACAAGCTCACAGTTCATCTACAACAAGCTTATGATGTGTTCAGTAGATTATTCATATAGGCATTTATGGCATCTTCATGAAGCTAGGAAGAAAATAGCCCTAATGATACAGAAAATTACACATCAATATATTTTTTCCACAGAGGCAGTAAGCAATATAGTGAAATTCCTGGGGATGCAGCCTTGTGAGAGGTCAGACAAAGTGCCTGAAAACAAGAATTCTCATACACTCTATCTGGCAGGTGAGGTGTTGTTACTTCAGATGTTGCAATCCTGATATATACTGTTGATGGAAAAATCAGCCAGATGTTCACTGGGCCTACTTTCAAGGCCATTTATGGCCTTTCCAGAGGCTATTTAGGTGAACAGCACAGCAATCACTAATATGCCATAACGTAGAGGGGTGGGGCTATAGGTCAATGATGGAGCATCTGATTGGCATGCAGAAGCTGCCATGTTCAATTCCTGGCATCTCTAGTTGAAACAATCAGGTAGTAGGTGATGTGAAAGACCTTTCCCTGAGATGCAAGCGATCTGATGCCAGTCTGAATAGGCAATACTGCCCTTGATAGACCAATGGTCAGATTCAGTATAAGGTTTCTTCATGGGTTTGTGCCTTGATCTATTCATCTAGCAAACAGTTCTATTGCTGATGCTTCAGTTTTCCTTGGCACTGAGGAAAGTGCTGAAAAACAGTGATCTCTGTCCTAGCTAGCGTGGTTTTTCTCCCTGTAGGGAAAGTCAGTGTGCTAGTTTCATGGATATCTATTGGATGTGCCTACAGCATTGTAGTCAGACATGACAGAAACTCCTCCCCAGAGAGAAAACTGCTCCCAGCAAGGGGGAAAAGCGCCCGGTGCACTGGTGCCTCCTCCGCCCCCATCCCACCCTGGAACACCCCTGCCCCGGAACGCCCCCACCACGCCCCTGGAACACCCTCGCCACACCCCCACAGGGGCATGCGCCCGGTGCATCACGTGCACCCCGGTCCCCTTGGAGCTACGCCTCTGTGAGTCCTCCCTTTTGACCTCAGTGCAATTTTGAACAGCTAATTCAACTATACACTCTGACATTTCTACTACAATTTTACAAAGACCATTCTTACTTTTCATTCCCCAGAACAAGGCTAGCACCACCATTCCCTCTCACTCCATTGGGGTGGAGGTATTCTGTCACATGGCCAAAGGAGAACAGTGCTTTTCTCCTGAGAGAAATAGAATGTCTAGAAAAGTGCCTTTTCTGCTTGACTAGAAATCTCTCAGACAAGAAGGGTAACCAGTGTAATCCCTTTTTGTGTATTGAAATAGCGGTTGCACATGATTCTAGAGTGATAACCTTCACCTTTGGGATCCAGTGTCTCTTTCAGGAAAATAAAAGGAAGCAAGGCAGTTAACTTAAAAGGCACCATGCGTTAGCTTTATTTTTCTGAACAACTCAGTTATTATTCTAGATTACCCTTATTAGAATGTTTTTGTTACATGTCCAAAATAGTATTTGTCTTGATTTTGGGGGGACAATTGGATAAGATGCTAAAGATATGTAACCAGACCTCTAAACATCTTTACTTTTCTTTAAAAGCAATTATGGGTGAGAATTTGAATTAGAGCCATGGTAGAGCTGGGTAGTTAACCTTTCCTGCTCCCCCCATGGAGTCTCTACCCCCTGAAGAGAAACGGATTGCAACAAGCACATCTGAGTTGTCGGTTAATAAGGTATTGCCAATATCTGCATATTGGTCTGGTTCCATTCCAGTCCAACTTGTCCATGGGACAGAGACCTTGCTGGCTGCCATCACAGATGAGCGCTGTTTGCAGCTAGACCGAGGTAGGTCAGCATAGCTGGTGTTTAGATCTTACCTCAGCATTTGACACCAGTAATTATGACCTACTGACCCACGATCTCACTGTTGCTGAGATTTGGGATATGGCCTTGCAGGGGTGGGGGGAGGAATGTCCCAATGGCATCCACTAGTTTGTGGGGTGCTGCAGGGGGCTATCTTCTCTCCAACGTTGTTTGAAATCTACATGCTACCCTTGACACAGCGGGTTTGGAGCTTTGGGTGGGTTGTCATCAATATGCTGATGGTACCCAGCTTTTTCTGCTGGTGGAGGGCCAGCTGGCCACCCACTCATCCCTACCCCCACTATGTTCTGGTACAGTGTCTGGAAGGCTGAGAAACAGCAGGCTGAAGCTTAATTCATTGGAGGTCCTATGGCTAGGTCAAACATTGCTGGTAGAGGGTTTCCAACTGCCACAATTGAATGGACTGGCTTTAACACCTGACTCTTCTGTCAAGAGCCTGGGTGTGACCTTGGGAGTCCTTTTTGTCTGTGGAGGCCCAGATTGCACTTGCACTTGCAGCACTTGCAGCCAAAGCAGCCTTTTTTCATCTCCAATAGGCCAGCCTAACTATCCTGTTTGGACCTAGCCACAGTGATCCATGCAATGATCACCTCCAAGCTGCCTTACTGTAACTTGCTGTATGCAGGCCTGCCCTTAAGACTGATCTGGAAATTAAAACTGGCCCAGAATGCAGTGGCAAGAATCCTTACCGGGACTTCGGTAAGAGAGCACATCGCACCTGTGCTGCACCAACTGCACTGGTTGCCAGTCAAATTTCGGATCATGTTCAAGGTTTTAGTTTTGACCTTTAAGGCCTTGAGAGCAGTTTGGGGCCCTCGTATCTTTGTGACCGCATCTTGCCACATTGCCCACAGGTGGCGTTTCGGTTCTTCGGTAGCAAACTCTTGGTGGTCCCTGGCCCCAAGGACATCAGATTAGCCTTTCCAGCCCTGGCAGTCTGCTCACACCAGGGCCCCGTGGGACCTTACACAGTTCCGGAGGGCCTGTAAAACAGAGATGCTCCACCAGGCTTTTGATTGAGGCCATCTATTAGTCTGATCTGTTCCATCTAACCGGCCTCCCAACTTTTATATTTTCAGTTTTTCTCCACCCTGATTTTTTTTTTAAGGAACTATACGTCAGAACAGGGAATGGAGTAGATGTCCTTTGAATACCTGATAGATGGTTGTTGATTATTAGGTTTGAATGTTTAACTTTTAAATTGGGGAATGAAACTGTTTCTGATGTTTGAATCTTGTATATAAGCCGCCCTGAGCCTGGCTTAGGCCAGGAAGGGCGGGGTATAAATATAATTAAATAAACAAACAAACCATTTTTTTCCTGTTTTGTCCCATTTCCAGGTGTATTTCGGGGTGGTCATGACCTCCTGGTTCGTTCTCGCCTTGTCTTGACAGACACTGTGACGATGCAAGTCACAGCACGGAGTCAAGAAGAGCTTCCTGTGGATGCCATTATGGCCTCTGTCGGCTAAATTCATTTCTGGACAGTACTTCAAACTTGTTAGCTGAAGGGAATACTGGAAAACTGTTCCTTGTATCCTGAACACTGAGAAAGAATCACTTCAGCGCCGATATAGGGGGGGAAATGATGTGGGCTTAAAGCCACAAGAGTGTTTTCTGAAATGCTAGATGGGTTACTCTTCAGGCTGTCTAAGCCATTGCAAAAGAGCATTTTCTTTCACATCAAGCTGCAGGTTCCTCACTGCCAACAGATTCTTATGTTCCTTTCAACAGCCCTTGTAGTAATGGTATCAAAGTTTTTCTGTGTGGTGACAACCTTTCCAGTTAGTGTATTTAATTATTGCCAATTTTCTTTTGTGCTTATGATTTTTTAAAGCCCTTCAAAATAGGTTATGAAAAATAAAAGCATGCATTTTCTTTGGATTGTACTTCAGAGTGTTGCTCCCTTAAAGTAGCAGGATTTGCTCCATCTGAATATGTGGGGGTCTCCCAGGGTGAAATTATGGGCCAATATCTAATATCAATATGAAAATAACTAAAGTGGAACTTTTCATCTTCTGCTTTGAGTCTCCGACCCACCAGAGGAAATAGTACCAGTAAGAAAAATTTTATTCACCTCAGGTGCCCCCATATAATAATCTAGAAAGACTATTTTGAAGTCAAGTTCAAGAATCTGAAGTACCTAATACTGTTTCAAACAAGTTTTTGCCCTTGCAAACATGCATTTTTGAGGCCTATGTAGGGGGAAAAAATTCCATTGGGGAGAGTAACTTAGAAAAGGGAAACAGCATTCCTTCATTCAAAATGGCCCAAATCTCCCCAAGTTATCAGTTTATGATAACATTCAGTGTGTCACTAAAGCAAAAAATTCCTGTGCAATGCTTGTCATTTTTTGTATTGAACAGTATCTAGAAAAAGGAATGTCCAAATAAATGAATGGTAGGTAAAGTGTTATGATTTAATGTAGCAGCCTAATAATAAACTAATAGACTTTATTTTAACAACCCAGTGAAGTTTTTATTACCTGATGGGCATCTGCCAGTGTGGTTAATATACGCTTGATGTATAAGACTCATTTGAAAATGGATCCTTTGAAAATGGATTGCCCATCTTTACAATGGTAAAGTAAAAGTGCTTAACTTCAGCTGGATCATGCTAAAAGTAGCTTAAGTATACGCTTAAATGTAATGAGTGAAACAGCCCTAAAAACTTTCAGATAACGCCATGTATGTTCAGCATGAAAACATATGGTTTCTCTTAGTCTCCATGTCCCAAAAATTCTTGATTGCAATAACATGCAGTTCTGTGGATTTATCCACACTTCACCATCTGATTTTAACTGCTGCTGAAGTCCATTTTGTTGTATTTCTGTACTCTTGCATACTGCTGACTGACTTTGCCAGCCTCGTCTGTTTACCTTTTAACATTCTATGCTGAAGCTCAAGGAGCTTGTACAAATAGAAGTGAAAAAGCCTGGTGGAAAATATGTTCACGTTAAGTGCCAGGTATGATGGCTCACTGCCAACTGTCTTAATGGCATAAGGGCCTATGTGTATGGGGGAGGGGAGAGGTGATCTATAAACAAGAACGTTGGTAGTGACCTAGTGGTTAGGCCAGAATTTGGGTACAGTGGATGCTTGCTGAGTGGCCTTGGGCCAGACACTGTCTCTAAATCTAACTCAGAAGATTATTGTGAAGATAAAATGGAAACCAGAAGAACAGTGCAAGCTGATTTGGGTCTGCACAGAGGAGAAGGATGGAGTGTCAATGAAGTAAAAACAAAAGGTGGGGGCATATGAAATATAAGTTGATTGGTGGGAAGCATGGAAAGGAGAATATGGGGGCTGCCAAGAGGGAAAGTGGCAATAGTGTGAGGAGATAGATAGAGAGCAATATGAGATGCCCGTACCAACAATCCTTGTGGATTCCCCAGTAACTTTAATTGTATGGGAAGTTAATTTGTATATTTTGTTTCAATTGTATAATGACTGATGCTCACTGTTCTGAGCATGTCTGACAGGGAGAACGGTTTATAAATCGAGTAACATAATTTTTTTTAATTGTGGGCAACTTTTACCAGTAATCTAAAAAGCTTCACTTAGGGATTTCCCATTGTTGGTACTGAGCACAGATTTGGTATATACCACAGTACTGCCTCTAAAGGGCACCCCACCCCGTTTTATTCAACAAATACCATGGGTGATTATATGAGAACTATTTAGGAATTAATTTCTGGATTCAAATTTGCCTGGAAAACCTGCCTTGCAATTTTCTGGAAGCCTAGCATTTAATCTCTATAAACGACTATACTTAGATTTATTTTTAATCCCATATTTTGTACAAAGCATTTAGACCGTGCCAGCAAGCTTCTCTGGGGTGCATTATATTGAAAAATACTGAAGTTATTCTACAATTCAATACAAAAGAGGTGCTACTAGACATCCAAACTACACTTCGAAAAGCTTTTGATTACTTCCTGCTCAAGAAATTTTCTCCGTGTAAAAAAAACAAAAGCAACAGCAGAAAGGTGTTAGTATTGTTTCCTGGTTCACTGTCTGCAGCAATAATTGAACATTACGCCCTATATCACGTGTGAAGGGATGCCAAACCAAAAACGATCGGGAATCTGCCGGTTGTTTAATGACGACGGGCAGATGACTGATCGGCTCCATTAAACAGAAAACAATTCTGTGCACACGCTTAAAGGCTCTGTTTTGTTTCACGTGCCGTTAAGGACCATATTGGGGCTTGAGCCCTAGCAGCAGTCGCAGCAGCGCGGTTGCTGAAGCAGGAGGTGCAATGCTTTCCCTCAGGCCTTCCCGCATAAGGAAGCCCCCGCTTCCCGCCGAAACTCCGCGTATGAAACGCCGGGCGAAGGGGTGCGAAAGCCGACTGCGAGGCGGCGCGTGGAAGGGAGGCGGAGAGGAACTCCGGGGTGGCGCTGACGTCACCGGGCTTCAGTGGCGCTCGGGAGGGCGCGCGACCGCGACCCTGCAAGCCCTGCGAGTCGGGAATCTGGCGAGGTAAAGGAGCGGCGTCTCTGGGGCTTCATCTTCTCCCTCCATCTCCTCCTCCCTGTTGCAATCCCGCGGGTGGACAGAGGGGGTGGGCAGCCGACTGCGGAAATGGGTTTTGGTGGGTTGGTTTGTAAACATGGATAGGCGCCTTCGATGAAACTCCCTTGCAGCAAACGATCCCTTCAGCAAAGAACGGACACCCCCTTTCACTCCCTCCCTAGCTGAGGAAGCCCCTTCATGCCCTCTTCTCCCTTTTTTGCTGAGGGGCTTCTGAGGCTAGTAGTGATTCCAATACTACACACCAGTTTAGTGGTGTCATGACTTTTCAGAATAACCTCCTGCTGATTTGGGTCAGTCGGTGCCCCAGAGAAAGTTCCATTTCGTTCTGTAATTTATCTTGAGCCCTAAACAGTGACATTTTCCATAATGAAAAATGTATTAAAGCCGTTTCTTTCCGTGAAGAACGGTTCTGTGAACGTTGCTCTCATTCAGTTTACTAAATCAAAGCTGATCTTACAAGCAGCTTATTTACAACATATATACTGAAAACGTATGAGGATCTTTTTTTGATGCCTTTTATGTTTAACCTCTTATCAAAATTGTTCCCTCAAGAAGAATTTGGGTCTGAAGGAAACCAGTTGTGCAGCAAATTATGAAACAGAGTGGTGGAAGTTTAAAGCCTGTAGCCTGAATGCTGAGTGTGGGATGTTTAGTAGAAAGCAACCAAACTTCTCTGTGTGCCCATGTTGGAACATGGGTACCACTGATTGAGTTCATCTGACTTTTGTAGGTCACAGGTGAAAAATGTGTGGCCGCACAGCAGTTTGTCTGGGAGCAGATGGCATCCGTCGGGCCTGTTCATACCTTGATAGACAGGGGAAGAGGAGATACCCTGAATGGAAAAATGCTGAGAAATATAGTCCTTCCTACAATAAGTGTCCACAATCTAACAATCCTGTGCTTCTCTCCCGACAACACTTGGAGAAGGTGAACCTCTAAATTCCATTTAGCGTGCATCACTGTATTGCTTTTTAAAATCGTGTGTTAGAATCAAATGGATTCCGCACAGCATATTTATAACGAGTCGTAATTGTTATAAATGAATTCGTTTTCCATGTATAGAAAGGGGAAATGAGTTCATTTATAACCATTGCAACCCGTTATAAATATGCTGTGCGGAATCCACTTCAGAATTCTGGCATATGACATTTATAGGTCTGCGTTTTAGCAATGGCTATATAAGAACTTTGCAGTTCAGAGGAATTCTGTGTGATCAGTGGACTTCAGTGGAGTTTTCCAGTTCTGAAATGAGGATATCTGTTATGGACTTGCATTTGACAAAGACTGCACTAGGGTATGGAGACGTTCATACTTCCAAGGGGATTCAACAGGGAACTTGATTCCAAGACTGCTGAACCATCTTTTTTCCCCCTGTAGTGAAATACAATTTTGATGTACAAACATTAAAATTTTCTAAATATGTAAAATTCATATCAAGAGATTTTGACAGCAGTGTGGATCTCTACAACTTGTGCCAGTGATCCTTCTCAAATGTGATCTCTTCCTCAGAAGTTATTATGAAGGGTCAAAGCTAAAGCATTTGGATGTGGCGGTTCTACAGGTACCACCACAGCCGTGGATTCTGACACCAGAACGATGAGGTGTAGCACACAAGTGATTTATTTTTGTTTATTCTGCATACTCCTGGGAACTGAGGTTCACATGTGTTTCAGAAACATGAGTGGGAAAAGTTCTGGTGAAAACTAAGAGGCACTTGGGTGCTGTGTGGTTTCCGGGCTGTATGGCCGTGTTCTAGCAGCATTCTCTCCTGACGTTTCGCCTGCATCTGTGGCTGGCATCTTCAGATGCACTTATTTCTCTCTTTATATATAGTGGTTTAATGCTTTTAAGTGTATATATACACACATGCACATACATACTACATGTTAACTGCCCCAAGCCCTGTCCAGGAAAGGATGGTACAAATTTTGTGCAATAGTATTTCAGGGTCAATACACTCATGCACCTGTATTGGCAGGCTATTATGGTTTTTCAGTTTCCGAGGAGGTTGGTTTCTTGAACCTTGGAAACTTGTAGTGCATCATTATATTACTTTTAGTAGCAAAGAAGTTGTTACATTTTAAAATAATTGCATTGCAAATCAGTATACATGTACAAATATAAACACTCTCATATGATTATGTTTCCAAGCATAACATTTTGCAAACAGCTTCCTCTTTCTTTTTCCTGCCTAAGCATTCTAGAAGGGAGTTCATACAGATGCTATAATAGCTAATCAATTGATTTTTTTTGGGGGGGGGGGGGAATTTAATATGTGCTGCTGAACAGTAATTCAGTTTTTCTACTCTCCTGGGATGAGTGACAGCTGTCCACAATTTGTCTGCCCACCACTCACAGACTTCTGCTGCACCTGCCACTCTTGGACCCCCTAACGGGCAGGTGCTGTGCTGTGCTTCATTGGCTAGGCAAGAGCAACAGAGCATGCTCTCTCCTGGCAGAAGAAGAAAGTTTGCATTCAGTAATAGTGTGTGGAGGGCAAAGAGGAAGGGGTGTGTAGCATTTTTCTGCAGCTCAGTATCAAAGCTATGAAGCCATCCTTTGCTGATTTTGTTTCAGTTCATTTTACCATGTAGCAGAAGTACAATACACATTGGTTTCTTAATATGTCAGAAACTAGGAATTTGTGTCATATTTTTGTATGTTTTTAACTGTCTATATACTTGTAAAAGTTGAGGCCTGCAAGATTTTTCTGATTTTTTGGTTCTACTAAAAATAAATAAATAAAGGTTTCTAAATATACTTTTAGTATACTCATGACAATACTAAAAGTGAATTTAACTAGAAACTGATAAAAGCAGAAGTGAAACCCGTTAGTCTGTTTCAATTGTTTCAACTGAGAAAAATGCAAGCAGTAACAGGCGGTAAGCTTTGTAGTGGTTATGCAGCAATTTTAAAATCCTCCTCCGGTAGTAGAATTAGAAAGGCTGCATGTAACCGCTTACAATAAAACTAGCCAATTCTGCGTTGTCTGTAGCTGTAGTCTTCTGAATAGCCTAGTGCTGAAAACGTTGCTAAAACAACCTAGTAGAATTCAAGTATTTGGTTTTCAGCTTCAGACTTATTGTCATCTTCAATTTTTCTTTTTCGCATGGTATATTATACTACAGTTTGCTGGGCTATAACTTAGGTTAAATTTGCAAGTATTATATCTTTACAGTGGTTTTCTGCAGCTTTTGCTGTCATACTCATTTCAGTCTAGAACTGGAGAGACCTGTTTATGAACTGTTACTAGCAGAGTGATCATAAACACAGAGAGAGTTTGCAGTGCCATCTTCAGTGGAGTTCATATGCTCTTAAGTCCATTGAAATCAGTGGATTTAAGAAAGGTGTAACTCAATTTAGGGAGATGTTGCTGGCATCTTTTAAACATAAAAATAGATTTAAAAAAAGGTTTGGTAGCAGTCAATATTTAAATTAACTAATTTGTACTGATCAATGACCACTATAAATTTTGTCTGTTTGAATTGACTGACTTGCTGTGGCTTCCGCTGGTACCAAAGGAAAAGGTAAGAAGATCCTTTTGCTCCAATCAAGCTAGTGGCCATGTGCTGATTTCTCTAGGTGGATGGGCAGCCCCAGGCACAAATACATGCTGCATGTGCAATTCTCCTCCCCTGTTCAGTATCTGGGACTCTGCAGACACAATGCTACTTAAAGGATAAAGTCCTACTGACTGGGATGGTGAGTGGGGTAGAGCATTCAACTGCCAAGTGGCTTAGCAGGATTTTGTTTTCTGTAAAGGGCTCTGTGGGCTCAGCACTGGCAGCTGTTTGCTTAGGCCGTTTCCGCACGAAGGCGGAAACGGCCGGGTCGGCGTTTATGACGCCGACCCGATGACGCTGGGACCGTCCGCATGGACGGTCCTGGGAACAGAGGCTGCTTATTCACGGTATGCCGGCGCCAACGACTTTCGGCATGTCCCCGGGCACTCCGACGCGTCGCCCGAGAGCCTGAGGACACGCGCCCCCCCTAATACCGCACGCCTGCTCCAGCGGTGCAGGGGGGCGTGTCCCCAGGCCTCGGTGACGCGCCGGAGGCCCGGGGACAAGGTAAGTGCCAGGTGGGGGAGGCGGCGTGAAGCTTCATGGCGGCGTTTCCCCAAAAAGAGAGCTGGGAAGCGCTCTGGGGAAACGCTGGCTTCAGGCCGGGAGGGCGGCGCGAGGGCGGCGTGGCTGCGTTGCAGCTGTGCCCCCTGTGCGAATGGCAGCCTGGAGACGGTGTTTTTACCGTCTCCAGGTCACCATTCATTGCCTGTGCTGAAACGGCCACAGTGTGTTGAGGCAGGAGCTTCTGATTACTTTGTCATTTTCCTACTCTTTCTGTGAGTGCTTCTAAGGTTTTCTTTCTATTTTAACTATATGGAAGGATTCCAGTTCTTTTGAGCGGGTCCTTGTAGCCATGCGTTGGGGACTCGTTCCAGCCTGGTTCAAGGAAGATGACCCATCTAAAATGCAGTACAACACTTCTAATTGTCGAAGTGACACCATGATGGAGAAACTCTCGTACAAGGTTAGTTTTGTGTAGCTCGCCACATGAAACAAGACTTTTATTTTTATCTCCTTCTGGCAATGCTGTCAATTCCTTCTGAGCAAGACACACAAACACTGAATATTCTTCCCTGGCAGTATTAGCCACAGTTGCCCTGGCTCATCCAATGTAAATGTTTCTGAACTGCATGCTGTGAACCCAATATCTTGATCTTCCTGAAAGGTAAAAGCCCAGCAAGAGAGAGCTTTTCACATGCCGTGCTTGACAGAGCAGCCTTGAGCAAACCCGCTGCTTGATTGTTAGGTAGGATAGCTTAGAGAAAACAAAACGAGAGTGGCTGCGTGCATGGAAGGCTTTTGGAAATGTGATGTACCAGAGTACGTTTATGAACATTCACTGAAAAGTTTATTCCAGCTGCTTTGTTCTACTACCACCCTCCCCTGCTTTGTTCTCTGTCGCAACTCCAGCAGCATGTGTAGAGGCTGTCTCCAGCATGGGACTTCCACAAAAACAAAATGAACAGCAAAAAGAGATGTTAACTCCTCTGAGAAAGCACTTTTGACATTTAACTTTTCTTGTCTCTCCACCAAGTCTAGAATGCACAGCCTTGTCAGTGAGGCAGAGCAACTTAGCAAATGTTAAGTGTGCTTAAATTGACCTACCCTATATCTTTTAACTCGAGCTTTCCTTTTAACACTGTTTCCTCTATCCATCCTTCTTTTATGCCCCCAATTTTACTACTCTTCCTTACTTAGCACTGTTACTTCCTCCCATGGCATACAGTAATTTTGCCTTGTTCATTATAATCGCCAGCAAAGCGTTAAAACACACAGGTGCAAAATCACTCCTTTCTTTGGGACTGTGATGATAGCATTGTATTACCCTTGTATGGTCAGTGAATGTTTGGAAATTCCTGTAATGCTGTAAGTGCCACAGACACATTCTGTTGTTAAATTTTTGCTTTGCTTCAGATAATTTTAGAGAAGACAAAAGGGGAATGGGACATCAGTCTGTCAACACAACTCCTCTATGAACTCTCATTGCTCTGAAAATCTATATATAATACTGGAAAATTCTCCTGCCTTGGATGTTTGTAAGATCTGACCATGCCACATGCATGGGTTGATATTTCCTCCTCTGCTCTCTCTTTCTCCTTTCCTCCAAAGGTGCCTCTTGTTAAAGGCAAGCGCTGTGTGGTGCTGGCTGACGGCTACTATGAATGGCAACAGCGCAATGGACAGAAGCAGCCCTATTTCATTTATTTCCCCCAGACTGTGCAAGGAATGGTATAACAATCATCCATTAATATTTAGTGCTAAGTTGCTCAACTGTTGTCTTTCATTCATGATACCTTTGTCCTCTTAAGCTCCAGCTTCCTTTGGGAAGTTGATGGTGTTTGTAGCAAATGTTGGAGCTTGTGCATATAACAGGGTTTGTTTGAACATATGTGCTTGAGGCTAAATGAAGTGCTGTCAAAAATAATAAGCGAGGGCTTGCTAAATCAAAGAGAAGACCAACAATCATTTTCTCACAGTTGATCTTCAGCATCTCATGCGTAACTTCAGCTACTCCCTTGGGAAAAAAAAGACATGACCTCATGGGATTAAGAGGCACAGGGCGGGGGGGGGGGGGTGCAGCTGTGCCACTTGTTCCCCATTTTAATCCTCATCACCTACTGTTGTGGAAATGTGAGCTAAAGGTTTGGTTCGCCCAGGGCACCACCCTGCTTGCAGAAGACTAGCTGCAGCAGCAGCTTGAATAAAGGGCTATGAAGTAAGGAGAGGATTCCCCCCCACCCTTCAGTTCTTAATCTGGATAGCTAAAATATTGTTCTCAACTCCTCGTACTAGGTGGATAGGATACACTACAGACTCCTGATAAGTGGCTAAAACCTCAGGCACTGGTTCTACAGGACTGCCTTTTCCCATGAGAAGGCCCCATTCTAGGTAGCCACTACTAAAAACAATGAGACTACCTGTCTTACTAGAGTGTACTGTGATCTAATAGTTGTAGTCTTTTATTTGCCAATTTTATTGTTCCCTTATGCCTTGTTTCCTTTTAATATTTATGTTCTTGTCCCATCCCCTTTATGTTCCCATACCTTTTTGTGTTTCCAGTTTTCTTCTGCCTAGAGATTACTTTCGATATATATTTACAGACTTTATATATTTTATCCTTTCAATTATAAGTATCTTGTTTATCTTATGCTGGTCTTTGCTGCCTTATGACCATAATAAAGATTGATTGATTGACTGTGACTGCATCATCTTTTGGTGTCACTGGAAGTTTAGCATGTCCAAGTGACAGAAGTATGAATCTGTCTTGTATGTATGCAGTGTTTTTAGTAATGTGGCCCCTTCTTTTTCCAGTTCAACAAATCAGATATAGAAGATGAAGATCCAAAGGGCCAGAGATTACTCACCATGGCTGGTATTTTTGATTGTTGGATATCCCCTAATGGAGGGGAAACATTGTACAGCTACACCATCATCACAGTAGAAGCTTCTAAAAGTGTAAGCTCCATCCATCACAGGCAAGGGAGAACAACTGGATTCTGGATTGTGGTTTGTTGTAGAGCAAATTGTAACGTGAAGCTAGGTTATGTGATTCAAACATCTCTACTTTATATATTGCTGTACTGGTATGGTTAGCATTTTTTTCTGAATAAATAGCTTCAAAGGAAAGTCAGATCACTGAGGTCAAGTACAGTTTGTTATTTTTGCTTATTTCAAACAATCACCCTTGGATGGGAACACTTGAATATCAGTGATCTATTTCAGGTGCCAAGTCTTAGCCTTGCCATAAATCATTCTCTTAGTGCTATCTCTGGCAGCAATCCTTTGAATAACTCCAAGCCCATTGCATGGCCTTGTCGCTCTGGCCCTGAGAAACCAAGTTACCTTGGTGAATGTGTATTGCAGATCCATGCAAATAACAATTGCTTGCACCCTTGCTTTCTTCTCCACAACAAATCTTCTCCTGGATTTTATTTTAATTTTTTGCAATTTGGCCATTACCACAGCTTAGATTGTTCCTGTTTTTCATTCACAATACATGCTGAACTAGGTTGGGGATTTCTGTCCACAACTGAGACCTACTTTTTCACTTATTTAGGATGCCAGCTATTCTGGATGGGGATGAAGCTGTTGAAAAATGGTTGGACTCTGCAGAAATACCCACACAAGAAGCGCTTAAGCTTATTCACCCCATAGAGAATCTTGCCTTCCACCCAGTCTCAACTGTAGTAAACAACTCTCGAAACAATACACCAGAATGCATTATACCCATTCAACTGGACCTCAAGAAGGTAAGGTCTGGTAATTGTAATTTCCTGACATGCTGCTCTTAATATTTTTCTGTAATATTTCATCAGATCAATTCATGTTATAATTACTGTTTTGAGCCTTGTGAAGCAGTTTCTGTTGTTTGCTTTAACAGACAAAGGGACAGCAAGTTCAGCATGTATGCGTTTTGCATCTCTGTTCAACATGTCCAGGTTGGTTGCCTAGTATCCAGAGTACTGTGCCTTTTTATCAGCCTTTGTAAAAGCTATCCTGGATTGTTTGAAATATCCCTGATAGGTTGGAAAGTATTGCACAGAAATTGCTTTGATGCCTTCTTAAAATATTAAAATATTAAAAATTTTTAAGAAGGCATCAAAGCAATTTCTGTATTTATTAAAGGTGTTTACATCCCATTTTCAAGAGGAAAATTTTATCCACAGTGACTTACAATACAATAGCACACAATATTAAAATCACTCCATTGCACTACAAATCAAGCAGCAGCCAAATAAGCACAAATTAAGAAAGAATGGCCAAGCAGAGTTCAGCCAAGAGCTGCAGAAAACATGACAGTCTTTGCCTGGCACCTAAAACAAGTCCTCTCTGCAGTAGGCATTCCAGAGATGGAGGGTAATTTCTGCATAATTTATGTTGGGGGAAAATGCCAGGTTTATTATCCTTGATGCACTTTATTTTTAAAAGTTTAAAATGCTTCTGGAAAGCAGGTGCCTTAAACAGGTTCACTGAATTTATCTGATGATTCCTTTGAAACATCTGATTTTACTAGTTACTTTTATGTTTTCTAGGAGACCGTGGTTAGTGCAAGCAGCAAAATGATGATGAATTGGTTAAAAAGCAAATCTAAGAAAGAGGAAGACGATGGCTTACCGACATGGTCCAGCCAGTTCATCCAAACAGCATCCAGGAAAACCAGTGCAAATTTTATGAACCAGGGGATGGAAAAGGAAGGAGAGCCTTCTGCAAAGCAATGCAAGAACGAGTAATTTGTGGACCCTTGGACTTGAATCCTAAGTAGATAACAGCCCCAGCTAATGAGTCCTGATCTTTGCTGCCCAGTACATTTAAATCTGGCTGTTTCTGCTAATTTGGAATGTGATATGGGGTTTTTTGACTACTTACTGGTGCCTGACAGTTGGGACTTGCCATTTAATCCTTAGTCTCCAGCACAAGTTGAGATCTGGATATTATGTATAGTACTGCTGTTGAGTTAGTCTCTGTGTCATGTTTCTTGCCCTGGTATTAATTTTATTTTAAGCATTTATTGTGCTAATTCTTCTTGAGCAGGGGTGTCCAACTCTGGCGCTTCAGATATTCATGGACTACAATTCCCATCAGCCCCTGCTGGCATGGCCAGTTGGCTGATGGGAATTGTAGCCCATGAACATCTGAAGCGCCAGAGTTGGACACCTCTGTTCTAGAGAGAAAGCTTCTGTTGGAGAGCTTCTGCTGCAAAATGACTAGGTGTGATTCAAGTGTCACCATCTCTGTGAAGCTAGTTTGCATCCTGTAATATTTTCTTATTTTTTCCCCAAGAGATCAGTTATATTCATGAGGAATCTACTCCATTAAGGTATAATGACAGCAGCTATCACATTATGTCAATTATAGCTTAAGATCAGCCTCCATGTTGACATGATTGCCCTCCTTTATGTCCACAAAGTATTCTCAAAACTAATCTCATGAGATAAAATACCACATATTTCTGTGGGCTGTTAGTTTTATCAGGAGTATAATATCAGAGGTCTGTAGTCTCTTCATCAAAGGAGAATGCATTTTGAACAATTCTACAATAAAGACAATTATTCCCTTTTGCAGGACAGATTATTTCTTGTAAAAAATTTTCCCTTCTGAAGTTAATGTTCAAATATGGCAATGCAAATAAGCCTAGGTAAAAATTGATCAAATAGAATAGTTTGAGCCAAGAATTTAGCCAGATACAGGATTTCTAGAAAACCTTAATTACTTGCCTTTTCAACAATGCTTATAGAAAACAAAGTTTTCAGCTCCCATGAATCGAGGAACATTATCACAAAATTCTGGTTAGTTATTAAAACAAAAATCTAGAAGCATTTTTACTATTACAGTAACTATGTCTTGCAGAATGAGCAATCATGTAAAGTTGTGAGAACTTTAGCTCTATTCACTCTGTATTCATTTCCTGGTTTAATGATAGAAGCACTATATCATATTAGGTTTTTCAATTCATGCCTGAAGATATCATTGCTCCTTAGAACATTTTGGGAAAATCCTGTCTAAAACCACAACATGAATGCATTGAAAAGCAATATATATAGTATACACTATAGTGCTGAGGCCTCATCTTGTCTGTGCTGTTTTCAGCAGAAGTATTCCGGCTGCCATAGTCTTGGTATCCTAGAACTCACAGGGGCACACAGAGCTGCCTTATACATACATGCAAGTCAGTGTTACTCAGGGGCAGTAGCTCGTCAGTGTTACTCAGGGGCAGTAGCTCTCCAGGATCTCAGGTTAGAGGTCTTTCACCTCTCCTTCCACCAGATCATTTTAGTGGGAGGTGCTGGACGGAGAACCTGGCATTTTCTGTGTGCCAAGCAGATGCTGTGTCACAAAGCGACAGCCCTTCAAGGCAGTTAATAAGGGGGAAGTGCTTTTCTTGGTTGCCTTGTTCTTGCGGGGAGGGTCTGGGTATATATGCATATGTATGTGTAGGAAAGAATAGAAGCCTTCTAAAGAGTGCCTGTCTGATGTAGTATGAACTGGTCAGTCAGCAGAGTTCCTATTGTGAGGACAGTGATAGTGGAGATGGGGGAGACAATTCCCCCTCATTTTTATTAGGAATGTTTCTCTCAGTCCCATGCACCTGTGGTACAGTAAGCAACATTTAAGAAGTTCCAGTGCTTGATGTTGAGGTAGGAGTGCCCAGGAAAATACTGTCACTAGTATAGTAAGAGGTCAGAAAGAAGGCCATTACAGCTTGCTGATTAACAGCAAAAGGGTCTCAGAACTTTCCTTCCTTGCTGACTGAAATGTTTGACCCTGAAACCCTGTTCTTAGCACTATGGTTATGGGGGGGGGGGGGGGTTGCTCTTAATCCCTACCAGCCTGTCAGAACAACAGCCCTGATTTGTAGATTGCTGGAATGCCAACTGTATAAGTCTCTCGCAGAATATACGGAAGTGGTTTCTCTCCCTGTAAGGTTATTTTCTAGATAAAATAATTGTTCTTTACTCCATCTCTTTAGGCAATGACTGCATGGAGTAAATACTACCCAATTCACCTGCCAGAACAACAAAACAGTTCTATAATTTTAAAATAACCGTCCAGAGAAACACAAGGCAATTGTAACAGACATGAATCTCTGAGTACTTTATTCCATTAGTGCGCACTCATTTTTTCTGCCACTTTCCCATTTATGTCAAAGAGGAAGTTAAGCACAACCATTATTGCTTGTCCTTTTCTCATTACACAGCCTCTTAAATGTCTGCATCTAGAAGAATTTCTATTTTTTTTCCCCCACCAAATGAAATATCTACACAAATATCCCACTGCCTCAGAAATATGCATACAATTTGGGGAGGGGGAAGACAGCAGTTGGTATAAAGCTGAATGCCCTAAAACATATTTCATATTGTATCATGCACACACTCAATCAAGAATTATCACGCTTTTTTGCAGCAGAAAGATTTACAAGACACAGAAAGCATTTCAGTTTCTCATTAATGTTGAAACAAATTCAGCAGTAGACTGGACCACCCATAGTTTTTGATACATTCTCTAAAAATGCATCTTCCCTTGTCTGTTAAATGTCCCATTTGAAAGGGGTCTGCACTTAATGCCTCACACAATCTAATCTTTGGCCCCTGATTTTTGGCAAAGATTTGAATAAACAGAAACCCAATTTTTGCTGGCAGTTTGGAATTATGAAGTCACTTTTTCTGTAGTTGATTATCCTTCTATTGTAGAGAGCACATGTGGGCCTTTCTCCCCCAACTGGCCAGTTTGCATTCTATCATCCCCATTGATGGGTTTAAGATTTTACTGAAAATGTTATGCATTGTGGTCACTTGGCCCAATATTTTATGCCATTAAAGAGCCTTTTATTTTGATTCAAACTAATCTTAGGGACTTTTCTTGTGAGGGATGAAATGAAGCATCTATCACAAGTCTTGCCAAAATTTGCAAGAACTCCAGGAATTAATTCCTGCATGGTCAAACTGGGGCTCCAATTCAGCTAGAAATTTCTGCTAACCCAGGATGATTCCACCTGCCTAAGGTCTTTTCCAATAGCATTTACCCTGCTCTGCTTTACAAAAGTCTTCCAAACTTACCTGGAGTAGATAGACCTTACTAATGTAATAAAGAGCCATGTGGAATAGTGGTTAAGTGCTTGCACTGCCACTCACACGGTCAGGAGTTCAAACCCCCTGTGGGTCAGATATCCTGGCAGCTGGCTCATAGTCAACTCAGCCATCAATCCATTCCTTGGTCGGTAAATGAGTACCGAGACCATGGTGGCAAACTGATGGCACTCCAGATGTTCATGGACTACAATTCCCATCAGCCCCTTTTGGCCATGCTGGCAGGGGGTGATGGGAATTGTAGTTCATGTAGTTCATAGGTTCGCCTCCACTGAGTCCTAGCACATAGCTAAGGGGTAAAGAATAGCCGGGGAAAGCAATGGCAAACTACCCCACAAGAATGGCTTGCCTATGAAATTACTACTTGCAGTGGTACCCCAGGGACAGACATGCCTGAAGGGGAAACTTTACCTTTACCTTTACTAATTTAATACCTTGCTCTGCCAATAGCCAGAAAGTCTGACTGAGTAGGTTTTAATTAAAAGCAAAGTGATAGTGGTTTCTTCAAAGAAGTAGTAACAGAATCAGGCCCAGTTTAGTCTGGTGATACATCTGTTTATTAATTAGTGGTGTTGTTGGGCAAAGTTAAAAGTAAAGTTCCTGCTTCTATTGTCGCTTACAACCGTGAACTCTCAGTGACAGTAGATCACTAGCTGCCTCTGCCTTCTGCAATTCAGAAGTGAGCCTGACTGCACAGGGTTGTTGCACCGTGGCAATGGTCAGCCTGTAGGTTGCATCCCTTTATCACTCCGCGCCAAAGCCCCCCACGACTCCCAAAGCTGATGCTGGTGCTGCAAATTAACATGCTTCACCAGCAGCTCTCTTTGCAGGCGGCCCAGCCTGTCCATGTTGCCGTTCCAGCTTCATCCGAGTCCGAACATGGACGACGCGAGCTCCTATGCAAATCAGGGATCGGAACGCCCGCCAATAGCCGCTCGGCTCCGCAGTCTTCCCACCAATGGGAAGCCGTCGGCAGGTTAGGCTTGGATTTATATCCTCCAGCATCTCGCGCTTGTTATTGTCACTGCAGCTGCGGTTGTCTCGCAAGGCGGGCGGTGCGATCGGCTGAGGCTGCAAATCTGGCTGACGGTGAGAGCCGGTGGGGAAGGGGGACCACCTGCACGGGGTGCTCCTGAGCGACTGTCGCGTTTACAGCGTAGCCGATTTCCCTAATCGTTCCCGCGTTGTGGCGCCGCCAGTCTCCTGCATTGGGGGAGTTGCTGTAGGTCGGTGTCGGCACGATGGGTTGTCTTCATGGTGCGTCCTGCCGCGCAATCGCCCCGGGCTCTTGTTCTAACAGTTGCATTTTTTTTATTTCTGTCTGTCTGCAGGCAAGGCCGTGCCTCTCTGCAAGCGAGCGCTCGAGCTGAGATTATAGCTCTCTGCGAGCGCCCTCCCGCCCTCTCTCCAGTTTTCTCGCCATGTCTGGCCGAGGGAAATCGGGAGGCAAAGCTCGAGCCAAAGCGAAATCGCGCTCCTCTCGGGCCGGCCTGCAGTTCCCCGTGGGGCGAGTGCACCGGCTGCTGCGAAAAGGCAACTACGCGGAGCGGGTGGGCGCCGGAGCGCCCGTCTACCTGGCGGCCGTCCTGGAGTACCTCTCGGCCGAAATCCTGGAACTGGCCGGCAACGCCGCGCGGGACAACAAGAAGACGCGGATCATTCCCCGGCACCTGCAGCTGGCCATCCGCAACGACGAGGAGCTCAACAAGCTGCTGGGCGGGGTGACCATCGCCCAGGGCGGGGTCTTGCCCAACATCCAGGCCGTTTTGCTGCCAAAGAAGACCCAGAGCTCCAAGAAATGAGCCTGGCGGAGAAGCAGCCGATCGGCCACTCGCCCCCCAACCCCCAACCCCCCGCGCCCCATCCACAGAATCTGGTGCTGCGGCCACCGGACGCTTCTTCCTTTTCTCTTCCACACTCGGTGCAGCCAGCGCCAGGCAGAGTTCCTTTCCTCATCCTTTGCTTTGGTGCAGCCACCGCCAGGCCTCCTGCTGCGTGCCCCCTTTTGGCTCCTTCCCTTCCCTGCCTGGTGTTATCATCGCTCGGCTTCCTTTTCTGGCCATTCCTCCTTTTGAACCATCTCTTGTCACTCCTGCCCCCTTCCTCTCTAGGGACAGGTGTGGGAAGAGCAGTCCTAATCACTAATGCCACAAAAAGGGCACTGGCTCTGGGCTTGGCTGTCACCTATTGCCCTAAAAAATGATTCTCCTCCCTCCCCCCCCCTCCCCTGCTGGTGATTTAGTTCTGAACCTACGTAATCTGCATTATTTGCGTGATTCAGTTTTTCCCCAGCCCCCTTAAATTTGGTTCAATTTGTAGGGTTTAGGGAAGGACGAGAAAGAAGAAACCATTCTGGAACCGGAAGAATAGTTTATGTGAGTTTTGTTTTATCCCCCTTGATAAACTGGGAAGCAGGACTAATGGGAAGAGGAAAAGCACCTCACCCTCTGGAAGCTTCAAGCCTGCTATAGGTAGAGTAGGGACTCTCATTGGCATGTGATCTATGTCAGAAAGGAGTCTGTGTGCCCCACCAAGGTGGGAAGGTGGACTGGAAGGAAGTATGACCTCTTTGTTGCTTTGTCATTTTGCACAAATATTCAGCCTCGTCTCTGAAAACTGCTCCATCCCAGAACTCGAGATGGTGATGGATCTACCTACCTGATGTTTGCTGCACAACCTCATTTAATGTGATCACAGGCTGTTGGATAAATGGGAGAGGCCACCAGGAAGCATCAATGTGAAAAACTCTTATCCTTTCAAGAAAGTAATCGTGTCAGATGCTACGCTTTTTTTAATCGTTTGCTGTATGCTGAAGTATTGTGTCGTCGTATTTGTACCGCATTCCTACTTGTGCACTCTTGTTAAATTTTGATTTTGTTATTGCTGAGCTATCTTTAAATCTGTAGTATAGTCGAGAGCTTTGCATCTGAGCCTTGGGCCTGTTGTATAGTCTCTTGGTCTGTT